>NC_142686.1:96320909-96626363 GCF_056320005.1 Nelumbo lutea | reverse complement strand
CCATTGCTAGAGCAATACTGAAGGACCCAAAGATCCTTTTGCTCGATGAGGCTACAAGCGCACTGGATGCAGAATCAGAGCGTGTGGTGCAAGAAGCATTAGATAGAGTAATGGTGAATAGAACAACTGTTGTTGTTGCTCACCGTCTCTCTACAATCAAGGGGGCTGATATAATTGCAGTTGTGAAGAACGGTGTCATTGCTGAGAAGGGGACACATGAGGTGCTCATGATGATACAAGATGGTGCCTACGCTTCTCTAGTAGCACTTCACATGAGCTCCTCAACGTAGAAAAAATAGGAAACAAGAGTTTTCTGTAGGCCTGTAGCCTATTGCGTCTCAGAGCTTCTTGGTGGCCAATGGGTTCCTTGGATGAGAAGGCTTATTCTATCTTCTTTTGAAGGGTTTTACCCTTGCTCTTTCTTTTTTCAGTGAGCAAAAATGTGAATAGATGTATTTTCGTTCCTATAGATATGTATCTTTTCGTCTTCAATAAAAAATGTGAAAATAAAAATGAAAGGAAGAAAGAAGTTTCAACATGCATTTAAAGCAGAAGACAATATGGGGTACAAGTTTTTCTGTCCCAGTATCTGTCCTTGTTGATCCTAGGAATTATAAAATGATTTGCAGTGAAGCAATACTCACTAAAAAATCTTCACTTCTCCATAGATTATCTGAATCACAAAGGAACTGATGTTTAATTGAAAACTACTTTTGAAAGTTCAATGTTTTTCTGGAAACAAAACATCAAAACCCTTACTTCATTTGGAGCTCCTTATGAGAAGGCTTGACATTCATAAAGAGACTACCCCGTGTGACAATTGTGGAGGATCTTTATCACTTCCCATGTTGCTTGAATTATATGATTAAGCTGTATGGGTATAAAAATAGATGCATTTCAGGGGATATTGGATCAAGCGACTTTCACTGCCCAGCACTACGAATGAGGAAGGCATCCAAGATTTTAGACATGGAGCAACTGGTCAAAACAGAGCCATTTTTGAGGGAATATATATAGCTATCTCCAACCAAGCTTTCTGAAAAATAAAGTTGTATAATGAGGAATTCAAGGCTTGGCAATTTCTTACCGGTGCTTCTTCTTCTCTTGTTGGGCGGTTCACTAATGTAGCTGTGGACCAAAATCAGAAAAAAAAAAACAGGTAAATATATACTTTGACATAACTGGGGAAGGGCGATGCTACTGTTGCAGCTTTGCTTTTAATGAATGGTCCTAACCTATATTAGGCTTAGGGCTATCAACGGGTTGGGTCTGGGTCAGGACAAAGCAGAACCAGTCCCAAACCAAGCGACAAGTAATTGTACTGACCTGGTACCGAACCAGACCCTATAGGGTCTATAATTTTAGACCCAGAACCGAACCGATTGGTTCTTGGGAGTGGGGACAATTGGGCCTGATCCAATGGACCCGATTACAATAACCCAGCTGAAAAGGAACAACAAGAAACTTCTTGACCATGTTAGAGCCTTTGACCGGCATTGCAATATGGTTATTGAAAATGTTAGGGGGATGTAAGATGAAGTTGAGGTTCCCAAGACAGGAAAAGGCAAGAAAAAAGTCCATCCAGTTAACAAGGATTGATTCACCAGCAAGATGTTTCTCTATGGAGATTCGGTGATCATAGTTCTCAGGAATCCTAAGTGAGAGATAATTTTGAACAAGATAAAGAGTTGAACATGCTTACATGCAGTGGTTGTGTTCAAAAACATGTAAGGAACAAGACTACAAGAATTGGTTACCTGTTTTTTCTTTTGTATTTTTGAACAAGAGAAAAAACGGAACCAATTTCAGGCATGAAGCATATCTGCCAGTTGCCACACAGAACCGAGACCTTTGTTGCAATATAGCAGATTTCAGGCAACAATGATCATGAAGCATATTGCAATGCCTGCCACAAAACTGCAACATGATCTTTGTTGATGCATCTGTTCTTGCATTCTTTGAGTCTTGCAGAGATTATTTGCAGAAGGTTTTCCATATGACTATCAAGCATCATAAGCAGAGCAGTAATAAAGAAAAAAGATGCACAAGATCTGAAAGTATTGGTAATCAAACAACAAAGACACAAGATCAGACATTTTACTCAGTCCAACAAGCATCTCACCCATACAGATACCAGTTGAGAATTCAAGGTTCTGACTTTGCATGAAGAAATCTAACATCTAAGTAAGGAGTGATATTATAGGACAAACATAGTAGATAAGAATAAGGAAACTAGAACCAATCAATAAGTTCTGATTTAAACATTCTAAAGTTCCACCAGCATCACAGAAAAAAACAGGCTTTGAATACCTCCTCCCACCTATCTGTCATTATGGTAGAAAGTAAATAAACAATGCAAAAAAACTATTTTTTCATTCCCCAACAAGGATCAGTACCAAAATATATTAAGGATCAAAAGGGATAGAAGAATAAAATTCCCATTCCATAAGGAGGAGAGACCAAGACATATAATGAGACAACTAAAAGCATCAAAAAGAAAAAAGGTAGACCTGAAAGCAACATACAACGCAAGCCTTTCTAACCATCACAAAGAAGCTCCTAGTATGAAGAGAATTAAAAAAGGAACACAACGCAGGATTCTTCAACATGGCAATATGGTATATATGGGTAGTTCTTCTACTTAAAACTTAAAAAACCTTGGATTGCTAAGATTACTTAGGGAAAATATCTGCATAAAATCTGCCATAGGTTGGTTGGTGTATTTAACATAAACACATGGCTAACTCAGAATATCTCTGTTTGTGATGGATGGTTTGTAGTAGTAACATCATCCCCCAAATGACTAAGCTGCCTAGGAAAGAACCTTAATTTACTCATGTGTGTGTGTCCATATACATGCAGATTACAAAAACAAATAAATAATCATTGACACAACAAATATACATGTTCTTATTGTCTACAAGAAAGAACCAAAAACATAGAAATACTGCCTTTAATATTATAGTTTTATTTTTCATAATACAAGCAACTACTATAACATAAATGTCATTACCTTCAACACTTCCAAGAGGATGGAAGTGGCAGGAAAGTGTGCTCCTACAACAACCGGGAAAACCCATGAGAATGAGAGATCTATGTAGAAACTAGGGTTTCAAGAGAGAGGAAGAAGAGAAGAGAAGAGAAGAAGAAGAAGGGGAAGAAGAGAGCAAGTGTCGAGAGGTGTGTATATTCACTATTCACACCCTCAAGATGAGCATATATGTCAATCATGCCCAACTTGGCAAGGTTCTTAGCAAACTTTGGATGGTGAACACCATTAGTGAGGCAATCAGTTAATTGGTCTTTTGACCTTACAAAAGAAAGGCAAATCTCTCTGCTAGCAATTCTTTCTCTAATAAAGTGCTTATCCACCTCAATATGCTTTTTATGATCATGTTGGAGAGGATTATGAGCAATATTTATGGCTGCTTGATTGTCACAATATAACATCATTAGAACATCTGCTTTGATGCCCATCTCAGTCAATAAGGTCCTCAACCATAGTAGTTCAGACACTCCATGAGCCATTACCCTGTACTCTGCATTAGCACTAGAACGAGCAACCACAAATTATTTTCTTACTTCTCTAGGAAATCACATTGCCTCAAACTAAAGCACAATAACCAGATGTAGATCTTCTATCATTGATGGACCCTGCCCAATCAGCATTTGTGTAAGCCTTAATCTTTAGATAGTCATAGTTGGAATACAACATCCCTTTGTTAGGGCATCCTTTCAGGGAGGCTAAAATTCTATTAATTGCTTGCATATGAAATGTCCTGGGTTCATACATATATTGGCTAACCACTCCAACAGCATAGGAAATGTCAGGTTTAGCCAAACAAAGATATAGAAGGCGTCTCACCAATATCTGATATACCCCCTGTCTGGAAGAACTTCCCCTTCGGTAAAGTTCAACTCGTGGTTGGGATCAATTGGAGTTTCTACAGGCTTACACCCTAATTTTCCAACCTCATGAAGCAAATCAAGTACATATTTCCTTTGTGACAAAAAAAATCCCCTTCTTAGATCTTGCAACTTCAATGCCAAGAAAGTATCAGAGATCACCAAGGTCTTTAATCTCAAATTAAGAAGCAAGGAATGACTTTAACTGAGAGATACCTGTGATATCATCACCTATCACAACAATGTCATCAACATATACTATCAACATTGTTACTATACCATCAACTCTTCTAATAAATAAGGTGTGGTCAACATGAGATTGAGAAAAACCAATCTTTAAGAGGGCATTCCTAAACCTGTCAAACCATGATATTGGAGATTGTTTTATCCCATACAAAGATTTCTTCAAGCGACACACTTTTCCATTAGGAAAACTTACCCCAAGTGGTAAGTCCATATACACTTCATCTTGTAAGTCCCCATTAAGGAATGTATTATTTACATCCATTTGATATAAAGTCCACGAGTATGGGCGGCAAGAGACATGATCACACGAATAGAGTTTTTAGCAATTGGAGCAAAGGTTTCCATATAATCAATGCCATAAATCTGAGTGTATCATTTGGCTATAAGCCGAGCTTTGTATCTTTCAATTGACCCATCTGCCTTGTGCTTGACAGTATAAACCCACTTACACCCAACAAGAATCTTATCTTTAGGGAAAAGAACAACCTCCCAAGTCAGGTTCTTTATTAGGGCCTCCATTTCTTGGTTCATAGCTTCCTTCCAGTGGGGGCATTGCATTGCCTCTGTAACACTGCGAGGGATGGAAACAGAAGAGATAACAGAAATATAGGCACAATAGGAAGGTGAAAGAGCATTATAAGACACATAGTTAGTGATATGATACTTTCTACATGTCCTCTTCTCTTTTCGAATGGCAATAGGAAGATCAATGTTAGAATCAATAATAGGATTGTTAGGAGGTTCAAGATTACTAAGTGCGAGGAATTAGATTGTGATGGGCATTATGCTCCAGTGCCACCCTCTTACTACACCTGTTGAAAAACTACTGCCAGGAACGAGGTCGATACACAGGAGGAGGAGGAGGAGGAGGAGGATAAGGAATAGAAGTAGGAAGAGAGGAAAGAATAGAGGTAGGAACAGGAAGGCAGAAGGAAGTCCAATATTCACTTGCATTCTCCCCCCGAAGAGAAGGTCTATGTGACTCGATAAAGGAAGATAATTCCAAAAAGGTAACATCCTTAGAGACATATCTCTTGCTAGAGAGAACTTCAAAGCATCTATAGCCTTTTTGGACTGAGAATAACCAAGGAATACACACTTAACTGATTTAGGATCAAACTTACGCCAGGAAGGACTCATATCATGAACAAAACAAACACAACCAAAGACCTTAAGGGGTAGATTAAAAGGAGGTTATCAGGGAAGAGTAGTTGATGAGGAGAATGAAGGTTAAGGACCCTTGATGGGAGTCTTTTAAAGAGATATACAACTGTCTCAACAGCATCGCCCCAGAAACGAGTTGGAACATGAGTTTGGAACAATAAGCCTCGAGCAACTTCAACCACATGCCTACTTTTTCTTTCATCCACCCCATTTTGTTATGGAGTATGACTACATGAACTTTGGTGAATAGTGCCCCTATCTTCAAGAAATCTATGCAAGTGATGTTTAAAGTATTCCTTAGCATTGTCAGATCTTATTATTTTAACTCTTTTCTCAAATTGTGTCTCGACCATATTCATGAAGTTTTGAATAATCATAGGAACTTCATCTCTACTTTTCATCAAATAAAGCCATGTATACCGACTATAGTCATCAATGAAAAGAATGGAGTATTTGTACCCCCATACAGGGGACAACATATGGGCCCCAAACATCAGTATGGATCTAGTGGAAAGCAACATTACTTCTTTTACTGTTTGCAAAATACGTGTTTCTACATTGTTTGGATAAATGGCAAACTTCACATTCAAAATTCAATTTGGACACAGAATCAAACAAGTTTGGAAACAAAAGCTTGATAGAATTGGCAGACATATGATCAAGGCAACAATGATATAATTTCAAAAGACTCATTTTCTCATTGGAACAAGACTCAGTCTGGCTTGACAATCCATGCTCTGAAGGTCCATTCAGGAGGTAGACTCCATCCATTTCATGCCCACTTCCAATCATCTTCCCCGTGCTCAGGTCCTGAAAAACACAATAGTTGGGAAAAAAGTCACTAAGCAATTGTGGAATTTTGTTAAAGAACTAACAGACAATAATTTTTTTATAGCTAGGGCACATGTAGAATAGAGTCAAGAGAAAGGTTATTAGTGATTCTGACTTCACTTTGACTCGAGATTGGGGTATGAGATCCATCAGCAACAGTAATCTTGCCCTTCTCAGGGGTTAACTTATATGAGGTGAAATGTGAAGGCATAACAGTCATATGGGCACTGACCCTAGAGTCTACAATCCATGGGCTAAAGGAGGTGGAACAAGCAAGTGCAGAACCTATCTTGGCATATGAACTAGATAGATTACTAAGTCCATAACCAAATGAGGAGGATGTACCACCCTTCTCTAGTTGCAACAATATATTCCTGAGTTTGTCTATCACATAAGAGGAGTTAAGCACATCCAAGGGTTGAGCATCATTACCAATTGTAGCCAAGTAAGCATTGCCCCTTCTTCCCGATTTTGTATTTCTCCGACTTTAGATGAGGATTGAGCTTTTAGCACCTTTCTTTAGTGTGTCTTGGCTTCTTGTAGTACTCAAAAATAACATCCTTGACCTTCTCTGTAATGGGATGTTTTCTAGTATTTTGCTTGGGTTGTGATGACATAAAGGCAAAATGATCACTCACAGAGGATTGCATCATGGCGGTTCTTCGACTTTCTTCCCTTTGTACAAGAGAGTAAGTAGCAAGAGAGACAATGCCTGCCCTAAGAATGTGTTGCTTGGTGAAATCAAACTCTGGGTTTAAGCCTACCAAAAAATCAAAGACTTTATTCTCCTCTATGTACTTCTGACACTACTTGCCATCTTCAGGGTCCTTCCAAACTAGAGATTTCAAGTGATCCATTTCTTCCCAGACAGACTGTAGACAAGAGAAATACATAGCAATAGATCTCTCCCCTTGACGCATATTGCAAGCTTCCCTCCAAAGCTGATACACTCTAGTAGTATTGTTAACTTGGGAATAAGTAGCTACCACCCTATCCCAGATATCCTTGGCAGATGGAAGAAACATGTAATTTCGGTTAATATGGGGTTGCATTGAGCAAATCATCCATGACATAACAAGGGAGTTGTGTCATGTTCCCACCTTGCAAATTTTGGGTCTTCAGGACTCGGCTTCACTTCCCTTCCTGTTATGAATCCCAGTTTACCCCTCCCAGTAATGAAAAGTTTAGCAAACTAAGACCACTTTAAAAAATTAGTTCCATCTAGTTTAAACAGTAGCTATCGTACCATTGGAAATATCTACAGTTCCAAGGAGCATGCTGGGAACCATCTGAAAATCCTTAGTTTTACCAACTAGAAAGGATCTACAACACTTTAACCGATGTTCCAGACCCAAAAACCAGGTTACCACACAATTAAGAACCAAAGAAAGGCAAAAAAAAAACTAGGTTCGCGGCAAAATAGAAGGAGAAAAAAATCTCCCAAAAATCACACAGTGCTCAGAAAATTACGGGATCACTTCCCGTCAATCCCAAATTGAAAAACAACCTGAATGGTCTAGGTTTTACCAACAATATACTTCTTCATCCAACACTAACCACCATTCTTATCCTGCAAGTTTCACAACCATCAAAGCTTCTATACTCTTTGTAGTGTGATATAGAGAGTAGCAATACAAAATTATCAATAAAATGATAGAATATTGAAAGATTTCAGGTAGTTTTCTGAATATTTTCTTTCATTACAGACACCTAGAATCAACCATGGAATCAATTGAACATTCTTCCAGATTACATGTTTTTGACTCTATGGAAAATATGAAAACCTATTTGGTATACCTCAAGAATTCCGTGTGAATAATATTTATGAATTTACTTCTCTAAACATTTTAATAGTTGGCTAGAGGATTCATTGAAGGAGAAAAAGAGTACAAAGGACAGGCAAAACCAACAAATTGAAGGCAAAATGGCAAAAGTAATGGAAGAGGTGAAGAGGGAATGCCTACAAGAGTGAACTAGAAATGTTGGCAAGTCCCATCTTCTCACCCTTCCCTTGCTTTGCCAATATGTCTTGGCACATTTTGCACAAGGGTATATAAGATTTTTTCATCTTTATATAACCTCTCAAATGCAAATTTAAGAAAATTAACAACCCCTTCTATGTATTCTCCACTCACTATTGATGTGAGATTTATTCACATTTTCTCTATTACATGAAGAGTAAATAAACAGAAATGAAATAAGATACAAAAGTTATATTAAGTGCATAACATTTATGAAAATCTATCATTTTCACATAACCAAAAGCAAGATAGTATCATATAAATTATATTGAGGCCCCTGTTCGCTTTTCAATAAGTGGTAAATGCACTTACCCAAGTAAGTGTTTCCCAGGTAAGACTTACCTGGGTAAGTGCATTTACCCATGCTCATTTATTTCCCATTTAAATATGGCAATGACCATTTTATCCATAAAAATCCATTATTAAAATGGGTATTTTTGTCCCATTCAAATTGTTTGCAAGTTTCCCCCAAGGTGGGAAAGTTACTTACAGTGATACCCAGGAAGATAATCTTTCCCTAATCTCCTCATAAATCTGAAAAAAGAACATGGTTTTCTTGATCAATGGGAATCAAAATCCTATTGACCAACTTCCCTCTTCTCAAAATCCAAAAAGAGAATTTCCCCTTGAGTGTTTCTCTAGCCCCCTTTCTTTTTTTACTATTGGAACCATTGTTTCTTTTGAACAAAAAGAAAAATATGTTGTAAGAATCCATTAGATCATTAGATCTACTATTACCAAGGTTAGAGATCATTTTTTTTTTTGTTTTCACTACAATCTATGGCTACTTCATTCTAGGTACTTGCCAGGAATTGGTTGGTCAAGTTTTGGGTTGACCAATGTCAAGTAGCACCTAAAATGCTACTATAGATTGACGGATAAACCAAAGTTCCTCACAAGTCACATCTCGGTGAACAAATCTAATGTTTTCATCTTGATAAATATAACCAATAAAACATACTTATAGAAGTACAAGGACCAATTCCTTGTCTTACAAGAACATCCTTGCAAAAAAAATAGTATATATTGATTCCAAATAGAAAATGAATGTATTTTTAAAGGTGTAGAGAGGCATACACCTGAAGGTGCCTCTAGGTGAGGCTCACTCAAAACAACTTGAGGCATATGCTGTTGGTGTTGATGCCTCTAAGCATATGCCTTGGGCATATGAGGCATATACCTCAAATGCCTTTTGTATGCCTCTAAGGATACAACCCTTGAAACCTTGAAATCTATGCCATTTTATTGGCTCTAACACTATTTATAGGCATTCACATGATGATTATAAAGTCAGCTACAAAGAATGTTCCTAGATACTTTTAAAAAGGGTTGAGTCATTGAATTTTGATAAAATAGGGTAAGGAACATAAGCTCTTGAATATAGCTAACTCTCCTTAATTATGCCCCTACTCTATTCCATTATTTTAGTTATTTCTTGCATAGTTAGTTACAATGATATGTGCTTCTCAGACCTAGATTACTGTTGTGTTGATTTACTTGAGAGGAATTTGTTGAATGGTGGCATGCTTCAACTAATCTCTCAGTAGATTAGAGGTATTTTTGAAATTTTACAATAGTTTGAATTCTAGAAATCAACAAATTAGGTACATAGAGCCCAAAAATTTAAATCGAGAGGATGCTAAAACCATCCAAATATGGTTTTCATCTTAACACCTGAAGCTAGAACTGATTCCGATCGGGGTCATTTTGATCTTGAACCTCATCTCACGTCAAATCAGAAATGCAAGACAATTTGATGACATCAACATCACCCAAATCCAACACCGTTTACCACTTCATCTTAAGACTTGAAGCCAAAACCGATTCGGATCGTCTAACTGGGGTCATTTTGATCATGAACCTCATCTCACGTCAAATTAAAAATCTGAGACCATCGGTACGTAGAGTCCAAAAATCCAAATCCAACAACACCAAGATCACCCAAATTTGACACATCATCTCACGTCAAATCATAAATCTAAGACCATAGGTATATAAAGCCCAAAAATCCAAATCCAACGACATAACGATCACCTGAACCTGACACCGTTTACCCCTTCATCTTAAGACCCGAAGATAAAACCGATTCCAATCGTCTAATCGGGGTCATTTTGACTTTCAACCAAAAAGGATATCATGACTCAATTCAATTGACTTCACACAATACAAAACTTTCAACATTCTCAATCAAGCAAAATACAAAATCATGCATGATCCTTTTTTTCTAGTGGTTGTTTCTCATTTTTACCTTTACTCCCTTACATGGCCTAGTCAGCAAGTTTCATTTTTCATATTGTTTTTGCATTTATTTATTCCCTATGCACTTAAGTCAATTTGGATCCCTCGTTGGGTGTAATGAGTCAACTATTCCTCCAAGTACATTTATCTTCAATACAAGAGACTATTTTCTTGATTTCAAGTGTTTAAATTTACTTAAACACCCCCTTTGGGGTTCTTTATTTTAATCTTCAATCCAGGTGGTTACCATCTTTAGAAAAGGGATAGCTTTTATTAGCATTAGTTTGTTTTTCAAAACGAAAACAAAAAAAAAATTCAAATATTTTCTTAAAAACAAAAAAAAAAAATCAAAAAGTTTCATAATGCAAAAAATAAAAAATAAAAAATTTTCAAAATCCAAAAGAATTAAAAGAAATCCTCAAAAACAAGAAAAAAAGCAAAAACTTCAAAAATCCAAAAGGAGTTTTTATTCATGCATTTATTTTCAAAAAAAAATTAGGATTTCATTGTCTTGAGAAGAAAGGTTCAAGCAAAGGAATGCATTGGCACTAAAGTACATTGAGAAGGATTCAACTTATTGCCATGTGAAGCTAACTACACACTAAAAATCAAATGGATCCTAGAAATGTTGGAGTCTATGACTCTCTACCATGGAAAGTTGGAATGATAGCAAGAACAAAAGCGCATCATCATCGACCACCATTAACACACTCATCATCTGATCAACACTTGGCATATCATTAATGATCACTTGAATCCACAATATGGCAAGTCACTAGCATGACAAGGCACCTTGATCCGCATCATGCCAAGACAATGATAGATCAACATCGTGATATCCTCAACATGACAAGTCAGCCTATCAACTCTTAGTGCAACTCCTCAGCATGACATCTCAATAGAGCCATATCTAGCAAGTGCCAAGCGTGTTATCAATTCAGGTGTAAATGGACTTCCTAAGCTCAAAGTGCCTAGAAAAAATAAAATAAAATAAATAAAAGAGAAAAAAATAGAAAAAAATAGAAAATGTCCATTACATTCCTTCCCAAATCATCTAAGACTAGTTGAAAAGTAGTTGATTAAGGTTCCCCAAAAGGCAAGCCACCTTTGGCCGATTGTTACCCTATTGAGCCACCTATGTTTACACATTCACCATTTGCAACCCATGAATGGACCTAAGCCCTTCCTTCATGAACCTTGAAATCTGACCCCTAAACTCTTTCCTAACGTGGATACTCACATTCTCAATTTCTTTAAACAACATAAAAAATCCAAAAAAATAAATTTAAGTGAGACAAGGATTCTTTGAGTTAACCTCCTATGTCTTAGGTAAGGAGCAACGAAAGCCCGGAAGGATCAGCAAAAGGGGAGGCCATCTTTAGCCCAACACTTACGTTGAGCCACCCATAATCACATCTTAATCCCCTACAAGCCACCTTAGACCTAGCCTTTCTTTTCTAAAACCTCAATTTAAAAAAAATAAAAGAAAAACAAAAAAAATCCAAAATTTTTTTCCTTTTTACATTCACCTTCCTCATGGTCCTTTTGAGGAATACTCACCAACCTCCATCCAAATTACGAGCAACATGGTCATGAGAAAAAAAGTTTAGTCTTGAAAAAATCTCCTAATGAATGCTAAAGAAAATCAAAGAAAGAAAATAAAAATCCAAACAAAATAAGTTAAAGTTGCAATCTATCATGACCCTAACTATCAAGTCATTCAAGTGAGATGATATAATGGACTCATAACCCCTCAATAGGCTCTTAGGTGCCACTTTCAATCAATGTTTTAAAATGCGGAAACATGGTGTGAGGCATTCCACTCCCTAGAGGTGTGAGGTGTAGTTCAAAACATAAAAGGCACAATCCTCCCAAACACAAGGATTTTAATAAAAATATTTTATATTAAAAAGAACGAAGATGAATAACACTAGTTGAAAGAGAGTGTTATAGAAGCGGAGGCGAGCGAGCCAGAGCAGATGAATTGAAGACATTGATAAATGTCATTATAGATAGGCCCATATGTTGTAATTTACCGACTCCCTAGTCCCTATATAGTCAAAGAATTCATGAACGCATAATTGAACACAATAGATTGTTACCATTGACAACTTTAAAACTGCCTCTTAAACTCATGGTCCATTGATACAAGATAAGAATATGTGTCAATGGACCGGATTTGGATTAAAATCAATTTAAATCAAAATGAATTTGAATAAATTGAACGATCCAAACATTGAATTGGACCGATCCAAATTGATCAAAAACATCCATTGAATTGTATTGGATGGACTCAAATTGGAGTGGATCGGATTGGACCAAGTACACGTAACACTATAAAGGCTGAAGTTCATGAAAAGTGAGGGAACCAGCACGTGTAGTAATTTCAGGAGTAAATGCTTCCCAATCAGGAAACAGTTCAGAACCAGGATGTCCAGTCCAGTCACATCAAGCTTATCAGCAATTATTTTACACTTCAGGAAACAGCAGGAACTCATAAAGAGTTTCTAGCTTCGTCCTCGTCCAGAGTTCATATGTAGTGTTACAGCTTTCTACAGTTGGTCTAAACAACAACAGTAAGAAGTGTACTCTGGGTTTTCAGTTGCAGAAGAAGAAGTTGAACTATTATTGCTGCATATCAGCTTTCTACCTCTCAGAAGAGGAGGAAATTGCGACCTCCGTGATAGTTCAGTCCATCCACTTTGACAGCAATAACTGGTGCAAAATTCAGTCCGAAAGGTACAGACGAAGAGTTGCTGCCATCCACGTCAATGGGAAAAACCTCGAATCAGAGAGAGAGAGAGAGATTTGTGATAATCTCACCAGGTGAATTCAGTGAGTTTCTGTATTTGTATGAACTTCTACAACGTTACGTTGAGTTCGAATACACTTAAACTATACAAACGATAAGAAGAGATAAACCTTTAGAGTTCGATTGTTAGCTGGAATACAGGTGAGGACAAGACTTGCTCTTATCTTAACATGGACACAAATATATATTCTTCATTCTCTGGTCGATTGCTTCATTGCTGTAACGCAGAAGTTCACGTTAATGGAGCTCCACACTCTCTTTCTGTTTGCTCTTCTCTTTCTCTGCGACATATCGGGCTTTGCTTCCGCTCAGAATTATGTATCAGCAGTGGGTGATCCTGGGATGAGAAGAGACGGGCTGAGAGTGGCCATTGAAGCTTGGAATCAATGCAATGGGGTTGGATATGAAGCTCCCTTTATGGGAAGTCCCAGAGTGGCTGATTGCTTCGACATAGACAATTCTTCAGTCCCACGTTAGTCTTTCTTTCTTCCTTTGAGAAATTTCATTCTTCTTTTTTTTTTTTTCATCCATTATTCAGTTCTCTTTGTGAAATCTGATGAGATTTCTCATAAATCACTGATTTCTAAGATCACTGAGAAAATTCAAAGAAATTGTTTGTTTGGTACCATTGCTGCCATGCCAGCCGGCTATGTGTTTGTTTGATAGTGATTATTAGCCAGTGATTTTCCTTTAATGTGAATTATCTCCCGTATCCACGTGAGCTGCCACACCATTGAAAAAAAATCAGAACTTCATGAAAAGAGGAAAGAAAATGGCGATTCCTATTTTCAACCCAATTTTATTAATAATTGATTTCTGATTGATTTACCGATTTCTGATAAATCGGCATTGGTCCCAAAAACCACCTTATTAGCTGATTATATATGATCTGTCACTTAGTTATTGATGGATCTTCTTCTTCTTCTTTCGTTCTCATATGGGTCTAATATATTTTTGAAATTAAGACTATATATGTAACCATTATATGGCAAGATTAGGTTGCCATGAATTTTTGGATTTCAATAGAACACTTTAATATATTATTTAGTAGTTATTATATTTATTTGTAATGGCAAATGGATTAATGTTCTATGTGTTTAAATAATATATCGATTTCTCTTTTTAGGTGTTTAGTTATAATACTTTACCATCATATTTAGGGTGTCTTAGTAAATTGAAAGCTTAGACTGAGTAACCAAGGGCTGGTTATAGGGCGATAACAAATTCCACAGCTAGTAGCTGGTTATAGGGTTAGCATCAACCTCTCACCCCCCCCCCCCCCCAAATACCAAATGATTCTTTTCTAACTCCAATTTGCCTTCTCTTATTTTGAAGTAAGATTAATCCACAAGGTTCATGAGAAAGAGAACAAGCTTGGTGCAGTAAACTCCTACATCGGCCGGCGCATCCACAATGTAGACCGTTTGGCTGCCCTAAAAGAGATATACTTGGGCAACAAATGCCAGGTGGAAGATGAACCAGGGCCATGGCAATTTTGGATGCTCATGCTCAAGAGTGGCAACATGGACACTTTAGCTGCTATGTGCCCAGAGAATGGAAAAAAGTCCAAACCATTTCCACAGGAGTCAAGGTTCCCATGCTTTGGCAAAGGGTGCATGAACATGCCCTACGTTTTCCACAACTATACCAGTTTGCAACAGGGATCAGATGGAGCTGCTACTACACTAAGGGGAAGTTTCTATGGCACATGGGACTTGGATGCTGATGTTACAAAAGGGCCTATTGTTAACACCTCTTACTACTCTGTGACATGGGAAAAGGAAGTTGGAAAAGGAAGTTGGGTCATCCATGATGTGTTGCAGACTTCACACAAGTATCCATGGCTAATGCTTTACTTAAGGTCAGATGCTACTAAAGGATTATCTGGGGGATATCATTACCAAACAAGAGGAATGTCAAAGATTGTAAGCTCTACTTCTTATTTTTCTTGTCCATTTAATGATAAATAACATACATATTTAGGAAATAGGCATACAAATTGAGCAAAAGCACTTCATTGGATTGATGGTTCTAGTTCAAATTAAGCTTTCACTACTTTCTAAGAACATGTATATTAAATGATTACAGATTCCAAAATCACCCAATTTCAAAGTGAGGTTCACACTGGACATAAAGAAAGGAGGCGGCCAAGAAGCCAATTCTATCTGATGGACATGGGAAGCTGCTGGAAGAACAATGGTCAGCCTTGTGATGGAGATGTCACTAGTGATGTCACCAGATACAGTGAGATGATCAACCCAAGCACAGTCATGCCTCCCTTATCATACCCTCCCTTATCATACCCTCCCTAATGGAACTCGAATCCATCGCACAGACACAGCAAAATACCCTTATGAGGCTTACCATATGTATTGTGCTCCTGGGAATGCAGAACATCTAGAGGAACCATACAACTTATGTGATGCATACAGCAATCCTCAACCTCAGGAGATATTGCAGATATTGCCACACCGAGCCTGGGGAGATTATGGGTACCCCACAAAGAAAAGAGAGGGTTGGATTGGAGATGCCAGAACTTGGGAGCTGGACGTGGGAAGATTGTCTCAGGCACTTTACTTTTACCAGGTCTGAGCTTCTAGTTTTACTACTTTAATGTCTTCATTCATGACCTGTTAGTATCATATAACATATCTCTTCTTGAATTGGTTTTACAGGATCCAGGTACTAAGCCAGTAGAGAGACACTGACCATCAATTGATCTCGGAACTGAGATATACATTAGTGATAACGAAGTTGCAGAGTGGACTGTCAGCGACTTCAACATCATCATTCCAAGCAATGACCAATAAGTTACGAAAGGGGCAGTTTGAGGAAATACATGGAATAAAACGTTCGGACTGTTACTTCCCATTGTATTTGATTCCACATATTCACAAGCTATTATGTTTATCAAAAATAGATTCACAATCTATTATGGTTGTTGATAGATAGAAATAGTTCAGAAACAGTATTCAATGATAAAAAAAAATTTGAGTAAACTCATTTCCTGCAGCTAATTTCCTTTTTATTACACAATATTCTTTTGAAATTTTAGATGAACAAACTAATATGAATACTATATATTTTTCTTTGAAATTTTATTTAATACTTTTCTTTTTATGTTTAGAACCTTCTTTATTGGAGATAAATGGTTTGTAAGTGAGAGGTGGTGAGGCATATGTGACTAAGCTATGGATGGTTATGGAGAGGGTCAAGGCTGCAAGGAGAAGAGAAATTTGTCGAATTTCTATTTAAGACTCAGAAATGGTTGATTTTCATGTAGCCTTCAAGAATAATTCTATGAGAGAGAGAGAGAGATGAACAAACTAACAAAAGAATAAATGGCAACCTGCACAGAAACTATATTAAATAATCATATTGTCCTGTAACGATCAAGCTGTCTAGAAGCTTTCTCTTCATAAAAGTTAAGGTTCCAACTAATTGACATTTATTTACCAAAATAAACTAATTGAATATTTCACACAGGAAGACTAAAAGACTTCAGCAGCCACCTTGTTGGTGGGAATCCTTTGGCGTTTTTCCACATATGCTGTTGGAAACCATCCTGATTTACCTCTGCATTCTCCTTCTGACCAGCCTGATGGAGATACCTGAATCAACAAAACATAGTTAAAGTATATTGACCAAGTGAAAATTTATACCAACCAAAAAAAAAAACAAGTGAAATTTATCAGATACAAAGATCTGATTTTCCAAGGAATCATCATCATCATAATCATCTAAGCCTTGTACCAACTATATGGGTTTTCCTACATGAATCCTGTTTTGCCATTCTGTTCTGTTCAGTGCCATATCCATCATTAACTAAGGATGCTTAATTCATGTCTTGTTACTTCCACCCATGGAATAGTTTCCTGGATTAATTTAAGATTAAAGGAAATTCAAAACATGACCAGATGAAGGGAGACAAGATAACCTTCCGGACAACAACATAGTCACCCACTGCCAAGCTCAGCTCCTTCTCTGATGAAGCATTAAAAGCATGCACTGCCTGCAACAAATAAAAAACATGTGAGTTTTCCAACATTCAAGGTAATAAATTTATATCTAGAATTTTGGGATATTTGGAATATACTTCTGCTAGGAAGTATGTTGTCTTCTCCGAACGTCCACCTGATGAAATTTCAGGAGGGGCAGATTCTTTCCGCTGTTTCTCTGAGACCATCTACCAGCAGCAGATTCCATGATATGAGTTTCAATTGCAACACACAAAGATAGTTCTCTTGATAGAAAAAAAAAATAAAAAAGGCGGAAATCACCTCAGCTTCAATCTCATTTAGGATTGCAGCTACTCTCTGATGATAAGTCCTTTCTCCTTCAACCTTCAAAGCACCATAATCAACCATGTAAACCCACCCAAATCCTTTATGGTTCTAGTAATAACAGAGATCACAGAACAATTCTTTGTAAAATGCATACCATTGCTACAAGCCTCTGGAACGTCAGCCTTTGCTGTTGTGCTTCAACTGCAGCTAATGCAGCTGCTGCTTCTTTGCCCAAAACTGCCATGTTTGCCTTCAGTTCCTGCATTTTAGATTCAGCTGCATGTAGCTTTGCATTGTTCTCAATACTAGGAACTTCCCTTACTTTTGCTTGCCTTCTAGAAATTTCTGCTGCCTGTATGATCAATTAAAAAAGATAAAATAATGACAAGCCTAACACATAGAATAGAACGTTTAAAGGGTTCAAACATATAGCACCTAATGATAGTATTGTTGTGGAGAGTCCAATTGTCTGGTTACCTGCATCTCTGCTTCATGTCTCATTCGACTATATCGTTGAGCAAGATGGCGAGCATCTTCTAGAGGGGCACCAATGCTCATTGCTCTCAAGGGTTCCAAAATCTGGAAACATATAGATATGTATAAATATAATTGAAATTATGCATTATAAACTACTAAGAACTGCACAATAGTGACTAAGAAAATTCAAATAGAAATAGGTTCATACCTAATTATTATAGAAGGGCGTTCAAGGTAAATTAGTGACACTGAGAGCTTGCAAAATAAACTAAATATAAAAACATTGAAATTCAATGACCCTAATGATCTTTTAAATATCATTAAAAAAACTAACCCAAATCAACTGTCTTGATGATTTCAGATAGTAGAGATGTGTACAAAAAAAGTAATAACATTATGCTGAACATTGGTAATGGTAGATCATTTATAATAGTGCATGGATATTCGTCCTCTATTCCAAACCACCCTCCACAACCCCCCCCCCCAAAAAAAAAGGAGGTAAATGAAATAAAATCAAAAAAAAAAAAAGAAGAAAATCCAAGTGTGCAATTTGATAACCACTCAATAGAAACAGAACATGATCATCAAATATAGTAAGTTATCATTCATGTTCTACTTCATAGAACACTTTAAACGCCATTTTTATTAATGACAAATTAAATGGCCGGAAAGCTTAAACAGACTGTAAATTGTAATTAAAGAACACATCATCATATCATATGACTGTGAGGCAAAAGTACGAATTTGATGAGCAACTGTATGAGTGATTGATTGACCATCACTGTCTGAGGTTGAAAAGGACAAGTGAGCGAAACAGATGCCACATAACCTATTTTCAACTCTTTAGAGCTTAGGGTAACCACAAAGTTCTCCAACAGGTTCTCAAGTCTTAGACTAACCACAAACTGGTCACACAGTTTGTCATATACCCTTTTGTGTAACTTCACGTTGAAGCAGCTTCAGGCCTTTTTCATCTTTCAAACACCTCTTATTTGATTTTCATTTTTCTTACCCATAACTTCATTCCATTCCAATTGTCAAAACTACAAACATCAAGCAAATACCACATTGACTTGCGATATAAGATCCAGTGAGCCACTTGATAACAGCTGAACTAGATGAATTGAATTGCTTATTGTTATGTCTTTTTGTGTAATTGAAGCTGGGCTGATTATTATACAGTTGAATATTTTATTATTTGTTTATTTTATTCACATAAAGACAAAACAATAAGTCATTCATTTAGCCACTTCATCAATTACCAAATGGCCCCTTGAGTGGGAACGGAATTAATTTGACATACACCTGTATTGTATATCAAAATCCAGCCTATGACTTAATGTTGGAGTTGACAATTTCTGTCTTTCTTTTTTTTTTTTTTCTAACTAGAATGAATAAACATCAATTAGAAAAAAAAAAAATTGAACTGGAAGTTGCAATATAAATGACAGATAAAAAACACACAAATTCTTAGGATTTCTTTTTTGTGGATAGTAGAATAAAAATCTTATTCATAGAAAAAAGAGAAGATACACTTCTAGACAAGGGTAAGGAGATAGCACCTGAATACAAATCAACTATAAATATTTAGCATATAATATTTGAACTTTCAATGGTCTCCCAAAAGCTGGCCCCAAAATCTGATTGATTGAACTCCATAAATTCTTAGAAGTTCAAAGTCATGGAGAATCAAATAGATCCTCTTAAAGTCTTAATTCTCTGGAATAAGTTAATAGTGTGTACCTTTCAAGACAGATAATAGATGCTAGCATGTACTTATCCCATATAATGAAATTAACAAAGCAGCAACATAAAAAAGACAACCGACCTGTGAGCCTAACAGCTTATTCAAGTCTTCTTGCTCTTTTTCGATATGAACACGAGCCTCACCATAGAGAGATGCAGCCTTGGCTAGAATGTTGTCATGGCTATTTTCACTTCCATATTTGCAACAGTCCTCACTTAGCTTGGTCCCTGAATAATGCAAGGGAAAAACAGATTAAGGGCATCATCACATCAAAACTCATCATGACTAATCAAAGTAAAAAATATAGAAAAAGATTAAAATTTGTGGTGTAATAGAAAGATAGAGTGGGATTGGTGGGTAGGGAACATAGGGTGGATCTGAATTGCATCGTTATCATCTTCATCTAAGCCTTATCCTAACTATATGGAGTCAGCTACAAGAATCTTGTTTCACCGTTCCATCCTATTTAGCGACATATCCATTGTTAAATTATGAGCTCTTGGTCTAAATTGCATGATTGTACTTTATACGATGATTGCTAGAATAATATTGGGGATTATCCATCATATTTATGTGACTGCAGCCTCAGAGATCTGGTTTTCTATTTGTAGTTCATGATAGTTGTTCAGGGGTTAGTTTTGGGTGAAAGCATTTGGTTGTTTGCCATTACTTCCAGTTGGGATGTATAGCCCTTCTAACAAAGGATCTAAACGAGGATAGAAATATCCATATGATACACTCAATACGGGGCATACCGTACAGGTATTGGTGCATGATGATATGAGATATGCTACAAACAAGGGTGCATCCCTTAACTTTTGTGTCCACATGCAATCCAAACAAATATATATGTTTATGTTCAACAACTCTAACTAAAAATTAAAAAGATTAATATTCAAAATTGATATTTTATAAACTAAAGGAATAAATGATCTATCAAATCCACATTTATATCAAAAAATGATTTTTAATCTATCAAATCCACTTTTTTTTTGAGAAAAGGTAATGTAAACTTTATTGATAGAAAAAACTTGAACAAAGTACAAAGGCCCCCCAACTAAACACTTAGATGGGGAAAAAACCCCTACATAACAACATTACAAATTCCATAAGCTCCTAGAATTCAGTCTAGCCCCCAGTTCAGCAGCCTGGATACCCTTCGAGACTGAAATCCAAGAAATCAGCTTTCCAACAGAGATAGAAATCAGATCTACCGGTTCCTTTCTGCCCAAATAGTGATGATTAATGCAGCCGGAATGGACATCCACACAGCTGAAGCAAGCTTTGGCAAACCCATTAAACCCCAGCTCCACAACATCTCCTTCACCGAACCTGGCATTGACCAGGCAAGACCCACTGAACTAAGAAAATGATTCCATAATCTACCAGAAATTGAGCAATGTAGAAACAGATGGCTGCTATCTTCCACTCCTTGACCACATAACACACACCTCTGGTCCTGGACAAGAAACCCTCTTTTACATAGGTGTACTTTAGTTAAACACCTGCTAGAGCTGTAGCCCACACTAGGGCATTGATTTTTGAGGGAGCGGCTGGATTCCAGATTTTAGAAGCAGGCATATCTTCAGCAGTACTCAGTGTTATGTGATTGGCAAATGACTTGACTGAGCAGGCATATCCAGATGGCCTTCTCTGAGCAGGTTTAAGGGTTGAAGAGAGAGCAGATCTAATAGTTCAGCCAATGCAGGGATTTCCCAATCCTGAAATTTTCTTCTGAAAGAAGGGCACCAGACTACTGAGTTTCCCACCACCTCAAAACAATCAGCAACCACTGCATCTTGATGATCAGCTACCTGGAATAGATGTGGAAATCTCTCTGAAAGAGCAGTATTTCCACACCAGGGATCTTTCCAAAAGGACAGCCTATTACCCTTCCCAAGAATGGGGCTTAAGCCTCTACTTAAAATAGGTAGAATGTCCATTATTTTTCTCCAAACTGCACAGCCTAGAGATGGGGCAGAAGAAGTAGTAATCCAATCTCCTCTGTCTATGTTGTATTTTGATGCCATTAACCTCCTCCACCAGTGATTTCTTTCAAACCCAAACCTCCAGATCTATTTTCCAAGAAGAGCCTTATTAAAGGTCCTCATTTTTATTATATCCAGCCCTCCTTTACTTTTCAGAGAGCACACCTTGTCCCAACTCACCAAGTGAGTTTTCTTCCTATCCTCCTCCCATCCTTTCCACAAAAAGTCCCTTTGCAGCCTCTCAATCCTTTTGGCCACTTTACTTGGGATTGGGAATAAAGAGAGAGAGAAGTGATTCTGCCCCCCAAGGACAAGTATCTCGCTTTCCAAGATGCCAAATTCTTTTCTAGCTGCTCTAAAACTGGTTCCCAGATCAGAGCTGAAGTGCATTTTGCTCCTAGGGGAAGTCCCAGATATTTTGAAGGAAGGAATCCCACCTGACATGCTAATCTCTCTGCCAAGTCCTCTACATTTTCCACTTTTCCCACTGGGACTAAACTGCTCTTACTCCAATTGACTTTCAGACCTGTCACCACTTGAACCAGCTTAGAACTCCCACTAAAAGATCTAAATGATCTTCATTGGCTTCCAAAAAAGAAAGGGTGTCATCTGCGAATTGCAGAACCTGAACCTTCTTCCCTCCTGGCACCACCTCAAAGCCCTTCCACCACCCCCCTCCCCTACTTTTTGGATGAAGATTGTAAGTAGTTCCATCATACAAATTGTTTTCACTGTAGCTACTGTAGCTACTGTAGCTACAGTAGTCCGAACCAGTAAGGAGAAGAGGAAAGAGAAGAGAAGAAGAAGAAGATGAAAGAACTGTCGAACTTGATAGCTAAACCCTATCAGTCAACCTCTTAATAGTGATTAGGCTTCTAATTAAATGTACAAGGACTAAACTGCCCCTGCTTAAGTATGGGACAGAGAACCTCTAATAAGACTGCCACATAAGCTCATAACTTAACCAAGGTGAGATGACTAATCTACCCTTATTCGGCCAACTCTAACACAAATGAACAAAAGAGGGGAGAGAGGGTCTCCCTGCCTAAGACCCTTTGAGTTTTTGAAGAAACCAGCTGAAAACATTGGAGAGGTGACACAAACTTTAATCCAGTTTCTCCAAGTCTGCCCAAAATTTATCTTATTCAATACACAGTCCAAACATCTCCAGTTGACATTATCATAAGCCTTTTCAAGGTCAAGTTTGCAAAGAAGACCCGGATTTCCCTCCCTTAACCTTGAATCAATTAATTCGTTGGCTACTAAAACACTGTCCATCAATTGGCGACCTGGGACAAACACAAACTGGTTTTGGGAGATCACACTCGGCAGCACCTTTTTCAACCTCTCTGCCAACACCTTGGCCAGAATCTTATAGAAGCTGTTTAGGAGGCTAATAGGTCTGAAATCCTTCAAATTTGTGGCTCCTCCAATTTTTGGGATCAAAGATATGAAAGTAGCATTTAAGCTTCTTTCCAAAGAAGCATTTCTATGAAAGTCCTGGAAAACCTGCATAACATCTGTTTTCACCACATCGCAACAACTTTTATAAAATAAAATGGTGAGCCCATCCGGCCCCGGGGACTTTTCTGAATCTAAGTTCTTTATCACCTGCCAAACTTCCTCTTCCGAGAAAGGAGCTTCCAAACCACTCTGTTGGTCCTTCGAGATTCTTTTGAAATTAACTCCCTCCGGAATAGGTCTTTTTTTCCAATCTTCCTTGAAGAGCTTCGTAAAGAAACTTATAACCATTCTTTTCTTATCTTGCCAAGATTCCCCTACCTCCCCCTCCAGTCCCAGCTTTTAAATTCTGTTTATCCTATTTCTAGCCTTTACCATTTTATGAAAAAAGCTAAAATTTCTATCAACAGCCTTGAGCATTACCTTGGCTCTTTGTCTCCATTTCAGTTCATCCTTATAAGCAGATTTGTCTAGGAAGAATTTTGCTGACAGTCTTCTCTTCTTTTCTTCCTCTGAGATGGGACCTCTTTCTTCTGCTGAATCTCTCTCTTTAATTTCCTCCAGACACCTCTTTTCATTTTCAGATTTATTCCAAATGTTTGCCTTCCAAGATTTCAAAGCCTCCTTAATTGCACCCAATTTTTTTGCTAAAATGTAGGAGCTTGTACCCACCACCCGAAATTCCAACCAAGTGTTTTTTAAAAAAGGCACAAAGTCTTCTTCCTCAAACCATGTGAGTTCCAACTTAAAGCTAGACTTCCTTCGGATTTGCCCACCGCATACCAATTGAAGAGGGGAATGGTCTAAAATTGGCATTGGCAAAGCTTGCTGATTCAGGTTTTGGAATAGGTCTTCCCATCCCGGGGACACCAGAAATCTATCCAGTTTTACTAGGGTAGGCTCCTCTTGGTTGTTTGCCCATGTAAATTGAGCCCCATTTAGTGGGAGATCTATCAGTTCAAATTGATTTACAAAGTTTGCAAAACGCCTTAGCAAAGATTGCTGATTCAGGTTTTGGAATAGGTCTTCCCATCTCGGGGACACCAGAAATCTATCTAGTTTTACTAGGGTAGGCTCCTCTTGGTTGTTTGTCCATGTCAATTGAGCCCCATTTAGTGGGAGATCTATCAGTTCAAATTGATTTACAAAGTTTGCAAAACGCCTTCTGTCTCTAGCTCCGTTTCTACCCCCATTTCTGTCTTCCAAAAATCCGATAAATCCCCCCAAAGTCTTTCCTTCTCTTCATTTAAAGTTGGGCCATAGACATTGGTAAACAAACCCCTTACTCCCCCCTCCCATTCTAATTCCACTGAAATGGAGAAATCCACAACATAGGAGTTGATCAGCTTACATCTCGATCTGTCCCACATGGTAATTAGCCCTCCTACACTTCCTCTAGCTGGTTTGTAGATCCATCTAATTTCCCCTTCTCCCCAAATACTTCTGATTGTTTCAGCTTGCACCACTTCCAATTTGGATTCTTGCAAGAAAACCACCTCCAACCTCCATCTTTTCAGGCAATCACACACCACCATCCGTCTTCTCCCTGACCCCAAATCCCTCACATTCCAAGACAATATTTTTAACTCCATTAAGAAAACACAGAAAGAAACACGCCCCCCCTTATGTCCCTGCCTATCACTTTCCTCTACCTCTTCTTTCCCCCTCCCCTCACCTGCCCCTCCCCTTTTCCCGCCTTCTCGTTCAAACCCCAGGCAAGGCTTAGCAATTCCCCGTTTTTCTTGAAAGAGCTTCCCCCTTTTCTGGCTTTCAATTTTTCCTTTTCCACTGACAACCTCTTCTCTATCCCCTCTAAATAGCTAATTGTTTCCTCCTCCCACCCCTCTATAGACACCCCCAAAAATTTCCCCAGCCCCAACAGCTTTGAGGTCACCCAGGCTAATGTAGAATCGACCTTCTTCCTTCCCTCACTTCCTCACCCCTCTCCCCTCCACAACCACCTCCTTTCCCCTTCTTTGTTCACCCCCTTGAAACAAAACAGTGTTGCGCACCTGATAGATTGGGATTTCGGCCAACTGATTGAACTGTGGGGTAGATTCCTCTCTAACTTCAATTATGGCCAATGGGGTTATTTCTTCTGGATTTGATTCCTCTAAACCTATCTCCGTCGTCGCCTCAGCTGCTTGGACATCCTCCCCCAACACCATTTAGGTGTTGGAGACTCTAGGAGGCGTCTTTTGATTATTAAGAGGCCTTTATAGGTCTCTTGAGCATCTCCATTCCACACCAGTCTTCAATCGAGCACAGTTATCCCTATCTGCCGAGAAGATCTTCTCCGTCGAGACTAACCAATTCAGTCCCTGTGGCCAAGATCGCTCACCCTCCCGAGATCCCAGAAGGGCTTGCGGAGAAACTAGCTAGGTCTCGGTTTCAATTTGATTGCTTGGACCGTCTGGGATGGATTTGGTCTCCCCACTAATTTTCCTTGGTTCTCTTTTGCCCGAACCACCCCCAAAGGTCCTTCCTACTATGCTCGCCAAATTCAATGGTCCCCCTCTTTGGTGTTCTTGCCTTGCTGGCATCCACTCCAATTCTTTTAAGCACTCCAAAATAGTTTCCTTTAAGGCTTCTTTCGAAAATCCCGCTCCTCCTTAGACCTTATTTAAATTTTGAATCTCCTTATCCTGTTGACCATTGATACTCGGTTCCATCGCACGGTGGGGTAGGGATTGCTAACTTTCCAAGCCAGTCCCCCTAGTTGACCCCGTCTCGGGCACGGATCTCAAATGTCCCCTCTTCCTTTCCTCTTTCTTCCTTCCCTCCGATAACCACCCCTTATCTCCGCTATCCTCCACCTCCTCTTCTAGCACTACCATTCTGCTTACCTCTTGCTCCAGTTCTTCTCTAGCTTCTCCAAGAGGATTCAGTTCCCCTAGGTACTCTTCCCCTTCTAATCTCTTCTTTTCCTCCGCCACCGGTCTTCTCTCTTCCAGTCTTCCTAAATCTAGATCTAGAACGTGCAATCACCTGTCACGATCTTAATCTTTTCCAACACCTCTCCATCTGTTCTAACCTTGATGCAAACCCATTCACAGGTTCTCAACTCCTCCACCGAATCGTCTATCCCTAAAAAAGCCCCACATATATTCCCTATTTCCTCTATTATTTTTGGACACCAAAGCTGCAACGGAAGACCAAACACCTTGATCCATGTCTCCTTTGGTCGAGGTATCTCTCTATTCTTCTCTATCGGTAGGCACCCTACTGAATCTACCCACCAATCAATCGCCAGTCAAATTTGTCTTAGCCTCCAAGGTCCATTGTACAACACCCATTCCACCTCCTCCCTAGAGAGAAAGATAAACAGGTATTGGTCTTCTATTAATTTTTTGATCCTCACCCCTATCACCTCCCCCCAACTTCTTGCCGCCCAAGATTCTATTTCTACCACCCCCACCTTCCTCTCGAAGCACCCCACTAAGCAGCCCTTCAAAAACTTCGTCCTGGCTTCCACCCCCCTTTTTTTCGTTTCCAGAAATTGCTGATTCCCCTCCCTTCGAATGATCGTCTCCCCAAACCCAGGCCAAATCCCTACACCTACCGCACTTTTATAGGAGAGGAACCCTTTCAAACCTCGCCTTCTTTTGTTCGGATTGTGCCCGTTCTCCACCCCCCATCTGCCTCCCTTCCTACCCAGGCCACCTAAATCACCTCTGAACCGCATCTTATTGAAACCAGAATCTAATCCATTTTCCAACTTGTGGATTTCTCCCTCTACGTCGCCGACATTCTCATCTTCGTACTTCCTGTCGCCTCTTGTCACCCTTCTCCTTAACTTTCCCGTCGTCACACTTTGCGGTTTGCACAATCTATGACTTGTCGAATCTTGGGGGCGAATTCCTCGACCTCTTTGGGAGTGAGAGAGATGCGAGCGGATCCAATTGCAGCATTAAGACAGACGGGATTAGAAAGTGGGATCAACTTGAAATATGATTTCAACTGTTCATTTTTACCATTTATAGATAGCTTAGAAAAACAATATCTAAGTTAGATGGTTAAACCATTAAAATTAAGTAAATATTCAGATCTACTTTCTTTAAGAACTTAAATGTCTACATGGACTACATGTTGGGCACCTATTATCTAAAATGTTTATGTTGTAAAGTTCCTTTAGCTGTGTTAGTGTAGTCTCTAACTAGATTACATTATCTTCTGGTGTCAGAAACTCCAGCCATTATCAAATGGCCCCTACGTAAAAAGGAAAGAAATACCCAATGTATACAGTGACTTTTAGTAACAAAAGCATATCACTATGATCTGAGAATATACTAGAATCCTCACCTGCTTCAATTTGCTTACATCCTATTGCTGTAAATGTTTCAGCAGCTCGAATAACATCTTTTTGAAAATCCTGAAACAACAGAAAATCTTAAGCAAGATATAACTTTGGAATCAAGCTAGAGATGGGGGATCTTGAAATTCTTAAATCAAAATAATATACAAAACAAGCTCTACCAAAGATAAAAATCCAAGACAAAAGGTATGTAGACCTAACTTCATGTTTAGAGGAAAGGTTGGGGGCTCAAGGGACACTTGCAACATAGAAATTTCTTTTGGAACAAATATAAACAAAATTTCATTAATGTTACTTTCAATCTTTATTAGCTCATTACTAGTATTTTTATCTAGGAAATCACATCTATATTTACTAATAAAAAATAAATGAATCTATATTGATCAATCTAGAGTATTGGGGTGCTCTGCACTTTTAACCTGTACATAATTTTATTCTTTACCATCAATCAATAAAGTACATATTTACAATTAAATTTCAAAGCCCAGGAGAGCTTTCATCAGCAAGAGAATCTACCTTCCTATTTATAAACTAATGAGGATAAGAACATGTAATCTACTTGCTCTATGACATCACAACCAACTATTTTTTCCTAACTCTTGCTTTTCCAAGGAATATTTATTGCATAGATTGCTGTTAGTTAATTATAGAACCCACCCCCCTAAAAAAGAAATAAGTGTGATAATATTCTCCATCCTGCCAGGGAATAAAAACCAAAATAACTATATCTCATCACATGACTACCAAAAAATAATTAAATTAGAAAAAACAAAAAATAGATGCATAACCCATGAAGAGCCATCCGCTTAAAATTTACAGTCAAGCAACTGCAAGTCTGCAAAGTCCAATTATCTTTGCAGAACATCAGCAAAATAAGAACCAAATCGCTCCCAACCAAGAATCCTGGACAAGTCCCATTTGGATTTCCATTGACCACTGTCTGGCTAGCATCTGAATGAACCTGGAGGAGTAGAATCCATCTTATCTCCTTGACAATGAGTCAATACCTTCTTGGCTGTACTAACTGCAAGTTGTTAATGGGGGTACTAACTGCAAATGAGTAAACTCCAACAACCATTTCGATAGCTTGGAGATTATTATTTATTATTTTTATCAGTTCAGTACTTGACAAAATCTACATGGAAACTGCATAAAATCAAGCCTATTGGCATGTTTGAAATACCTTCTTGGCTGCACAGATTCATCTTTGAGTCATATAAGCATGAAATGCATATCCCCAGCAGGCCAGCAATGTATGTGTGTTCAGTTATAGGTTGCCTGGTGGTTAACTGGAGAATGATTTTGCATCAAGCTGTACCCCTCTCCCACACATGTGCACATGGCAAGAGTGGGACAACTATTTATCCTAGCAGGAAAATCCATAAAATCAGTGATAATGGAGCTAATAGTATATGTAAGGATAAAATTTTGAGTTCTGGAAATGATGCAGTTTCTCAGAGAAGGTTTATCAAACACATTGGTACATTACTCTCTTGGTGCAGGAAAAGAGAAGAACGTAGTCTGGGTTAATTCAAGGAAACCCAAGACCTCCAAACTCTAACAAGAGTCCAATTTGAGATAAGTTCCAATATTTTCATTTAACTCCCAAAATACAACTTAAATACATGAACTATGCTCCAATTATTTGAGATAAAAAAAGACAGCCCACTGCACGAGGCTCCCACCAATGTGGGGTCTGAGGGACAGATGTATGCAGCCTTACCCTGCACGTACAGAGAGGCTGTTTCCCAGATTTGAACCCTGGTCACCCAGGTCGCAAAGAGCAACCCAACCATTGCACCAAAGTCCACTTATTTGAGATAAGCTCCAACATTTTAATTGAATGGTGAGACTGCTTACCACCTCTTAATCTCCCGCCCCTTCGTTTGCTGTATTTGGGAATGGTTTTGCTCTCTTTAGTTGCAGGTTATCCCTCCTGTTAGTTTGGATAGGCTCTTTAGCTTGCCTTTTCTGAGGAACACAAAAAGAAGAGGCAAATAATTGTAGAAATGTGCAAGGACAGCTGTGATTTGGACAGTTTGGGAGGAAAGGAATACAAGGACTTTTGGGGAAAAGGGACAGTTTGGGAGGAATAGAAGCCTTAGCATCTCCAGATCATCTTTTCCATGCTTATGGATACAATTCCCAGCTCATGCTTAACTATACATATGCATCTTCAGTGGGAGCAGTCTTTGGTATTCTCCTTGGGCGTGAAAACCTTCACTGAGAGTTACTGTTACTCCATATCAGGTACATCCCTCTCCTACCTTTTGGTTTCACCCGAATGAAGGATGGAAGAAATTGAACTTTGATGGGAGTAGTTTGGGAAACCCATGTCCTTTTGGAATTGGGGCAAATGAGTCTTCATCTCTGCTTTTTGGCAACATCAATAGAAGCCTTAGCATCTCCAGATCATCTTTTCCATGCTTATGGATACAATTCCCAGCTCATGCTTAACTATAGATGCCATGGCCCGAGTATTTGGAAGAGATAATGCCATGATGAGGTTCCTTTCAATGTCACCATTTTTGTCATCTACAGCAATAACAAACTTACCTTGACATCCAAACATGCCTTGGCCATTTTGGTTCCTATCTTGTATTCCTTTGGGAAGCATTCAAAGTAGTCCAAGAGATTTGTTGCTTCACGCCCACACATTTCTTTCTGTTCTAGGCAATGAGAACACCAAAAAGCCCTATACATTTTAACTCATGTCAAGTGTAGATGCCTTGTGTTAATGGTTCAATTAACATCGGTTCAGTCCTAGGTCTGAAGTAAGAAAGAAAGAGAGAAGAAGAAGAAGAAGAAGAAGAAGAAGAAGAAAAAGGAGAGAGGAGAGAAATAAAGGATTTGACCAGAGTGAAAAAGATCACACTCTCTTAGCCAACCCACCTTTTATTTATAGTTTGTGCATTAGAATACAAAAGACAATTATGACCCTCATTAAAAATGGGACACACAACTTAAACACAGATAGAATAGACAACTCACCTTTAATTAAATTACAAAAGACTAAACTACCCTTATGCTCTCGACTCTAACAATCCCCCCTTTCAACTAATGTTATGCATCTTTATTCCTCTTAATATAAAAGATTTTTATTAAAAATAAAGAAAAAATGAGATCCCTCCTTCCTCTTCATCTTCCTCCCCTTCCTCCTCCTAACCCCCCTCCTCTTAAGGAGGCTTACGCCTCTTGCATTCTGAATTATGCCTCACACCTCTAGGTAGTGGAATGCCTCGCTTCACGCCTCTGTGTTTTAAAACATTGGTCTACAGTGCCACTGGAAAGGAGTAAGAAGATTGAAGTGCTACTTTCAAACCACCACCATCATGATAATACAATCCACTAGCTTCATGCCCTTCACCAATCTTCATCCCCATCTTGAGATCTTGAAACACACAAGAAGAGGGGTAAAATGTGATAGAACAATTAAGAGATTTAGTCAATCTACTAACAAACATGAGGTTAGAGGGAAATTTGGGTACATATAAAACAAAGGATAAAGATAAAGATGTAAGGTCAACATCACCGACACCACAAATAAGAGAGGTAAAACCATTAGCTAGGGTAACTGTTTGGGATGTGGAAGACTGGAAAAGAGAAGAAAACGCACTTGTAGTTCCATTCATATGATCAGAGGCTCCAGAATCAATAAACCAATGTGAAGGTTTGGATGCCAAGCAAACCACACCTAAGTGAGCAAGGGTAGTTGTGTTGTGTTGAGAGTAAGTCTGAAGAAATTTCTCATACTCATCATGCGGGACACTCACCATTTGCTTCCCAGAAGCACCTTTAGATGTGGAAGGTGTTTGATCAGCTTACTGGTTCTCACTAACTACACCACCACCACTAGTCACAACATGATTGGCCCAAGTATTGGTTGGGCCATGCAAGTCATAATAGAAGTTGACAGTATGTCCCTCTAACCCACAATATGTAAATGTCCTAGGACCAATACTCCGTCCTCTACCACGACCTCCACCTCGTCCACCAGTATAATTAAACATAGGACCATCTCGGTTCCCTAGAAGTTCATGTCCACCTCCACCACCTCTATTCCCACGACCTCCCCCTCTCACAACCACAAAAACAAACTTGTCAAAGAGGGTAGAATGCTCCGAAGGTTCAATAGAAATCCTTTAAAGTCGGGCAAACACCTCCTCAAGAGAGAGCAGAGCATATTTGCCTAGTATTTGTGCCCTAACAGGTTTGTATTCAAATTTCAATCCCACTAAAAACCATGTCCCATCAAGTTGTTCCTATTGTGTTGCTGAATCTTAACATTTGGAGTCAATAGGTGATACACATTAAGCTCATTATGAAGGTTTCGCATACTAGCATAATACTCCTCTAGGCTCTGATTTCCCTACTTCATATTAAAGTACACCTAAAAAAGTTAGTATACCCTGGTGTATTATTATCTTGGCCTGAATAAAGTTTCTTAGCATGGTCCCAAATCTCCTTGGTTGCATCCAAGAACATAAAATTCACACTAATTCTAGGCTCCATGCTATTCCACAACCAATCCTCCTATTCCCACTCACTATACCCATGAGATTCAAATGAGGGTTTCTCCTCCTTCACATGTTTTACCTTCTTCTTGTCTCTCAGAAACACTTCCACCAACTTGGCCCATGGCACATAATTCTCACCACTTAATTTGATGGAGATCATCTTTACATTTAGGTAACCAGAGGAAATCATAACACCAGTTTTATTATCACTACCCTCTCTCACTCACCAAGATTATCCTTCACCAACATTTTCGAACCACCGTTGACCCAGATGGTCGGACCGTCGACCCGTTTGACACGGTTGGCATCTGAACCTCCACGATTGCTTTGACTTTCATCATCCTAGTTGTTGTCAAAGTCAAGTATCATTCCCTGTATGCTCTTCACCCTCAACATTTTTGGAGAATTTTCTATGATGCCATGAAACAAGATGGCAGGTATGAAACAAGATGTGAAATTCTGTAATAAGGGAAATAGGTGGATGAGGTATCTTGCAAATAACAAGTAGAATGGAGGGTGAAGTCCGTAGATCCAAAAACAATCCACTTCAACTTAATGGACGAGGAAGAGTAGCAGAGTCGTGGCTGATTGTTGCTGCAATGGAGGAATATCTTGGACCTACTTCGAGTGAAGATCCATATTAAGGACTATATGGATGAAAGCTTCTTCCATTTATCCAAGGTCAACCTTCTTTCCATTGCTCCTCCTGGTTTGGATTTCTTCCCTTCCGTTGTCACATTCTCACCACTCTCAATGGCTTCAACGTTGCTATCGTCACCTCATTGTCCAAATGTTGTTTCAATTTGATTATGGTCTCTACAGCAGCACCAAAAGCCACCTTTTGATCCTCGAACCACTGGAGATGCTCCTTCACTTCATCGGAGATGGCTTCGGTGGTCTCTTTGGTGGATACGGCAATGGAGACTTTAGCTAGGCTCTCCATTGTGCATATCTTCTAATCTTCTTCTCCATGATCATCATAGTTAAGAGCCACCATAACTGGGACTGAGACTTTTGAATGAGAGAAACTAGAGATACTAGAGAAACTCATCAAGTTGTTCTTGGCGAGGACGCGAGGTGGGAACTAATGGTTCAATCACATGGTTCTCACTATGGTTGATCTCCATAGAACCTGCATGGTGGCTGGGAAGCTTCAAGTTGATCGAGACGAGTAGAGATGGACTCAAACATTTGGGTCATTCTCTCCCCTATCTTCTCTTGGTTCATTGCCAATATCTGGACCTTTCCTTGCAGTTGAACAAGTCAGTGCTCAAAACAGGGATATATTTATATTGTCAGCTCTGATACCATTTGGTAATTGGTACATTCCTCTCTTAGTGTTCGAAAAGAGAAGAATGTAGGCTAGGTTAATTCAAGGAAACCCAGCATTCTAGACCTCCAAACTCTAACAAGAATCCAATTTGAGATAAGTTCCAATATTTTCATTTAACTCCTAAAATACAACTTAAATATATGAACTATGGCCAATTGAACAAGGACCCACATTCTTGACTACTTCAACAATACCACATAATCCCCTAAATGCCATGGAACCCACTAAATCCCCAATGATTGATTAACACTAACAGACTACTAATAAGATAAGGATAACAACTAGCAATGTGATGACAAATTACCTAACCCAACAAATATGACCCTGGTGGGCCCCAATACAGCCCACTAAATATGACACGTAACACACATCCAATCATATAGAATCCAAGAGTGGTAGATGATGAAGATATAGATCTCATGGAGCACAAGGTTGGGGCAGGTGAGGAGCAAGTAGATGATAACAAGGATTTCCTGTCGGATGAAACTACTTAGTTAAACAAAAGATTGATCATTGAAGATAGCAGTGGGTTTGTTTTGCAGGTGGAGAGAGAGAGAGAGATGTTCATTTCTTTATTTTAATGAACCCTTATCGTTAGAAGGAAAAAAATAGAGGTAAGCAACTCTAACTTGGGAAATCCAATCAAACTTCCTTTACACTCTCCGTAGAATGGCCACAAAAGATAAAATAGATTTTTGGTGGTGCTGTTTATGGCCAAAGGTTTAGCACCTACAGACATCAGTGGGTTGGCTGCCCTTCTAATGAACAAAGCTTTCCTAGTTAAGTGGCTATGGAGGTGCACTGATCACCCTGACAGCTAGTAGCAGAGAGTGATTGTGGTCAAGCATGAGTTCAGGAATAGATTTTAGGTTAGCAGTTAATGCCCAAAATATTTATGTGGAAGGCATTCACCACAAGCTCAAGTAACAGGCCCATTGTCTAAGGTCTGCCATCACTTTAACTGCATTCTCTCTCAAGTATAAAGTTTTTAAGGGTGTCTCTCTCTGTTTTTGTACAAAGCAAGTGGATTGACTTTTAGGTTCCAATTGCATTTTCTGTAGAGCAAATCTAGAAAGCTGAAAGTTTGGTCATATGGGCCTGTTCAGAATTTTGTTATTTATCAAAATGCATATTCAGTTATTCATAAAAAAAATGCATATTCAGTTACTTGTCCCACCCACCCACCCAAAAACAAAAGAAAGAAATTAAAAAAGACGAAGTCATAGTGGTCTTATAAGTCTGATCTCCATTAGTTAACACTGCAACTTTTTTAATCTCTTTTGGCCTTGTTATGTTTAACATATAACATATAATAAATATCTCATAGGACAAGAGCTAACAATTATGTTTAACTGGAAGCCGCCGTCATAATATCCTAACTATTATAGTATCTTTTTTGAAAAATGAACTATTACAGTATCTTGTTCTATTTGATATAAACATTTTTCAAATGGGAATATAAACAATTATTTTATAGTTAACAATTTTTAAATTTGCAAATTAAGTGAGGCATAACCATTAAATAAACCATCTTTACCCTGCCTGCACGAGTAGATCTATACAGTTTCTCTAGTTGTTGATGCCTCTGCATTTCAACCTCATCTGTAACCATTATATCAGAACGTTCATAGCCAGTCCCACTGAATTGCTTTATTACTGCCTGAAACTCAAAAACCAAGATATATCAGCAAAAATTGCCATCCATTGTGACTCTTCATGACAAAAGAAAACTATCTAAGCAGCACTTGATTAAATGAAAGAAAAAAAAAATCAGGGGATCTAGAAACTGTGATCACATTTGTAAATATTTTGGTGGTTAGTAAGCACACATCAACTAAGAATATCAATACGTGAATACAAGCTTATATCAGAAAATAACCGTAAAGCCCAGGAAAGTGCAGGTATATGTCATGCCCATATTGGCTTGATACTAATAATACATATTGTCATGTTTTCCAAGCCTGGCTCCTTTCTACTTAATTCTTTTCCAGTTTTGGATTTCCATTAGTAACTTTTCTTTGTTTAGTTAATATATTTACTCAAATTAAATATACAAACTTAAACCTTAAATTTGTGACCAAGTGATATCTTTTTATTTGATATAGATGGTGGTGGTTATATGAATTCACTTAAACACAAAGAATCTGCAAATTTCTTTTCAAGAAAATATGACTTGAGCCTTTCAATGGTTACAGATGGTACGATTTGATGCCTTATGCTTCTAGTACTATAAAGCATTAAATTACGATCTTTCGGTGATTTTAAAAAGATAGTGTACAAATAAGAAATATTTGCAGATTTGACAGAAAGTACTAACTACTAAACTTTATTAGCGACATTCTATCATTACAGATTTATTCATTCCAACATATTCTTCTATTATGAAATAGGCTTAATAGAAATTAATTACCTACCAAATTCTACAATTGAAATGCTAAAACTGATAGATCTCTCGTGATATTTATAAATCTTGATGTTGTGAGAACTCCCAATAGAAAGTACACCTATAGAGATGGATTAAGGATTCCCTTAGCTTATCAAATTGATAAAAATTGCCTGAACATTGTTCAAACTTCAAAATTCCCAATTCCCAACCACATTGTTTACCGATTCCTGTTGCACTAGATTGGGTATCGTTGCAATCATCAGATTGCAATTCTTCAAATAAGCCTTCTATATTGTACCAATCAAATAGCGACTCCCAAACAGATCTGATACAAAGATTCTACTGAGTTCTTGGTGCCTACAATCTGCAGCCTAAGCCCATATCAGCGCTGATTTATTATTACAAATTCATAAACCCACATTCTAAGTTTGCATACTTCCCATGCACCCATGCAGAGTTTCCTACTAAGTTCACTTATTCCAATTCAGATAAGAACTCTACCAACACAGGAGTCAAAATAGCAGATTATGCCGATAATTGAACAAGATCCAAGCGGCGAAATGTGTTTATCGAATTGCGTTTTATCTGTGCTTCTGCAGAGATAACATCTGAAGGAAAACAAGAGAAAATAAAAGCCGGGAAAGGATAGGCACCTGCTGCTGCTTGGCGACTTGCTCTTTGAGCTTGCTCGCTTGCTTCCGCAACACGTCCATTGTTTCTACTCTCCCTGAAGAAACAATCTACGAAAGCAAATGGAGAAGAAGAACTATGACTCTGAAACAATCGGAGGAGTAGTTGATGGAAGAAAGAACAAATCCGAACTCTCAGCTGTCAGGCTGAAGATGGGATTGGCTTGACTCTTTGAGGTGATGGATCTACCAACAGAGTTGCGGGCGCTCCTCTACAGCTGTCTTCTCCATGGTGGCATCACGGACCATAAATTTTCAATAGAATATGATCACGGGGGGAAATTGATAGCATCTCAACCATCGGATTGGAATTAAGTGGTATATTGGAGCCACTGCTTAATCCAATCGGATGGATCATGTGGCTCTCTTGATGAAGAAGACAGCTCATGGAATCAAATTCTTTTACCGAGTGGGAAGTGGGAAGAGCCACTCTGAATCAATTGGAACCGTGAGATGCCCAGCACGAATTTTGTATGATCAGATTAGATGACTTTTTTTTGGTAAATGATAAGATCATGGTTTTCAAAACCGGACCAGACCGGAAGGTCGGTCCAGAAAATCGGAGCCGGTTATGTCTGTTTTACCCAGAACCGTTATTTTTCCAAAAATCGTTGATTTGGTCAGTAAACCGTTGATTAGGATGGTCAAATTGTTCGAACCGTTCAACAGTTTAAACGATTTTTTAAATTTTTTATTTTTTGTCAGAATGAGCCATCCATTCAATTTAAACGATCGGATCATTTGACCCAAGAACTAAACCCATGACCGGTTCATTATTGACTCGGTTTAAAAACCTGGATTAGATGACTTTATAAGGAAGTAATTTGGGCACCGGGCCCATTGTCATGTGTTAATAGACAAAAATACACTTTAGTTTGCCTAAAAAGGGTGGCAGAATTTAGGGCTTGAATCGGATCGGATTGAGATCGAAATTTGATTGTTAATATTTGGATTCGAATCTTGTCCTAAGGATATTAGTTTAGATTATGAATTTGTTTTTTTAAACAAAGTTTAGATTATGAATCACTTAAAAAAAATAAAAAATAGATTATGGCTAATAAATTAAACAGAAATATTATCAAAATGAAAGCATCAAGACATGACAAGGTTGTATGTTTAAACGATACATGATTTTCTATTTAAAATCAAAAGTGGAGACCTGTAGAATATTTTTAAATAATTAATTTCAAAGAATAATTTATTTAAAACACAATCAGCAATTAACTAATGAGGTCTAATCTTGATTTCAAGACTAACATGAGTGATTCCACACTATTAATGTTGAGGGGCATTGTTGACTTTTTAGGATACGAGTAGCCAAGAAGTTTTATTCATCTCTCACCTCATCTATTTATTTATGATCCTACTCTTAAATCTCTATGTAATAGCTTAGATATCATAAACCTCGTATATACTTACCTTTTATTCTCTCCCACTATCCCACAGCATTCCCTTCTATTTTCTATTTTGTTATCGCTCTCAAACCTAGTTCTCCATGTAACGGATGTCCTAGACATTATAACAAGTCTATTAGGGGAATTAGGGAATAGTGTTTACTTCAATTTCTGAAATGCTATTTGTTACAGCCTCGGTGACTAGACTTCCACAGACCATTGGCAGCCATGAGAATGACCAACCAAGACTCACCTGTGATCGATCAGATTCGTCAGTCAATGCCATATTTGAAGCTCAAATATCTGATTCAGTTTCTGGAACATAAGTTGAGGATAATAGTGAGATATCTTATACTTTTTTCCATGAGTCCAACTTTGGCTTTGTTGCCTGAGGCTTACCTGTGTACTGAAGCTATGGGCAGAAATACTTTCATATTCGTCATCTGTGGTCGGTTGATTAGTGCCATATTTGAAGCTTAAATAGAGAAGTGGCCTCTCTTCCTTCATTCTTTATTTGTTATGTTTTTTTTTTTTTTTGTTCTCTCTCTCTCTTCAATGACTGGTTGGGTGTAAGTAGGAGTCCAAGGTTGAGCTTTATATAATGTAGTTAGGTTTATTAATTTATTGGATTTTTTGAAACCAATAATCAAGAAAAGTGTTTTAAGTTTTGATTTTTTATTTTTAATATCTTTGTTCTCTATATATTTGTTCTTATTACTGTTAGGCCTTGTTTGTTTTTTGGTAAGTTATTTATCCGAGTAAATGCAATTATCTAGGTAATTTTTGCTGGGAAACATTTACAAGGATAAGTGCATTTACCCATGTTCTTTTATTTCCCAAGTAAATAATGCAATGATCATTTTAGCCATAAAAATCCATTATTAAAAGTGACATTTTTGTCTCATTCAAGTATTGGCAATTTTACTTCTAGGTGGAAAAGTTATTTACCCACCTAGGGGAAGGGTATCAAACTAACTTTCCCTGATCCTCACATAAATATGAAAAAAGAACATGGGGTTATTGGTCAATGGGAACCAAAATCCCATTGACCAACTTTCCCCTCTCTCAAAATCTCAAAAAAGAACGCCCCCTTAAAGTGATGTGAATAGAACCTAATCACCACGAATGCTTATTTTCAGATTTTATTTGCTTTGTTGCTTCTGCAACTTACAATTAACAAGTTAAAATAGGACTGGGTCAAGTTTACTATGTGAATTATTAGGTTGGGTCACAACCGAATTGAAGGCTTAAATAGGGGTGGAGTTAGTTCTACCCAATCTCCTTCCCTTCTTTTTTTTCCTTTTGAAGAAAAAAAAAAAAGAAAACCAATGCTTGGACAATGATATGAACATATTGTTCAGATGGGCCCATAGATGAATGAGTTCTTTCATCTTTGATTTTGGGACATTACCCCCTGAATTAAAAGTGTAAATGGTCTAACTAGTTGGTTTCCAATATCGATGGGGAGGGTTGTTTAGTAGGGCTAACATTTGATTTCATCTTTGGAGAGGGTCAAGTACTTGCATCTAAACTCCACTTTTCTTGGTTAAATAAAACTTTTGATCCAAGTATAAGTACAATTCCTTGTTTTTTTTGGTAATAAGCAGGAGGAACTACACAAGGTGGGGGGTAGCTCAGCCCCAGGAATCACTAAAAGAAATGAACAATGAATCCTTAGGGAGGGAAGAAGTAAAAAAGTTGAGGGGGTTGGGGGAAGACAAGAGGGCTTGATGCACCAACCAATCCACAGCTTGATTAGCTTCCCTATAGGTGTGTAAGTTACTCCGTGATCCAAGCAGTCAACCAGCTTCAAATAGACCCAACGATGGTTTTCAATCTCCATGGGATGTCGACTTTGTTTTTAAGCACGAAATCACCGGTAGCAAGTCTCCTTCAATGCATATGGGAAGATTTCTATAGTTAAGGGCAATTTTGTGAGCTTTGACCACATTGATTGTAGACAAGCCAATAAAGTATGCTTTATCCTCAAGAACATTTCCAACATGATTTCTAGCAATGCACCCAAGAGAACATTCTCCTCTGTCATTTTTGGAGGCGTCAATAAAATAGGTTTTCATGTTTTTGGTTCATTGTCACTCATGGAGTTATTAATTCCCTTATTGAAACTAGCATAATGAGATAAAGTTCTACCTATAATGGTCATTGAAGACATTGTCATTTCTATTTTTCCAACTATGTCATAAAATGAAACAGCATTTCTCAAGAACCAAAGGGACCAAAGGCTTGTTCCTATCAGTCCACCATTCCAAAATCAATGAGTCATTGTCATTTGGCCCTTTGCAAATAGGGTCCATCATTCTCCAAATATGTTTAACATGTGGGCAAGTTTTGAATATATGATCTGTATCTTCTAATTCATTGCAGAAACAACACCCATCGTCAATGGGGACACCCCTCCTCTTTAAAAAATCTTTTCAAGGAAATCTAGAATTTAGCAATAAATAGACAAAAGCTTTGATTTTGGGGGACAGCTTAAGACCCCATATTTTACTAAGGTGCGGCGTAGGGCCAACCCACCCTCTGTGCATAATAATAATAGATTCTTTATAAGTAGATTTGATAGTAAATAGACCTTTAGGATTTAATCTCCAACTCATTTTGTCTTCACTCGGTTATTAGCAGGAATGAAAATTGATCTAATTTTATTCCAAATTTGATTGGAAACTAGATTGCAAATCACTATGCTCATTTGGATCCACAGAGGGGTTATTATTCATCTCTTCCTCGAGAGGCCTCGAATCAAGCCAATTGTCCTTCCAAAAATTGATGTTTTTTCCATCTCCAACAATCCAAATGGTGCCCCTCTTAAGAAGGTCTCTAGAACTCAAGATTCCTCTCCAAAGGGAATCTTTTCTAAGGTACTTGTAGGAAACCACCTGTACCCACAAGTTTTGCTTCTCATTCAAAATTTTCCAACCAAGCTTAGTTAGGAATGCCTCATTGACCTAATGGAGATTTTTGAGGCCCATACCACCCTAACTTTTAGAGAGACATACCTTATCCCAACTCAACAAATGAATAGGCTTTTTATCATTGTCTTTTGACTAAAGATTTTTTTTATTTTGGCTTTTGTCAATATCATCAATAACATTGTTTGAGATTTTAAAGGAGCTCATGATATATTGAGGCATGGAGCTAATAGTAGAGTTAAGAAGAGTAACTCTACTCTTTCTTTTCCAACCTAAGAGTTTATTATTAACTCTCTCTCTCTCTCTCTCTCTCTCTCTCTCTCTCTCTCTGAGCTTGTTAAAAAGGTCTTTTGACACTTCCATTTAAAACTAGCACCCCAAGATATGAGTAATCTTTATTCATTAGGGGAATTCTATTCATCCTTGCCAGCATTTTCTAGAATCTTGGAGGGATGTTATTTGAGAATTCTAGGGCTGATTTAGCAAAACTAGGGCTTTGGTCTGAGGCTTTAGCAAAATTAGCGAAAATCTCCTTGATTTTCACACAGGTAAGAATGGTTGCTTTTACAGAGATCAAGTAATCATTTGAAAACTGCAAAATTGGAATGCATGGGCCTCTCTTAGAGGCTCTAAATCCAATGGGGCTCTTGGGGTTATTGGTTTCGTCCATGAGTTTTCTGGATAAAGCTTTAGCACATAAGACAAAGATATAGGGTGAAAGAGGATCACCCTGTCTAATACCCCTAGAGGGTTTGAATTTTCTAGAGGGGGAGCCATTAATTAGAATTTTATAAGAGACCAATTTAATACAAGTCATTGTCCAATCAATCCATTTCTTTTGGAAGTCAAATTTAGTAAGCACTTTCTCAATGAACAGCCATTCTAATATCATAGGTCTTCTCCATGTCCACTTTGCAGGACACAACACACGAACTACCCTTTCTTTTTTTCATAGTGTGAAATAGTTCATGGATGATAAGGATATTATCATTAATTTGCATATTTGGAACAAAAACACTCTAAAAATGGGAGATAATTGACTCAAGGATTGGCTTTAATCTATTGACCATAATTCTAGCAATGATCTTGTAAATAACATTGCATAGGCTTATTGGTTTAAAGTTGTTCACTGTTTCTAGGTTTTTTTTACCTTTGGGATTAAAGTTATGAAGGTCTCATTAAGAATATTATTTAGTTTTCTAGTATTAAAGAAGGCCTTCACTACATTACAAATCGTTTCTCCAATAATGTTCCAGTATTTCTTAAAAAATAGGACATTAAGACTATCTGGGCCTGGGGCTTTTAAATCTCCCATTGAGCTTAAAGCAACCCAAATCTCTTTATTTGTGACTTCTTTGTAGAGATGAGGGTGTGAACAATTCTTTCATTAGATAAAATTATGTCAATGTTACATTTGTTCTTGTCCTATAGAACTCATAAACCCCCAGAAAAGCCAATCGAATTAACAACAAAATGATCATTAAAATGAGAACGATATATATATTTGTTCTACTAGGATTCACTCTAGTTTCTAGAAAGCAGCAAATTTCAGGTTTGTGAAGATTCAAAAGGTCCAGAACATGACAACAAAATTTGGGCCTTCCAGCCCCTCGAACATTCCAGCAAAGAGTTTTCATTTTACAACATTTGTTTCCTCTGGACCCATGTTGTCCTCACTGTCTTGGATCTCTTCATTGAGGTGGTTGTTGCATTGTTCATTGACCAGGTCTTCCAAGTTCAGATTTTCCACATCCTCTTGCCCAACTTGGCGATCCCAATCATCCACCATCACACCCTCGACATCACCATCATCTTCATTAATGAACTCATTTACATCTTCCAAATCGTGTTATCATTGTCATTGCAATATTCTTCAAACCAGATAGTCGTTATCATTGTCATTTCGTTCTCCTATCATTTGATAATGTCGTTTATCTGGTGATGGCCTTGATCAGCTCAGGCTCTCCCAAAAATTTGGCAAACAAACATGCATAAGCTTCACTTTTCATCAACTTTCAGGGATTTCAGCCTCTCATCCAAATTGACATGCCTTGCCACGTTTGAGAACTTGACAATATCCTGCCTCAGCTCATTGTGCGTGAGATCAGACTCATTTGAGGAGGAAAAGGAAAGGGATCTCCGAGCTTTACTTGATTCTCCCTGGAAAAATACCTGTTTGGACTTCGATTTCACATTCTCCATGTTGCACAGGATCTCAGGTTGTAAACAAGGAGAGCTTCGGTGATAGTGCCTTTCAGTAAACTCTGTATCCATTTTGTAGAGTTTATTCTTTTCAAAAACACCAGAGGTTTGTTCTTTTCCTTCAGGAAAGTTGCAGCATGGAATAAGTACTTCTTTTAAAGTCTCCCTAAGTGGCGATCCATCTTCTTCATCCGCTAGATTTTTCAAATTTGAATTCTGGAAGTTCAGTTTGTTGTGTATCATGAGAAAAAGGTCAATAAAATTACTTGAGAGAGAAATGAGAGTTGTCGTCCTTAAACAAATTTAAGTTTATTACTGAAAGTGCAACATTAATTTGTTTGGAACCAGCCCAGATTTCCTACTCACTTTTCCTACCCTCTCTACCCCTCGTGAAATACTGTCACACATCTCTCAATTCATAATATAGATGTGTGGCAGCAATTCACAGCGGGTAGAGAGTGGGTAGAAAAAGTGAGTAGGAAATCCCGAGTGGTTTCGAATTTATTTTTGTGGATTTAGGCCAAACCACCAACTTCATAGAGAGTTCACAGCAAGAATTTATTTCGGATGTGGAGTTACAATCTTCTGCCTTACAACCCTTTCTTAATTGTAGAGGCCATTGAGAATATGAACACCCGTAGAGACCATTGAGAATAGGACTCAAGTCTCCTTCAATGAAGAACTTAAGTTGAGGAAACCTGCATGCAACCTTGTGGGCTTCGATGGTAGCCCAACCCTCAGTTTCGTCTATCGAACATTCTCCTACATCACTGCAGAGTCCATAAGGTTTTACCATTCTCGTCCCTCAAAATAACTCCTATTGTACATTTACATTCATCCTACGTAAGGCATCGAAATTTATTTTAACCTCACCTCCAACTGGTTGAGTCCATCCAACTAGAATATTAGCCTTTCTTTTTTTTTTTTTTTTTTGTTTCCTACTTTATCTGGATAGGAAATCTTGACATATTCACAGAAATCAGTTCTGATTTTTTCAACAATTTGATGAGGGGGTAAGCTTTTGTTTTTGAAATTTTCTCATTTCTCCTCTTCCATATATTCCAAAGAGTATACCTTGCTCTTTCGAGGCCAAGGTCATGCTTGTCATTAATTACATTAGCTCTTATCCTATCCCACCAATTTATTAGAGATTCATTGGGGATAGGTGTGAGGCAAGCATCCCCCTATAGTTTCCCATATTTGTCTCGATTCTTAGCAGTAAGGAACAGGTGTTCTGAATCTTCCTCTTGCCCGTAGAAGGGGCAATCAACATCAGTTCTTAATCCCCAATTCTTTAGTGTCACATTTGTTCAAATCCTCCCTTTTAAGCACAAGTATAGGAAGAAAATAATCTTTTGAGGAAAAACTAATTTCCATAATTGGATCAGTCTCTCATCCACATTATTTTGCTCAAAATCTTCTTCCAATAGCCTATAGGCCATCCTGATTAAAAAAAAACGAAGTAGTTCCAGAATTTTCTCTGTGTTCCATGTCTTTGAGTCATTAATGAAGTCACTCACTAAATAACTTCGGTTTTGTTGACTTGAGTCTATATTACCATATAAGGGGGAGTTCCCTACCCACACATCATTCCATAAACTAATGGATTTGAATTCCTTAATTTCCATCCAACTCCTTAGGATATCTCTATTTTCTAAAATTCCTCTCCAAGTCCAAAAAATATTCTTCTTTGGGGTAACCTGTCAAAAATTTCCATTACTCGCGTATTTATTCTTAACTAACTTAACCCATAGGTTATCCGGTTGGGTTAGAATTTTCTATCCTAGCTTTGATGTTTGCTGGAATACAGCAGTAGAAGAGGATGAAGAGAAGATAAGAGAAAAGAAGAAGTTTGAGAATGGGTGGCAATACAATCTCAGCCGGCCCTAGAAATTATTATATATATTTACAATAAGAAGTTACAGAAATAGACTATAATGCCTCTGATTAGTGATGGGACACCTAGGCATAATGAAGTAAAATAAAACAAGTTTAGGCCCAATAACTAAAGGCCCATAACAGATTAACGAATTTAAACATAAAAGATAAACTAAGCCCACCAACACTTAACCACTTGAACCAACACTCCCCTTCAAGCTAAGGATGGATGCCAATCATGTTTAGCTTGCCAAGTAAGCCTAGGAACTTCATTGAAGATAGTCTTTTTGTCAAAACATCAACAACCTGCATCTCGGGGGGTGTATAAGGAATGCAAAGTTCACCCGAGACAATTCTCTCTCTTACAAAGTGTCGATCAATCTCAATATGATTAGTCCTATCATGTTGTACTAGATTTTTTGCAATGTTGATGGCAGCCTTGTTGTCATAATACAACTTGAGAGGACCATCAATCTTCATCGCAAGCTCACCAAGGAGAGTCCTAAGCCACAACAATTCTGCAACATCATGTGACATAGCCCGATATTCAACTTCTGCACTAGATCTTCCAACCACATTTTGCTTTTTACTTCGTCAAGTAGCCAAATCCCCTCCAACAAATGTGTAATATCCATAAGTAGACTTCTTATCTCCAATTGGTCCAGCCCAATTGCATCAGTACATGCCTCAATTTCAATCTTGTTGTGCTTTTCGAATAAAATTCCTTTTCCCGAACATGTCTTCAAATACCTGAGGATCCTTTCCGCTGCTTTCATATGAGGAATCTTTGGAGAGTGCATGAACTGGCTGACAACATGTATTGCATAAGCTATATCAGGTCAAGTAAGAGATAGATATATCAAATTTCTCACCAGCTTTTGGAATATTTCTTTATCAGGGTAGTTCTCTCCAACCAATTCCTGGAGACAATGATTATGTTCTATTGGAGTATCTGCTGGTCTACTCCCCATCATACCTGTCTCCTCTAGAAGATCAAAGACATACTTCCTTTGACATATATAAATGCCCTCTTGTGACCTTGCAACTTCAATTCCAATGAAGTATCTCAAATAGAATAAATTTTGATCTCAAACTCATATGCCAAGAACTCTATCAATCTTTTTATGTCTTCCAAATCGTCTCCTACAATCACCATATCATCAACATAGACTATAAGTGTTGAAAGCCCGCTATCCTAATTCCTTATAAACAAGGTATGATCTGCACCACTCTAAGTGTATCCCACTTTCTTCATGGCCCCACAAAGCCTTTCAAACCAAGCTCGAGGGGATTGCTTAAGTCCATATAATGCTTTCCTTAACCTACATACATTCCCATCAAAATCATAACCAAGGTTTTAAATTTCGCAACGCATCGGCTGATATGGGTCGATACATATCGTTTTGGAAGAGTTATGATACATGAAACAGGTAGAATTAGATGGTTTCATATTTTTTTTGTCTGCATTGGACTGATACGGATCTGTATCGGACCGTTTCATGTATGTATCGGCCGATACAACCCAAAACAAGCCAATATGCATTATGTATCAGTCGAATTTAATTTCCCACTCATTTTTAAATTTAAATTTAATTTATCTCTTCTCTTTCATTAATATCAATTTTAATTAAGTCTTAAAGTTTGAAACGTCACTAAATGCTAATATTATTTAATTAAATGCTCATTTGAGTTACCTTTAATTAGGGCATTTAAAATGTCATTAAATGTTATTTAAATCAAATAACTTGTTAAAAATCACAAACAGAAGGTAACAAGTTTCAAACCGAAGTCATTTGCTTACAACAATAATTAATTGGCCATTATGACAACATTAATTTCTTATTAAAACAATATGTTTTTTTATACTTAAAGTAATATTTCTTGCCTTAGTGGATGTTTCCCAACAAATGCTAAAATTTGATTATTAATATTTATATAACAATAAGATGAATACAAATTATATTTATTTATTAAAAATTAAGGTATATATTAACTTGTATACATAATAAATATTATCTAAATCTATATATAATAAATATTAACTAATAAATGACTTCAAAAAATATTAACTAATAAATATTAGTATATATACACAAATACATTTTGGTTCTTCTATTATTTTTCAACGGTTACTAATTATATCCTGATACTTTATATAAATCAATAAAGAATGGTTTTTACGTTTAAATAAATTAGTTATAATCACATAAAACTCATTTTTATTGTTGTTCATATTTTTTAAGGATTATTTTTGGATTTTCTAATGTATCCATGCGTATATTGATTTTTCATCCGTATCTATGTGTTTCCAAAGCGTATCTCGATACGTCTCTTAAAATTACCTTTCCGATACACTTTGCATTTCTGATACTTTGAACCTTGATTATAACCAGGTGGAGGATTCATGAATACCTCCTCATGTAGATCACCATTTAGAAAAGTGTTCTTCACGTCCAACTGATGTAGCTCCCATGAGAAATTTGCAGCTAATGACAATAGAACTTGGATTGTATTAAGCTTTGCAAATGGAGCAAAAGTATCATTGTAGTCAATCCATTCCTTCTAAGTAAACCCTTTCGCCACTAACCCAACCTTATATCTTTCAATGGACCCATCCTCCTTATGCTTCACAGTTAACACCCACTTACATCCCACAATGCTCTTCCCTTCTGGTAGATCCACTAATTCCCAAGTCCTAGCCTTCATTAAGGCTTACATTTCCTCATTCACAGCCGCTCTTCATCTTGGGTTAGACACTGCCTCTGAGTACCTAGCAAGGACATGAACAGAAGAAAGAGCAGACACAAATGAACAATAACAAGGAGATAAACATGAATAAAAAGCGTATTCAGCAATGGGGTGTAAGGTAGTACAAGAACAGGTATGCTTATGAAGAGTAATGGGAAGATCCAAATCAGAAGTATGAGTGATAGGATTACCTAGAACCATTGAGACAGATTGATCCAAGTCCGATTGGTTGTTGCCATAAGCTGGATGATCTTTTTTTCCTTCTTCTATAGGGAATTCCCATATCTTTTTGCTGCCTATTAGTGTTATCAGTCACATCCTCAACATCAAGAGTAGTAACAGGTTCTGTGGGAGTCCCATTGGATTCACCTGGGTAGTCAGAAGCAATAACAGGTCCAATGGGAGTCTTACTAGATTCACCTGGGCAGCTAAAACTATGAAGATCGGGAGGAAAAGATGGAAGACCCGATGCTAAAAGATGCACAAAGGAGGGAGAAGAAGAATCTTCTTCCATCTTACTAGTCTCCCCCTGAAGAGGATTCCTAGAGGACTGAAAATATGATTGACTCAAAAAACACCACATCCTTAGTGACATTTTTTCTTGGTAACTGGATCATAACACTTATAACCTCTTTGTGTGGAAGAATACCCTAGAAAGACCCATTTTGTAGCCCTAGGATCCAACTTAGTCTTCTTAGGATCCTCGACATGAGCGAAACACACATAGCCAAAGACTGTAGGAGGAAGAAGGAAATCTGGAAGCTTAGGACAAAAGACAGAGAAGGGAGTTCTCATACCCAACACCCTATATGGCATTCAACTTATTAGATACGATGATGTAAGGACTGCTTGAAACCAATAGTGCTTGGGAACATTGTGCTGAAATAATAAGGCTCAAGTAGTCTCCAATAAATGCCTATTTTTGCGCTCAACAACCCCATTTTGTTGAGGGGTACTAGAACAAGATGACTGATGTAGCATACCTACATCCTCCATTAACATATTCAATGAGCTTTCAAAATATTCAGCAACATTATCTGAATGGAATTGCTTAATTTTCTTGCCAAACTGAGTTTCAATCATTTTACAAAATACCATGGTTATATCATTTTACAAAATACCATGGTTATATCATTTTACAAAATACCATGGTTATCCGTGGTACTTCATCACGCGCTTTTAACAAGTAGATCCATGTGCATCATGAATAGTGATCAATAAAACTGATAAAGTAACGAAAGCCATCCATAGAAATAAGAAGTGAAGGGCCCCATACATCAGAATGAACTAAATCAAACGGAGCTTGAATTTCATTAATAGAAATTGGATAAAGAGTTATACATTGTTTTGACAACTGACACACTTCGCAAAACAAACTCTGACTCGAAACACACTTGAACAACTCAAGAAACAATCGTTGCATTGAAGAAAAAGGTAAATGACCTAGTGCCTATTTGGCAAATCGTTTTCAGAAGATTCGTTACAAGATCTGATGATTAAAAGACACGGTGAGCTTTTGCAAATAGATCTTGGATGACCAAAGACTGTTTGGTTAAAATATTTTACGTAGATCTCACAAAAGACCATAAAAGCTAAAAGACCGTTTAGTAATGTGATGAAAATGTGTTATATATATATATATGAATGTCTTGTGTGTGGGCCAACAAACCTTTCATTTAACACGTGGGACCCACATGCATTTTCTAAAGTGGGACCCACATCATTGGTGGACATGTAGGTGGGGCCCACATACATTTTACAAGGTGGGCCCACACATACCATTGGTAGACATGCATGTGGAGTTCATTTGTCTCCATGTATGTGGAGCCCACATACATTTTACAAGGTGGGCCCGACATACCATAGGTGGCCATGCATGTGGGGTCCATGGGTGGACATGTATGTGAGGCCCACATTCATTTTACAAGGTGGGCCCCACATGCCATTGGTGGACATGCATGTAGGTCCATGTGTGGACATGTATGTGGAGCCCATCTACATTTTTCAAGGTGGGCCCCACATACAATTGGTGGATATGTAAGGTCCATGTGTGGACATGTATGTGGGACCCACATACATTTTGCAAGGTGAGCCCAACATACCATTGGTGGACGTATGTGAGGCCCGCATATATTTTGCAAGGTAGGCCCTGCATACCCTTGGTAGACATGCACATAGGGTCCATGTGTGGACATGTATGTGGGGCCCACATACATTTTACAAGGTGGGCCCCACGTAATACCTTATGTGGGCCCCACATACATTTTCCAAGGTAGGCCCCACATACCATTGGTAGGTCCCACTTACACATTCAAATAGTTTTTGTGGAAAGATAACCCATTTTCTCCCAAGCGTATGCATCTTACTACACGTTCAAAGAAGGGGCACTAAAAGACTGTAAAAGCTTCATTTGAAGCTTCCTGAAAAAGCCCAAATTCGGGCTTCGAATCTTTTATGGGCTGGAGCTTTTCTCGAATATATCTTTCTATTGCCAAACGGGAAAAGCCCAGAATTCAAGCTTCCAGGCTTCTAAACAACCCGAAGCCCGCGCGGAAAGACTTGCCAAACGCAGCCCTAGTCTAGCATGCCACAAATGTAACCTAGCTACTGACTCCTCAATATCCCAACCACTAACAGCAGATGACTATAAGGCTGAACTGATGTCTGCATCAAAATAATAGAGACCTCAAAACTCATAACCGCTCCCAATCGCTCTCTTCGTCAATTTGTCCTAAAAGACACAATGAGTAGGAAAGAATGTTATAGCACAGTTTAAATTTTTGGTAAGCTTAGAAACAGATAAGCAGTTTGAAGCAAGATTGGGAACATGTAGAATAGATTTAAGAGAGAGATCCTTGCTTAGGTCAACATCCTCTTTCCCAGAGATGGTAGAGAGGGAACCATCAGCAACTCTCATTTTATCTTGGCCAGACATCAAATGATAAGAAGAAAATAAAGAAGATATGTGTGTCATTGGTCAGTAGCACCGGAGTCAAAAATCCAAGAATTAGACACTATAGGACTAGTCACACTATGAACAGAGACAATACCTGATCTGGCAAGAGAGGTGGAGGCAAGGGAATTGTTCCTTAGACGAGCCATGGCTCGACTAAGGATTTCTACCTCATTAACAGTGAAATCGAAGGACCCTAATGTGCAGGAATTAGTAGTCTATCCCATAGGAGGAGGTGCAATTGTAGGTGTGTTCTTTGGACTTTCACCGTTGTTACTTATGACAACATTCCCACTTGTTTGATTCTTGTAAGGCTTCTTGTCTTTCCTTAATGTAGTTGGTTTCAAGTGAGGATAAAGATCCAACAAGTCTATTTCAAATGTTTGTCACCTCCACAATGAGAGCACTTGAGATGCCTCTTGTCTAAAAGCTTGCCCCCTTTTTGGGTTGAAGAAATCAAGGTTGAATGCTCAAACTGCACTTGGGTGTCAACTTGCATCTCTTTCCTTCTAACCTCTTCATTCCTTACAAGATAGTAAACATGATGTAAATCTGGAATTTCATCCCTTCCCAAAATTTGGGATCTTATGCTCTCATACATCGGGTTTAGGCCAGCCAGGAACTTAAAAGCTCTACCTTCTTCAATTTGTTTATCATGCCTCTCCTTATCTCTTGTATTTTCCCAATCAAGTACAAGGTGGCGGTCAAGTTCTTTCCAATAGTCCTTCTAAAGTTGCAACAGACATATCCCTTTGTCTCAATGCAACAATATCTTGGGTTAGCCTATAAATTCTTGCATTGTTCTTCCATTGTCCATAGGTTTTAGACACCTCCCAAATCTTAGAGGCAATAGGGAAGTGTTGCACAGTCCTAGCCACTCTTGGAGTCATTGAGGCAAGCAACTAGGACATAACAGTAGCATTTTCCTTACGCTAGAGGATGATGCGGAGATTATAACTGTGGTTATTGTAAGAGGAATAATATGTCTTCAATATTAGCAGAAGTGACTTCTAAGGACAATAGGACTGGTGCGAGGTCTTTAAACCAAGAAAACCCAAATCTGCATAGTTTGCAGATCACCAGTCTGTTGTTAGATGAATACAACTTCAGAGAATGGTCTGTTTCAGCGAAGTTTTTCGTTACTTGTTGGGAATTTATGGGTTATTTAGATGGACAAAAGAAGGAGAGCAATTTCAAAAGTCAAAAAACACCACTTCTAGAAGTCAAACCTGGGTTGTGACCACCCCCTACGAACTGTTCAATCTCCTAGACAACAACTAGGACTATCCACTCAATCCTTCTACCTAGATCTGTTCTACACAAATCTCTGTAGTAGCCGAATGGCTACTAATTGCTGCAGAACCACTAGTAGGGCATAAACTTCTGGGACAAACTCCCCTTGGGCCCTACAGCCAAGGGAAACCCTAGACACAGACATTTCTATTGTCTACGATCAGTCCTAGGGCTTCTTCACAGTAGAGAGATAAGAAAAAAGAAAAATAGAACAAAGAAAGAAGGAAAGAAGAAAGAAACTAGTTGTAATCACTCATGCCGAATGGAGCTCTGATACCATGTTTGCTGAAGTACAGCAGTAGAAGAGAAAGAAGAGAAGAGAAGAAAAGAGAAGAAGTTTGAGAATGGGCACAATACAATCTCAACCGGCCCTAGAAGCTATTATATATATTTACAATAAGAAGTTACATAAATAGACTAGAATGCCCCTGATTAGTGATAGGAAACCTAGACATAATGAAGAAAAATAAAATAGGTTTAGGCCCATAACAGACTAAAGAACTTAAACATAAAAGATAAACTAAGCCCACCAACACTTAACCACTCGAACCAACACTTGTAACATTCATCCAATGCAATTTCTTTAGACCCCATCCTCTATTTAATTTGGACTTGCAAATTGTGTCCCATTTTACTAAATTTATAGTCTTTTTTTCCTTTCCTCCCCAAAGGAAATTTCTTTGTTTCTTCTCCAAATTTTCCACCATTGATTTTGAGAGCTTGAAGGCCCTCATTAAAAATTGAGGCATAATTGTTACAGATGCCTTAATACTTTTAAGAACTTACGTGTACTGCCTATCCATTTGGCCATTCAAAAATTCAATGTACTCCAGCCACTAAGATGATCAAGCTCCACGACCACATGGTTGTTATGGGCATCAAGGAGGATTAAACTCAACAAAGTGTAGCTTTAAGTAATACGGTTGCAGATGAACAGATTAAGTCTATCAATGAAGTCCTTGCACATCTGCTTCGGAAGAAGAGAAGTTAAATTCTCTTGCCAAGGAGGTAAGTTTCCATCTTCTGTTTGATGATATTGAGATCAAGGTTGCAGGTTTAGTGCCATCACAGACTGAAACAAGTCAACCTTACCTAGTTGCATTAGAACAACCTAGGCAAGAGATCATTAATAGTATGAACTTGGAGACAGAAATGCTGAACGTTGCAATTATAACTGCAATAGAGAACAAAGAGCAAGCTGTAACTCCTGATGTCAAGCCTTCTCAACCATACAATAAGGGGATAAACACTATTGAAGGAGTTCTCTCCAAAATACGACCAAATTATCATGGAGGACAAACTTAGTTTCACAGAGAATAGTTGGCTTGATGTGAAAAGTACCACAAGGATAGAGAAGTTGGGGAAGAAATAAGTTCATCACCAAAAAATGTAGGCATGCTCTTTCTTTTCTGATGGTGGTTACCAGTTGCTTAGAAGCCTGACTATAGGATCTGAGATTCCTACATTGGTAATAGTGGATCCCATTTCACAGCAACATTACGTTTCTCTTGATGATGTGGCAGCTTTTATCTATTATTTCCTAGTTGATTTTTTTAATGGATTCCTTAAGTATAGTGCTCTACCATATCAACATTCAGAATCTGTGAACAAAGTTAAAGAAGAGGCCACATGTCCACCATTTCTAAATCTGGAGTTACATGAGGTGAATGCAATCCATCGAAATAGCCACTCAGATCCTAAGGTTCTTATTCACCGGGAGTGGACAGTTCACAGTACCAACCAATGTAACTTGGGGATGTTAGATGGAGCTCTGCAAGCAGATCTCAAATGTTAGCTTGAGGACAAGGCAGCTTCAAAGGGGGAGGGAATGTTACAGCCCAAAATGCTAAAGATCAGAGTTCACATCTCCGCCCCACAAGGGGAGATATCATCGGAAGATGTTCCCAATACACAGCAGGGATGTGCTGTGGGGCGTTGTGGGGCGGCCCCTTGTGGGGTGGAGATGTGATCTCTAAAAGAGCAAAGATGTTATGACTCAGGAGGGGTGGAATGAGCTAACTCACTAGTTCCTCCAATGGGCCCCAAGGACAAGGCTGTTTGCCTATTTCTAAGGAGGGGACAGTGTTACAAACCCAGAGCTTATTGGGCCCACCATGCCAGCCCAATACTCGCAGCCCAAGCATAACCTTCTAAGTGATGGCATGGCAATCATCGCCAACCATTCTATTAAGGTTGATCATTACAATCATTTTTTTATTATTGTTTACTTTTTCCTTTTTGACAGTTACATTGGCCGAGAATGGCCCTATATCTATGTAGTTCGTTTCTCAGAAGGAATATAGAGAATTCTATTTGTCTTCCACACATGAAGCATTCCATGAATAAGTTTCAGTCCTCTATGAGTGGTGCTCTGCACTACAGCTTGGGTAACGTTACTTCCTCTCCTCTGCCACAAGAAGAGGAAAGTAACACCCAACATGCGGTAAAATCATAGAAGAAAAGAATAGTAAAGTGAGAGGAACAAACCATGGATGAATTTATATCTTTTTGGTTTCTTTGTATCATGTATGGTTGTATATATACCGAGATAAAGAACAAAGTGGCTAATGAAGATGAGAAGCATGATATTTGATAAATAGGAATTATTATTTTCACTCAAAAAATACAAGATGATAAGTATGATAAATAACCCTGCTCTTTCTTTTTTTTTTTATATTTCCTCATACAATAAAAGTTTCTTCCTGTGGATCAATAAAAGAAGAGGATAAGAGAGGATAAGTGGAAACAACATCAACATAAACAGCTGGGTTACAGACCCTTGGCTTGCTTGTACACCTTCCTGCATCACTTTTAGTCATTCTCTAATCTAAAATTGGTTTGTATCTAGAAATTTAAGAAATTTAATGATGTGGGTCCAAGAGATTGTCCTTTCTTTCCAAGGTTTAACTATATATACTTTATTGTTCTATTGGAAAAGGAGTTTAAATGATTAAAATAAAATTTGATTTTGATTTTGATGGGAAGCATAAATTAAGATTAATTTGCATTGGGATGAGTAAATCCCAATGAGACACATTCATTACTCAAAAAGAAACCTAATATTTGCATTGTACCCCCAATAGTTTTCCTATATCTAGAAGGGAGAATACAGAAAAGGAGAATGATTCAGGCACAGGCACATGGGGTATAGCCCGCCCTATATCATTGCACAAGAATGCTGGTTTTTGAAAGACAAAAGCACCTTTACATATTGAATTTTACCATTATAAACAAGATTTTCTTTGTCATTTCACCAGGGGTGTGCCCAAATTGTTCCACAATATATCTGGGATATCCAATCTCACAAGTATTACCAATAGCAAGACTTCCATTGACTAATTACTTTCAGACAATAACTCCCCTACAAGATAAAATTCCTCTATATAAATCTTTACCGCTTTTCTATGGTTTTGTTGACCCTAAATTCCTAGGACAAAAATCAAATTTTATACTTAAATGTATAATAACAAATAAAAAGATACTATAAGTTTATGCTTTACCTATAAGAAAAAACAAAGATTCTTTATTCTTGGAAAAAAATATGATAAAACAAGGATACGTGATAAAAGTATAAATAGGAGTTCAGTAAAAAAGGTCATTACCTCAGAAATTTAGGCTGTGTTTGGTAGCATTGGTATTTCACCCTGCCATGTTTTGAGTTGAAACTGGGTTGAAACACCGTTTATGCTTGAAACACAGACACCACTATTTGTACTTGAATCCTGTTTCGTCAGAAATGCGTAGTTTTCATCCAAATCAGCACCACATCAGTCAAGGTGTTGAGGCATTGCTTCCCAAAGTGGGAAACATAAAATTGATGTTTCTTGAAACACCCCCTAGCATGAATTTTCATGTGGAGTGTTTTATGGCTTTAACTCAACATCTCCAACCAAACAAAAAATTGACTGCTACAAAAGAATGTTGTCAAGCAGCTGTTTCTTGGGGAGTGAAGAATATTCTGATTTTTTGTAACTCTTGCTCAATAGCAAAGATTAGAAATCTCAAATCTTTTAACTGCCCCCCTGAAGTGTGGCCTATCTTGAATGGTATCTACAGTTTATCAGGTTTAAACCTCAAGCTTGCTTGTGTTAGCCAGAATCTCAATTGGTCAGCTCATATTCTTGCTATCCTCTGTTTGGAGTTCTCTCCCTGTTTAGCTGTCGTCATCCCTGGAAGAAGACCTTGTTGGTAAATCTCAGATAGTAGAGGTGCCTAGGTTGTCCCTTTGTTTTTTCTTTTGTTTGTTCTTGTGTTTCGCTTGTCTGTAATTTGTTCTCCTTACCAAAAAACAAAAGAAAAGAAAATTGACTGTTTTAACTCAAAACGCCTATGTGGTGCTAATGTGGCAGCATTTTGATAGGCCCCCAATTAATTTTGCATACACCAGGAAGGGGAAAGGTCAGCTGGCGGCCGGGGGGGGGAGGAAATAATTGAACATGGGGGATTTTATGGCTGGAGGGAATAAGGAGAGTTTTTGTAGCATTTATAGCTTGTCAGTTGAGAATAGGAAGAGTATAGGGCATTTAGCATTTATAGCTTGTTAGTTGGGAATAAGAAGAGTGGGGCATTTATATTTCGGCCAGCTGGGCATTTATTATGGAAGGCAGTTAGGCTGTAAGATGTGTATAAGAAGGGGCTTTGGGGGATGGAGAAGGCAACTTTTGCTGAGTACAGAATTCTGAGAGTGCTTGGGAGAGCCGGCGGTCTCTCGAAGAACCGACCTACTGTAAGTGATCCTCTTTTCTTCTGAATGAATATCAGTTCCCTGTTGAAGTACTAGTGGTTTGGATTCTGCTGTGAGTCTGTGAATTGCGTCTCAAATTTCTGGGACATATCAGTGGTATAAGAGCGCATCTTTCCTTGGCCATCGTGACAGCTAAGGAAGTGGCATCGCAGGTGGAGGGCTTCGAAGAACGCTTGACTTCTCTGCATTCTGAAGTGGATGGCTTGTGTGATGAGATAACAGCTGGACTGTCAAAGATCACATCCCTGGAAGGAGGCGTTCAAGACTTGGTAAAGCGTTTTGATCTGTTGCTGCAGCAACAATCCTTGTCAGCTCCTTTGTCTACAACTGACAATGTTCCTCCTGTATCCACATCAAGTCGTGGGGCTGACAAAGGGAAGGGTGCAGCTTTCCCAACGTCCCCTTCAATGACAGTCCCGGAACATACTTCTGATTCACTTCCTCGGAAGTTGGAGCTGCCTATTTTTGATGGGGAAAATCCAGACGGCTGGCTTTTTCGTGCGGAGCGCTATTTTGAGATTAATGGCTTGCTTCCGGCGGAACATCTGCGGGCGGCAGTGGTCTGTTTAGAGGGTGATGCACTAGCGTGGTATTATTGGGAGGATGGGCGGCGACCCATTCGTAGCTGGGCAGAATTCAAGGAACTCCTCCTTGAGCGTTTCCGATCAACTCAGGAGGGAAACTTGTAGGAGCAGCTTCTATCATTACATCAATCCACTACTGTCAAGGAATATTGTCGCCATTTCGAGGTGCTTTCTGCCCCCTTACGTGACCTACCAGAATCAGTCCTTGAAGCAGCCTTTGTGAATGGGTTGCGCCCAGATATCCAGGCCGAACTCCGACAAATGGAACCCGTTGGGCTGATTAGAAAAATGGTTGCAGCCCAGAAAATTGAGGAAAAGAATCAGGCCTTATGGGCCTATCAATCCAGTTCATATTCTCGTGGGCCCACAACGTCCCTCTCTGGAACCCACTTTAACTCACGAGTTTCGCAAGTGACTACTTCTGCTGTCACCCGACCTACAAGAGCCACAATCCCTCCTCCTGCATCAGTCCCTATTATTAAGGCCCCACCTCCTGCTTTCAAAAAGATGACCGACAAAGAGATGCGGCAGAAACAAGCGAAGGGTCTATGCTTCCGTTGCGACAAGAAATACAGCCCGGGACATCGTTGTGCTCAGAAATCACTTCAGGTTTTATGGATTCAAGATGACGTGGAGGAACTTGATTCCGATGCGTCTAATTGGGACTGCACTTCCGGGGACACTGAAATTGCTCCGGCTCCAGAATCAGCCGCACTTTGTGTCTCGTCTCTTGTTGGGTTGTGTGCGGAAAATTCCCTTAAGCTGCGTGGACGCATTTTGTCACGTGACGTGGTCATATTGGTAGACTCGGGTGCATCCCACAACTTTATCTCCGCAACTTTAGTGGAAGAATTGAAATTACCCCACATCCCTACACACAAATTTGGAGTTCAAGTGGGAAATGGTGATGAGGTGAGAACTTCCGGAGTCTGCCGTCAGGTTTGCCTCAACTTACCCGAATTGGATGTCATTGCTGATTTCTTTTCCTTAAAGTTGGGTTCTACGGATGTCATTCTTGGTTTTCCTTGGTTAGCATCCCTCGGGGACTCAATGATGAATTGGGGCAACATGTCTATGAAGCTCAATTTGGGAGGTGTTCGGGTAAAGTTGCAGGGCGACCCTTCTCTCTGTTCCTCTCAGGTATCTTTGCATGCCATGATGCGCAACTTACAACATGAGGAACAAGGGGTTTTGATAGAATTAAAACAATTGCAGATAGTGGATCCTCCGCTGAACTCTGTCTTGCCTACATCCCCGCCAATCTCCACCTTACTAGATGAGTTCAAAGATATTTTTTACATGCCTACGGGCTTACCCCCTGCACGGGTTACGGAACATGCTATTGTCTTATAGGAAGGCACTTCTCCTATCTCTGTTCGTCCTTACAAATATCCTCAATTCCAAAAAGGTGAGATTGAACGTCTTGTCTCTGAGATGTTGGCTGCGGGTATTATTCAACCAAGTACAAGCCCCTACTCGAGCCCGGTCCTTTTAGTCAAAAAGAAAGACGGAAGTTGGCATTTTTGTGTGGATTACAGAGCCCTTAACCGTGCTACAGTTCCGGATACATTCCCCATTCCGGTCATCGAAGAACTTCTCGATGAGCTCCATGGTGCTTCTATTTTCGGCAAAATTGATCTTAAATCGGGCTACCACCAGATTCGGGTCCGCAGTGAGGACATTCCCAAGACTACATTTCGCACCCACGAGGGCCATTACGAATTCCTTTTCATGCCCTTCGGTCTCACCAATGCACCCTCGACCTTCCAGTCATTAATGAATACTGTATTCCATGATTTCCTCCGTCACTTCGTGCTAGTATTTTTTGATGATATTCTGGTTTACAGTGCTTCCGAAGCTGCCCATTTTGATCACCTCCGACAAGTCTTCTCTGTGTTGCGCGCCCACCGTCTCTTTGCCAACTCAAAGAAATGTATCTTTGCTCAGCCTAGCATTGAGTACCTGGGTCATATTATTAGCATGGTTGGTGTTTCTGCCGACCCTTCTAAAATCCAGGCCATGGTCGCCTGGCCTCAACCATCTTCACTTGAAGCTCTTCGCGATTTTTTGGGATTTACAGGCTATTATCGCCATTTTGTGCGTAACTATAGTAAAATAGCATGGCCATTGACGCAACAGCTTAAAAAGGATGCTTTCTCATGGAATGCGGAGGCTAAGAATGCATTTCAGGAGTTGAAACAGGCTATGATGACCGTACCAGTGTTGGCCCTTCCAGATTTTTCCCAGCCCTTCTTGATCGAGAAAGATGCATCCGGGGTAGGTCTCGGGGCGGTATTAATGCAGAATAATCGGCCTATAGCTTTTTATAGCCACAAGCTTAGCCCGTCGGCACAGTCAAAATCTGTCTACGAGAGGGAATTAATGGCCATTGTCTTTGCTATTAAAAAATGGCGCCCCTATCTTCTTGGAAGACGCTTTATTGTTCGGACCGACCAGCGGAGTCTCAAGTATCTGTTGGAGCAGCGGATTGTCGAAGGTGAGCATCATAAGTGGCATCTTAAGCTTATGAATTATGACTTCGAGATTTAGTACAAACCGAGTGCCAATAATACCGTGGCTAACGCCCTATCCTGAGTTCCTGCCGAAATGCACTTAAACTCACTTACAATACCTATTTTTCTTGATTGTGATGACCTTAAGGAGCAAGTTGATGATGATCCTTTTCTGGCCAACATCAAGCATACTATACAGCAGGATCCGACTGCCTATCCCGCCTATTCTTTAGTTGGAGAACACCTACGTTATCATGGTAAATTGGTTCTGGCAGCTTCTTCCCCATTTATCCCCCTCTTACTTAAGGAGTTTCATTCGGGAGTTGTGGAAGGACACGCGGGTATCCGCCGGACATATGGGCGCTTAGCAGCTGAATTTTACTGGCGAGGGATAAGGCGTTCTGTCCAAGAGTTTGTGCAGGCCTACGATGTGTGTCAACGTAGAAAATATGAAGCCATGTCCCCTGTTGGCCTTTTACAACCTTTGTCCGTACCTGAACAGATCTGGGAAGATATTGCTATGGACTTTATTGAGGCTCTTCCTAAATCAAAGAGGTTTGATACAATTATGGTGGTGGTCGATCGTTTCTCCAAGTATGCCCATTTTATCCCTCTCAGTCATCCCTTCTCAGCTCTCATGGTTACTCAGGCCTTCCTGCACAAGATAGTTTGTTTACATGGCATTCCCCACTCGATTGTATCTAATCGTGATAAGGTCTTTATGAGCTTCTTCTGACACGAGCTTTTTACCCTGCAGGGTTCAGAATTGTGTCGTAGCTCAGCTTACCATCCTCAGACAGATGGATAGTCGAAGGTGACTAATCGCTGTTTGGAGACTTATTTGAGGTGCTTTGCGGCTGATTCCCCTTCCCGCTGGTCTTCTTGGATATCGTGGGCAGAATACAGCTATAATACCTCTTTTCACACTGCTGCTGGCATGACACCTTTCAAGGTGGTTTATGGGCGTGATCCTCCTCCATTAATCCGCTATGAGCTTGGCTCTACGGCTAATGCTGATGTTGAAGTTGTTCTCCTTTAGCGAGATGCTATACTCAGGGAGCTGTGTGCTCATCTACAGCGGGCACAACAAAAGATGAAAGACTCGGCTGATGTGAACCGCCGTGATGTTAATTTTGAGGCTGGGGATTCGGTGTATGTACGAGTGCGACCTTATCGCCAGTAGTCTCTAGCTCGCCAAGCCAATGAAAAGCTTGCCCCTCGATTTTATGGACCATTTGCTATTGTGGAAAGAATTGGTGTTGTCGCTTATAAACTTCAACTTCCTCCAGAGGCAAGGATTCACCATGTTTTTCATGTCTCGCAACTCAAGAAGGCAATTGGCAATCATATCTCTTCTCCCATGATTCCTTCCACTCTGTCAGCTGATATGGAAATGCTGGTGGAACCTGCGGCCGTTCGAGGGGTGCGTCCATCCACTATGCCTAGAGTTACTGGTTCGGAAGTGCTTATCCATTGGCAGGACCTGCCTGATTTTGAAGATTCATGGGAGCCTTTTGACTTACTTCGCGACCAATTCCCTCATTTCAACCTTGAGGACAAGGTTGATGGGGGAATTTATGGCTGGAGGGAATAAGGAGAGTTTTTGTAGCATTTATAGCTTGTCAGTTGAGAATAGGAAGAGTATAGGGCATTTAGCATTTATAGCTTGTTAGTTGGGAATAAGAAGAGTGGGGCATTTATATTTCGGCCAGCTGGGCATTTATTATGGAAGGCAGTTAGGCTGTAAGATGTGTATAAGAAGGGGCTTTGGGGGATGGAGAAGGCAGGCTTTTGCTGAGTACAGAATTCTAAGAGTGCTTGGGAGAGCCGGTGGTCTCTCGAAGAACCAACCTACTGTAAGTGATCCTCTTTTCTTCTGAATGAATATCAGTTCCCTGTTGAAGTACTAGTGGTTTGGATTCTGCTGTGAGTCTGTGAATTGCGTGTCAAATTTCTGGGACATATCACATTTATACTTGAAACACCATCGGTACCATACAGACCCTTAGTTACTGAAGACACAATATTTACCACTGCCCTCAGACTTGAAGAGCTGCTCCAGGTTGCACTTGCACTTGCAACACCAGGGAGCTGATTTGAGCTTAAGGAGCTACAGGTTCCTTTTTCCCCTGCATCCACCAGTGAAACTAAGCCTCATTCCTTCAAAAATGGGATGCCTTGTATCATAGAACATACAGTGTGATGTTACACTTAAACTATGATTTCAGATTTTGAAGTCCTCTGAGACATCTGACTGACCACTCTAGGCCATCTACTCCGATATAAAGAGACCTCTTTTCTATTTTTTGGTATTTTCAGATCAAACATATGAAAAGATACACCTGTCCTGGACCATCTGATGACTAAATAATCCAGGATGCCTATTTGGATTGGACTAGGGCTGTCAATGGGTTAGGTGGACCTGATAGAACTGAACCGAATTGACCCTATTATATAGGAATGTGGGTCTGCTAGTAACAACTCTGAGCAAATTACAGTATTGTGTTGTGTCACCTGTCCTCAGAACATGAGAAAATGCACTTTGCATATTATTTTTTTGAAAGCTCCCATGTGTTAAGTATAGGTGACAAATACTATGATTGCCTAGCATTGTTTGTGACTAGCAAATCCAAACTTACTAGATAGGATCTGGTTCTGCACTACTGTCATGATCATAATTTAATCAGTTTTGGGTCTTGATATTATTTCCTGATTATAATTGGGTTGGGATTGATTTTGGTTGTACCAAACCAAGTATGTATTAGCATATTATAGAGATAGTACCTGTATTTCTCATGGTATACTCATAACAACATTTTCATGTTACCATGTTCAAATGTGTCAAGGTTTATTGCTTTACAGGTTAAAAGTAGAAATGATAACTATAATAGGGTTTTATTAGGTCAGACCCATCCACATATTTATTTCAGATTGGGAAACAAGCAACTAAAGATGGCTATAATTTTATATGAAGGAAGATACAGGTGGAGGTGGAGGTCGGCGTGAGGAGGGTCGGCAAGCTACAGGAAAGGATGAAAGTGTTATATGCTAGCCTGGTAGGAAGGATAGTTGGAGAAGAGTTGGAAATCGAGAAAATTAAAGCCTGCGAAGTCTTAGAATGGGGGAAAGAGAATGTCGTGGGAGTGAGAAAGCTGAATGGAATGATGTTACTCTTTATGTTTCATGGCAGGCAAGTGGCAGAGTGGGTGATGGAGTGCGATAACACGGAAGAAAAGCTTGGACATGCAACTTGACTGGTGGAATCCAGCAGCAGGTGTAGTGGTTGGAGGTAGAAGAAGGGCAGTATGGATTGGGGTCGCTGGAATACCGCTACATGCATGGAGCACTTTAACTTTTGAAAGAATAGGAAATAGGTGTGGCAGATTTTTGAAATGCGACGATAGAAATCAATCCTAGGAGAAGTTGGACATGGTGCGTTTATTAGTCAAGGTAGAGGATACAAATGCTATCCCTCACAGTATGACTTTAACATTTGCAGGTGAGAGGTATCAACTATGGTTGATAATGGGGAGGATTGGACATTTTGCAGTGAAAGGAAGGGATTTTTAATGGAAAAATAGAAGGCAGAGAAGGAAAAGAAGGAAGAGGGAGGAGGGATGGGTTTGGGAACAGAGATCTCAAGCAGCAAATCAGGGGAGGGGTGAGGGGAGTTGAAGAGGTGGGATGAGGAAGAAGGGGAAGGAGGAACGAATGAGGTGGCGATGGAGAATTCAAGTAGTGATTACATAACCAACTCAAATCCAGGTGGAAGGGTAGACGTGGTCCACGTGGAGCAGAAGGAATTAAAGGGGTCAGGTGGAGATCAATCGAGAGAAATTAGTGGTGGGGCCTGCCATTTGAAAAACATCGGTAAACATTTTAAGAAGCCCAACCGGCACAAACAGTTGCAAGTAATGAGGGGTAAATTTGGTAATCTTAGCCTTGTTCGAATCTAAAGGAAGCAGAGGAAGAAATCTTTGATTTGGTTGTAGAGAGCTCATTGGACGATTGGGTGTGGCTGCCAGCAAGCTATGACACAGGGAAGAAGACTATCACAATAGAGGATGGTGATGCTCTACAAAGTTAGAAGAAGGATCATTCAAGTGACCAACAGACAAGAGGATGCGAATGTTGAGGAGGTGAAATCGCATGAGGTCAATCCCAACTTTCAACCCCGAGCCAAAATACTTTTCTGGGAATAGCACAGAGCCAGGAGAGAGGGAGTGAACACTGGTAAGTTGGAGCTATCAACGACGATAGGAAATAGGTCTGTTGTGGCTGATTCAAGGGTCTTAGAAATTGTTGCCTGCTTGAATACTGAGGTAATTTCAGTCCCTTTCTGTGAATCTAAAATTCCAGAAGAAGATGGCAACACAAGAGAGAAGGGAATAGGGGTGGAGGAATAGGGAGAAATGGGAAAGAAAAGAAAGAGAAATAGTCAAGATTTAGAAGATAGTGATGAGCAACAGAGCAAAGTGTACAATAGAAAAAAAAAAAAAAAAAAAAAAAAAAAAAACAGAGGTAGCAGTCAAGGAGAAAAGGAGAGTGAGTGGGATGGAGGAAGTAAGAGAGCCGGAAATTTTGGAAGTGGGTTTAAAAGAGGGGAGTAAGGTGGAGGCAGGTTCCGAGGAGGGGGAAATTCCAAAAGAAGGAAGTAGAGGGGAGAAGAGAGTAGAGATTGAGAAGCAGGTGGAGAGACAGGTGGAAGTGGGGAAGTCGCTTGGCCTGTTCTTTTTGGAGGGAAAGGGTGATTAAGAAAGCAATAAAGCAACTTGAAAGAAGTAGAAGAGAAGAAAAAAACAAGAAGCAAACAACTGGGGAGGGATGAGAGGTATGGGAGGAAGGAGAAGAAAAGGAAGATGAATGTGTTGCAAAAGAGTAAAGCGGTTGGTGGAAGTGGCAGGAGGATAGTAGGAGGGGCAGACAGAATTGAGGATGAACTTCTTGGAATGTTAGGGGCCTGTAAGTTTGTAGACAAAGGGTGTTAGTAAGGATTAGAATAATCTTTGAAGAAAATGATTGGAATCTAGACATCTAGGAGCTACGTTGGCAAACCTGTTTGCAAACTAGAATTCTCTATTAGCTTAAAAGAAAAGATCTAGGAGTAAGATTTTGTGAAATAGGGAATTGAATTTTCAATTGTTATTGTTCTAATTTTGCTTTTTGGTGTTGCCTTAACACCTCTCCAGGATGTATTTAGTTTTTCTTTTTTTAATGAATTTTTCTTTTACTTATCAAAAAAAATATATTTATTTCTGATTGGGAGCAGGTCTACCCTAACCGGACCTGACTCAATCCATTGCACTAGATATTATAGGCTTGCCCTCTATGCTGATAATTTTTTTGAGAGTAAAGAGAAAAATATATATTAAAAAGGAAAAAAGGAACTGATTACAAACAACAGACAAGAAGATAAGATAGCACCCACACCAGCAACCAAACAACAACACTTCAAAGACACTAAACACAGATAAAACAAGAGAAACCTCCCTAGCCAAAAGCAACGTAGTCATCTCCTTCAAACACTTCATCTTGCCCGTCTCCTTCCTCATCCCACTCCTCTCCACCTCCCCCTACTATGGTCTTCCTCAAACTCTCTTCCCTCTTGCTCCTTTCAAATGCTTCGAAAGCCCTTCTAGCAAACCCCTCTCCTCCCCAATAAAACAAACCTAAGCTCTTGCCAACCCTAACATCTCTTTCAGCCAAACTCTCATCTCCACTTCCCCCCCTTCTCCTCCACACTAACTGAGCCACATTTAGATTCTTGTCAAAATCTCTACGACCTTCATGCATCCTTTCCACTGTCCCAGACCCTGTCTCCAATTCTTCCTCAACAAAAGACAACCACTATGTCTCCTCTCCCTTTGAAACTTGGAACTCAACTCACTGGCCCTCAACAGCCTTCTTCAAACCATTGACCTTTGTTCCTCTCTTCTTATATACTTTATTAAGTTTATTTGCAAGGCCAGCACCAATCAATCCACCTTTTAATCTTGAAAAAAACTTTAGAAACATGAAAACTATGGAACTTACCTGAACCTCTGACTTTCTTTAACCTCTCTAAAGAATCATTGTCCCCTTCCTTGCTCACAAAATTCCTTCTTCCACCTACCTCAACTCCAAGCCTTCCAACTGAAACTTCCAATTTTAAATAATCATCACAAACTTCTGGCAATCCACTCTCTCCTTTTTAAACCGCAGGCTCTACTAGGCAGTTTTCTTCTAAATTCTTGTTTTCACCCCCTTCAAAGTCCTCCCCTCCTAATCTTCCTTTGCACTTCCTCCCCCCCCCCCCCTTACAATTTCCTCCCGTCATACCCCCAAGCATAACTCCTTTCCTTCTCTCTTGAATCAAACTTAACCTCACAAATATCAGAGCACCAATGCTCTTCAGAACCAGCTCAAATTGTCTCATCCTACAGACACATGCTCTTCTTTCCAAAGCTATCATATTTGGCAACCACCCAAACCCATGCCTCTTCCTTACCTTTTCAAGAATAGAGAGTATCTTTTCTTCCTCTCCTTTTAAACGACTCAATCTTGAAAACCCTACCTTTGAAAGCCTTTATCTTATTAAACCCAATGCCACTTTTAACACTCCTAAGCCTCGGAATTGGACCATCGTCCCCACTCCCACTGCTAAACACATCTTTAACTGGCTGCAACCCTTTGGTAGCCTCAACTGCCTACCCTCTAGGACACAAGTTTCCAAGTTAATACCATCATCTTCTTCCCCTTGGTCTCCCCCCCCCCCCCATCATCATCTTCCTCCTCCAAACAACCCTTTGTCTTCCCTTGTTCATGAGAGCAACAGCCCTGAAACTCCAACCCCCTCTCGAATTTCCCTTCCATCCCTCCTCTCCTTTCAACATCCACTCTAAAAAAAGTGTTATCCTCTCCTTCCACAAAGATCCTTAAATCATATTTTTCTCTTGCAAATGAAAGAACTAAGACATTTGGAATGGCAGAAATCTCATCAATCTCCACAAAATTCTTGCAAAATCAATTTTCTCCCAGTTCCTATTCCTATTATCTACTTTTAGGAACTTACTGAAGGAATCCCCAATCGCTTTAAAAGAGACAAGGCATCACGCATGCAAGGGATTCCTAGAACCAATCCATATTGCTCTCTTTCGACCTTCTTTAATAAGACCAGCCACTGGAAACCAAGGTTCAAAGTATCGACACGTATCAGCCCGTATTGGCCGATATGTATCGTTCCAGGACCTCTCCGATATGCCTCTACAGTGGGTGTATCGGGGGTCTGACCGGTTCAGGGGGTGGAGCTCTAAACCAGCCCCCCTGAACCTGTTTTGAAAAAAGTAAAAAAAGTAAAAAAAAGGGTATCGATTTGCCCCCCCTACCGGTGTATCGGGCATATCGATATTTTGAACCTTGCTGGAAACACCAGCATAACCATAAGTTGCATCCCCTACTCATCTTACCTTCGAACCCCAGAACCCACTCTGCCTCCTTTTTACCATGAAACATGAACAAAAACAGGCCCCCTTTCAGCCTTCTTATGCCCAAAACTCTTTCTTTACCCCATTCAAATGCTTCCCAAGATGCCACTTTCTCCTCCAAATCCAATCCAACAAACCTTCCAGCCAAACTTGCATTTAGAACCTACACTCTCTCATCAAGTTTCCCTGCCTGTTTGGATTCAATCTGAATCTCACTACTTCGAGCTTCTCACATCTCTCTGAAGTCTAGGAGAGGGCTACTTGAATTTGGAGCTCTCCCACTTTATGATGTCCTTGTTACCAAGGAGGAAAGATTATGCATGCATGTAGATTATAGTGTTCATTTTCTTTCTTTCTTCTTATCTTTTTTATTTTATTTATTTTTTTGGGGGGGACGGGGGCAGATGCAGTGATTATACATGCAAGAATTGAAAGAATGAGAGGGAGGACGTTGGGACTGTAGAGGACACTGATGTGGTCCCCACTGTGTTCATATAGCACAATTATTTCAGTTAGTGATGACAGTGTATTAGTTGGTAGTTATTTCAGTTTTTATTATTAGTTTTCTTTTATTCTTTTTGCCATGTAAGCAATAAGGGCAATTCAGCCCTTTTACAGTTAGTTAAGCATTTATATAAACCATATGAGTGGGTCGGCAGATGCGATGACCCTCTCTCTCCTTTTCTGAATTTCTCTTCGTGTACTCCTCTTCTTCTCTTCTTCTCTTCTTCCCCTCTTCAAATTACTATTTGTTTCTTTTTAAACCAAGAAAGATTGTAGTCTTGAACGACTACATGGTATCAGAGCCGACCTAGGAGCTCTAATGCTAGTCTAATTAAGCCAACTACATGAGAACTTCCTAGGTTTGGAAGTTTTTCAACAGAGAAGGTGGATCGGCTGATTCTTAGAGGTTACTGGCAGTAAGCAGCTGCTACTAAGGAGATTGTAGAAGCCTGTGAGAGTTCCAGTGATCAGGAAGAATCAGAAGCAGCTTTCGACCCTCAAGATTAGGGTTTTGCATCAATTAGAAGGTGGCGGCCAGAAATTTTTCATAAAGTAAGCCTTTTTTCTGGGGTCGACTTTAGAAAAGATCATCTTGGTTTATTCTGAGAGGTGCGGCTGGAAAATCTTTAACTTTTTCACCTGTGTTTTTAGGGTTTTGAGAGAAAGCTCTAAAATTCAGAACTATTGGTTTCATATCAGAATTTGAATTTGTTTCATTCAGAACTTTGTTTTTTGTTCTCTGGAAGACCTAGGCCAGCTGTTATAAGTTGTTTGGGTGTGTTTCTCTTATTACAGTAGTTAAAGAAGTTTTTTTATTAATTCTTGATCAAGAATGGAGTTCAAGAATCAAGAAGAAGGTGTTTTTGGGCAGTTCAGGTAACATGTCTGAGAATACCTTTCAGATTACAACTGTTAAGTTTGATGGATCAAACTACTTAGAATGGGCTCAATCGGCCATAATGGCCACTGGGGGTAGAGGAAAACTGAACTACTCCCAACCCCTTATTGTTGCTAGGGCCTATGAGCTGAACTGTGAGGTTAACAACCTTAAGCAAGGAGAGAAACCAGTCTCGGTTTACTTCTCAATCTTGAAATCTTTGTAGCATGAAATTGACCACCTAAAAACACTTGAGTGGGAAAGTCAGAAGGATGCACAGACTCATAGAAAGCAGATTGAAACTAAAAGGGTTTTTGACTTCCTAGCTGGTCTGAATCCTGAATATGATATTGTGAGACAACAACTACTAACAAGAGACAGTGTGATCCTATTACAAGCCTACTCCTTAGTGCATAGTGAAGAGACTAAGAGAAAGGTTATGATGCAGCATCAGCCCTTCCAATCAGCCTTGGCAACAGTTAAACCTAAGTCTGGGGGTGATACGGAGAGGGATATAAAGAAGGAAGACAAGCGGGATCTGGTAATGTGAACATTTCAAGAAACCTAAGCATACTAAAGAAACCTGTTGGAAGCTGCATCCTCATCTAATTCCAACAAAACTCAAGAACAAAATGGGTAAAGCTAATATGGCTATGAATACTGATTGTGCAACCTCATCGGGCACAAAAGGCACACCTCTAGACACCCTAGCTGTTGTTCGGGCTGCCCTGACTCAGTTGGAAAAGGAAATTGGCAATTCAGCTCAATCATCTTAGCCGCCATCAGCTTTTGCTCATTCAGGTACTTGGGCCCCAGCTTATCATGCTTCAGCTCCAGGTAACATTGAACATTGTTGGGTAATAGACTCAAGTGCATCAAACCATATGACTAGCTTGCTATCACTGTTTACTACCTATCACTTATCTTCTAGAAAAGATAAAGTGTCCATTGCTGATGGTTCCCTTGTTCCCATTTCTGGCAAGGGAGACATCAAGTTGTCTAATACCATTTCCTTATCTTCTGTTTTGCATGTTCCTAAACTTAGTACTAACTTGCTTTTAGTCAATAGTACTACAAAACACCAGAATTGTTCAATAACCTTTTTTCCTTACTGATGTGTTTTTCAGGACTTGGAGACAAGGAAGGTGATTGGGACTGGTTGTGAAACAAATGGGATCTATTTGCTTAGAGAGAGTTCTCATTGGGAAGATAGTGAAGATAGGATGTCTTTTGTTTCTCAGTCTGTTAATCAGGTTATGTTTTGGCATAATCGGTTGGGTCATTTATCTTTTCGGTCTTTGAAGAGTTTGTTTCCTAATTTATTTGAGTCTATTCAAATGTCTAGTTTGAGATGTGAGAGTTGTGAACTTGCAAAGCATTGTAGAACATCTTATTCATTGAGTAATAAAAGAAGTAGTAATCCTTTTGATATTGTGCATACCGATGTTTGGGGACCTTATCATATCACTGTTATGGGGGGATACAGATATTTCTTATTGTTTGTTGATGACTATACTCGTTTCTCTTGGGTTTACCTTATGCATTCTCGAGATGAGGTTCCTGCTTTGACCCAGATCTTTCATCAGATGATTTTAACCCAATTCGGGGTCAAAATAAAAATCTTCAGATCCGATAATGCGAAGGAATACTTTGCCAACCCATTAGCCTCTTATTTGCTTGATCATGGGATTATCCACCAGAGTACTTGTCCCCATACACCACAGCAGAATGGGGTTGCTGAGAGAAAGAATAGGCACATATTGGAGGTGACTAGAAGCATCATGTTTAACTCCAATGTGCCTATTCGTTTCTAGAGAGATGCTATTCTTACAGTAGTGTATCTCATCAACCGAGTTCCTTCACGAGTCATTGATATGAAACCTCATCCTGATAAGGAGTTGTTTACTGTTACCCTTAAAACCTTTGGTTGTACTTGCTTTGTTCAGATTCTTGGTCCTCATCATTCCAAATTTGATCTTAAGGCCTCCAAATGTATTTTTCTCGATTATGCACAAACCCAAAAAGGATATTGTTGCTATGAACCCACTTCTAGGAGGAGATTTGTCTTTATGGATGTTACTTTCTTTGAGGATGTACCCTATTATCCTAGGGTTTCTCCTCAGGGGAGAATAGTGAGTGTGGGGTTAACTCATTAGAAGTTCCTTTACCTGTTCCATTGAGTGATGAGGGATGTAATGGGGAGGGTTGTTAGAGGTGCCAGGATTTGAGAGTCTATCACAGGCGGTGGAGGTAGGTTGATTTCGGTCATCAGCAGTCCAGGTCAGCCTCAATTCCTTCTGTGGATCTAGATCCAGATACCACAGTCCCTTTATCAGATCCAGATTCCACTGAAATACCTTCCACTGTTGAGCCCTTACCTCCATTGGATGACCTTGACCTCCCCATTGCACTCCATAAAGGCAAACAGTGTTGCACAACATCCATAGCTCACTACTTTTCCCAGTTCTTGTCCTATGATCACTTGTCCCCTTCTTACAGGTCCTTTCTTGCATCCATTGTTGATATTCCTATCCCCAAAACAGTGCAGGAAGCGTTGTCAGTCCCTGAGCGGAAAGATGCAATGAATGTTGAAATGGATGCTCTTTTGAAAATAATACTTGGGAGCTAATTGGCCAGCCTAAAGGGAAGAAACCAGTTGGATGTAGATGGGTGTTTAATGTGAAACATAATGTTGATGGTTCCATTGAAAGGTATAAGGCCCGATTAGTTGCAAAGGAATTTACTTAGACTTATGGTATAGCCTACTTGGAGACTTTTGCTCCAGTAGCAAATAAGACCACTATTAGAGTTTTAGTATCCCTTGCAGCTAGTTATTCTTGGCCCTTGTTTCAGATGGATGTTAAAAATGCCTTCCTCAATGGAGACTTGCAGGAAGAAGTCTACATGTAGTTGCCTCCTGGATTTTATGATGTAAAAACAAGAAAGAAGGTTTGTTGGTTGAATAAAGCCTTGTATGGACTGAAACAATCCCAGAGCTTGGTTTGATAGATTTAGACAAGCCCTTGGAAAATTCGGTTATGTGCAGGCCCAATCAGACCATACATTGTTCATTAAGAGAGTGGATTCTTCCTTGACCTTGCTTGTTGTATATGTGGATGATATTGTAGTAACAGGGAATTATAACAGTGAGATTGAGTCTCTTAAACAACTCCTTCATCAAGAGTTTGAGGTAAAAGATCTGGAAAAGCTATGATACTTCTTGGGTATTGAGGTAGCTAGGTTTAAACATGGAATTTTTGTTTCTCAAAGAAAGTATGTTCTTGACCTGTTGGAAGAAACTGGAAAGTTAGGTGTTAAACTTGCAAAAACGCCTATTGAACAGAATCACAAGATCAATGCAGAGGGTGGAGAGCCTCTTGAAAATAAAGCTATGTTCCAATGTTTGGTTGGAAAACTCCTCTATCTTTATCTCACACGACAGGACATCAGTTATGCAGTCAGTGTTGTCAGTCAATATATGCACTCTCCTAGAACCACTCACCTACTTGCAGTTTAGAAGATATTAGCATATTTGAAGAGGTGCCCAAGTAGAGGTATACTATTCAAAAATAATGATCACATGAAAATAGAGGTTTACACAAATGCTGATTGAGCTGGCAGTGTTGATGATAGAAGGTCTACCTCTAGATATTGTGCTTTTGTAGAAGGCAACCTTGTCTCTTGGAGGAGTAAGAAACAAAATTTTGCTTCTCGTTCCAGTGCTAAAGCTAAATATAGGTCCATGGCAAATGGTGTGGCTGAAATCCTATGGTTGAAATCACTATTTGAGGAGTTGGGTGTTGCTTATGAGAAGCCCTTAATGTTGTACTGTGATAATCAAGCTGCTATTAATATAGCCCATAATCCAGTACAGCATGACAGAACTAAGCATATTGAAGTAGACCGACATTTTGTTAGAGAAAGGGTTTCATCTCAAGAAGTGTGTCTTCCGTATATTACCTCTAGCATGCAACTCGCAGATCTTCTCACCAAAGTTGTTCCAAGGAAGAAGTTAGACCTATGCAAGTTGGGAATGACAAATATCTATTCCCAACTTGAGGGGGAGTGTAGAGAACACTGGTGTGGACCCCACTGTGTCCGTATGGCACAATTATTTCAATTGGTTACGGCAGTGTATTAGTTGGTAGTTATTTCAGTTTTTTATTAGTTTTCTTTTATTCTTTTTTCCATGTAAGCAATAAGGGCAATTCAGCCCTTTTACAATTAGTCAAGCATTTATATAAATCATAAGTGGGTCGGTAGAGGCGATGACCCTCCCTCTCCTTTTTCCGAATTTCTCTTCGTGTACTTCTCTTCTTCTCTTCTTCTCCTCTTCAAATTACTATTTGTTTCCTTTTAAACCAAGACAGATTGTAGTCTTGATCGACTACTAGGACTAATCTAGAAACATGTTTTATTTGTTCATTTATTCATTGATTTTTTTTTTTTTGAATAGGTAATGTAATATTTATTGAAACACAAACTTCACATACAAACTGAGATCAGTCCCAGAAAGGCTAACTGATCTACTCAGAAACACAAACTTCATCATTATTATTATTTGTCTAACTGAACTTAGGAGTAGTTCAATACGTGATAAAATAAGAGAAAGTAGAGTAAAATGGTTCAGTCACGTGCATAGAAGACCATCTACAGCGCTCATGAGAAGAAGTTATCTATTGCAAGTGGAAGGGGCTAAGGGCTAGGTGCAGACCAAAAGGGCATAGGTTGAAGTAGTAAGAAATGATTTAAGTGCCCATAATTTAACAATGGATATGGCACTAAACTGAATGGAATGATGAAACAGGATTCATGTAGACCCCATAAAGTTGGGATAAGGTTTTGATGATGATTTGTTCTAACTCTTAATTTGTATGGTTGTTCTCATTTCTTGGTAGGAATAATGGGAGAGTTTTCCCATCAAGTCTTTTACTTCCAAAACCGAAATAAGGAATCAACCAACAGTATAACAGAACACTAAATGAATTTACACTAGATTAACTTACCTTTTGAAAACAAGGTGCTCTTCTGAAATTTTTTTTTTTTATCAATAACACTTTGATTAATTCATCAGTAGAAAATTTACAAGTGGAAGACAAACACACTTATCTTCCAAGAGTCACAAAGAACTTCAAGAATGAAAAAAAGAAAAAACAAAGATACAAAGACACTAACGTTACAGCTTAGCCCAAAACAAAGAATCCCTTTCCGCCCCTTGTTTTGCTAAACCGTCAGCTAGGGAATTAGCAGATCTTTTAATCCAATATGTCTTAACTTCCATCTCCCGCACCAGCCATTTGAATTTCCTCTTCTCATTATTATACTTCCATAAATCATTTTGATCTTTAGTCAGCCACCCTATCACCACCTCTGAATCCCCTTCAATTATAAGTTTCTTGATGTTCAAATCCTTAGCTTTCCGGGCTCCTTCCATAACTGCACATATCTCAGCTCTAAGGGAGTCACCCACTCCAATTGGGCCTGAGAACATAGCAGAGATGACCCCATTTTCATCTCTAAAAGCACCCCCGATCCCCAATTGTCCCGGGTTTCCCCTACTGCATCCATCAAAGTTTAATTTCAAGAATCCACTAGGTGGGGGGTCCAAGCCACACTCATTACTGACTTGGTCTGCGTGCAATTTGTAATTTCACCCCACTTCCTCAACATGTCATCCACAGTGTAATTTGTGAGTATTTCCAAAGATTTCAGCCACTGTACCGCCCTAAAATGTATGATAGCCCTCAGATCTGTTGTTCCTCTCTGAGTTTCTGAGAATATCATGGAGTTTCTTTCTTCCCACAGTGTCCAACATACTGCAGCCCTTAGTCCTCTCCACACTGTCCTTCCCCTTTTTAACCGCCACTTGAAAAAAGGAAGGTGAGAAAAGGCCCTGCATGTCTGATGGGGGATTCCAGCTACATCCAAATAAAGAGAAATCCCAATCCCACAATGACCTCGCGAAGTGGCAAGACACCATTAGGTGAAAACCAATCTCCCCATCTGCTTTACACAGTACACACCACTGAGGTGACAAGCAAGTATTGGGTCTCTTCTTTTGGAGTAGATCGCCAGTGTTGATTCTTTCCAGATAGGCTTCCCAACAAAAACTACCAACCCTAGGAGGTATAGCTCTGCACCAAACCTCACCAACAGGGAAAGGGGACAAGGTAGGACTGGTGGACTGACTTGAGACTTTGAAGAACGAAGCACAAGAGAAAATGCCATTAGGGGTAGGTGTCCAAATTCTAGTATCCGCCCTAGTGGGGTCTAAGACAACGTTATCAAGAAGTGCAAGAAGGCTCGAAATACAATTGAAGTCTAAGTCCCTCAAATCCCTTCTTATACCCAAGTTCCACCCAATCCCAGAAGTGGAAGAGGACGGGGTGGTGAAAGACGAGATCGGCTCATTTTTCAAATCAGAAAGAGCATACAAATACGGAAACTGATCCTTTAGAGGGGCGCTCCCCACCCACGTTTGTTCCCAAAATTTTATGGAGTTACCGAGGTGCTCTTCTGAAATCACAAGCAGGATAGAGATGGTTTAACACATCAACATAGAGCAAGGGCACCTAAGCAATTTGGTATGACTTTTTATGAAATAAATAGGTACACACTATTGGTTGTTTGATGAAATAACTGATCAAAAGTCACACCAGAAGCACAACCAATAAGTTGAAACAGTCCTGGTGCTCTGCATACTCTAACAACAAGAAGCCATTGCAGATGCCATCTAGCCTATTTAGATCTAAACCTTGACCTATAAAGTCAGGCTGGATAGTATCAAAGAACAGACTGCAACCCTAGTTGTGGAAAGGGCCCAAGGGCATTCTCATCTTAGTGACAGAACTTTACAAATAGTCAGGACCCTGTCCTCCATGTTAAGATACAAACTATTACCCACACTTGGCTTTTTATACAACTCATTTAGAAATTATACCCTTGAAGATGCATAATATAACTTATGGAGAAAGAAGTGAAAACAAATACAGTTTTTAGATTTTTTTTGTTGGAATCTAATCATCTGAACAAAGTTTGGAAGTGGCCCAAGAACAACAGGTATTATTAAGCATTACCTCTCATTTACAGTTTAAAACTTGAAAAAAAAAAACACTTTGTTTTCCCCCTTTTGGTACGCCAAAAGCATAACATTTGCATTGAAGCTCTCTAAATCCTTGTCTTTAGGCGAGAAGTGTCATATATTGGATTACCGGAAGAGAAAAGTAAACACGAAGATTCTCACTGTATTACAGGGATTTGAGAGTTGACCTTTTTTTAAAAAGGTCACTCCATCTAAGAACAGGGTAATTAAAAGGGATGTGTACCTCAGCACCTATGGGGGTAAAGTTCTTTTCTACCATTTTCTGATGCTTCACTTTTACTTTTTTTTTTTTTTTTGAGGAAGTTGCAATAAACAAAAAGAGGAAGGGTGTACATGAGAGGATGTACAGACCTCAACAGACAAAAAGAAAGAGGCTATATCAGTAAGGCATAATATTTGCACTATACAAAAAGTCCCTTCACAAACCCATCAGCCAAATGATTGAGATTTCTTGAGATCCATCTGAAACTGCAAAACAAGGAAGAGGAGATTTCCTAAATTTTGTGTAAGAAAATGGACAGTCTCCAAGCTCCAGAACCCTGATCTGTAGCCCATTTAATGGAATTTCTAGAGTCACCTTCCACAGTAAGAGAGCTGAACTGAAGATCTTTAGCAATTATTAAGCCATGCAAGAGAGCACAAATTTCAGTTCCTGAAGCATACTCAGCTGTACTGGGTCAACTAAAAACCCAGTACAAGTCCCCATTTGAGTTACAAATTAAACCACCACTGCCTGCAGCTGAATGGGAATTAAGATCTCTCCTGAAGCTTCCATCAAATTGGAGGATGAAAGCACTCGCCTGTCTTGGAGGGAGATTATAAGAAAAGGGCTCAGCAGGAAAGTTTGCAAGTAATCCAACCAGCACCCATGCAGGTCACCAAAATTCACTCCAGCAAAAACCTTGTTCGTACTCATCTAAGAGGTAAGCAAGGTCAACACATGGTTTTTAAGAACACCCAAAGGGAGGCTTTATTATCAAAAATTCTTTTATTTCTTTCTTCACAAATTCCCCACAAAACTGCATGAGCAATAGCTCTCTAAAATATCTGCCCCTCTTACCAAATTACAGCACTTCCACTGATTAATGAAGTCACCAACAGAATATGGAGGATCCCAGCTGTAACTGCTCTCATAAATCAAGTCAAAGAAGAATTGCCACCAGCTTCTAGCCACATGGCAGTTGATGAACAGGTGGCCAATGGACTCCCCATCATTTAGACACATAGTACAAACATGAGGAGATAAGCAAACCCTCCCATTATTTTTCTCTGGAAGATGTCAAGAGTATTCAGCTTTCCCCAAACTGCTTCCCAAACGAAGGAAACTCTAGGAGGGACTGAAGACAGCCAAATCCTATTTGCCCGAAAAGGAGGAGTAGTGGAGCTGGAGGTAGAAACAAGCTTGTGAAAGAAAGACTTGGTGGTAAAGGTGCCATTTGGGGTTAGGGACCAGATTAGCTTGTCTGGAATATGGTTAGAGATAAAGACCTCTTAGAGCTGGGATAGGAGAGGAAGCTTTTTCTTCCCAAGGAGAGCAAGATTCCTTTCATCTAAATGCCCCATCCCAAGACCTCCTATCTCCTTTGGATTACAAACTATTTCCCAGCTCACCAAGTGATCTCTCTTCTCACCTCCCCCCATCCCACAAAAAATTCCGTTGCAATTTTTCCAAAAGGTTTCTTACCTTGGCCGCGATTCTGAAGAGGGAGAGGTAGTAGGTGGGGAGATTTGAAAGTGTAGACCTAATAAGGGTAAGTCTTCCGCCTTTTGAGATATAATTGCTTTTCCAAGTCCCAAGTCTCCACAACAGTGTCCCAAAACCCTGAAGCCTTAGGATTGCCTCCTAGCCGAAGGCCCAAGATTTGATCCTGCACCCCAAAGCTTCCTGCAAATACATACATATATAGATATAAGTATATATATTGTATAATTACATTACTGAGACTTGAATCCTGGTCATTTATGTTAAAAATAACACCTTCATCATCCATCTGTCACTACATTTGAATTATAAATTACAAAATCTATTATTTGTACTTTTTTGCAAATCGTGGTCAAACCATTTGACCCATGACCCGGAAAGCATTCTGATTTTGTGTTTGATCTGAGTTTTAACACTGTTTTGAACACTCACTATTAAAAATTATCCCTCATAGAAAAAGGTCATTACCCAATGTTTGTCCTAGCTCTCCGGGGCCTTGGGAGAGGTGAACTGGATATGGACCTAATCTCCAGCATTTTTAGCACCAAGTGGCCACTCTAAGACTTGGACATACATTCTCATGCTGGTCAGACCGATATTTTACCATCATACCAAGTAATGGGCCCTTATTTCTTTATTTTTGATCAGCAATGACCCCTTAAAAATCCCCTCCCCCCAAAGTGATGATTAATGCATTCCTGAGTTCGGAATATCAAGTGTAGAATTTAAAAGGTTGTCTTGGGAAGAATGGATTCTTCCAGGGTAACTTGGACACCCTTGAGATGGTGTATTTGTTTTAATTTAAACAAGTCTCTCCTGTCCAAAATGGCTTTGGTGGTTTGATGCTGAGGCTGATGCATTTTAACAAGAGTAATTGCAAGCAAATATAGTGCAACAGTACAAGGATGTGATTCTTTTCCTACCTCCATTATGGCTCTAGTGTATGGAGATGACGTTTAAACAATCTATAAGACTTCAAGCAAAGGGTATCGTTCTCACCAAACTGGGGGATTAGACCAGATTTTGGGATGACAAATGGACAGGATTCAAGAAATCAACTTATTGAGATAACCTTCACCAGAAACTTCAGCCTAGAAATTGACAAAGAATAAACATACCGTCAATTCCATGAAATGGAGGCAGGGCCAGGTGGCACAGGATTATTCATTCCAGGACTTGGGAGAAATTCAATTGTCTAGGAAGCACATTTCTCCAGTTTTATAAGACCAATTCCATGTAGAATTTGAACAAGTTTCAAGGAAATGAAGGAAGCATAGTAGGAATGGCAATGGGGTGGAGACAATACTCCCCATCCCCAAACCCAACTTTGAAACAAATCCCAACCCTCAACCTCAATCCTCACCAGGGATAAAATTGACCCTCCATCCCCAATCCCCAACAGAGACAAGTTCCTTGTCAGGAACCCAAATCCCTGAAATGATTAAAAGTTTTTTGGAAAAAAGATTTACTTAAAATAAAAGAAATTTTCTAAAATATAAATAATGTTTAAAATAAAAGAAAATTTCTAAAATATGTATATATTTAATATATATAATCTGGTCAGGGCAGGGTGGGGAATTCACTCCCCATCCCTGTCCCCACCAAGGCAATCTTCACCCCCAACCCAATTGGGTCAGGGAAGTTGGGTACCCAACAGGGGCGAAGAAATTTTCAATCATAAAGCACAGTTGTTCAATTAGGCAATGTAATCCAATGGATATGGTAATGGCAGTAGACTTCAAAAGTTTGAGAAAAAATGGGTTGGAGAAGATGGAAAGTTGCCGACTCAGAGGGGCTGCACTACATACCCTCTAGCAAGGGATCAGGTCATCGTAATTCCCTATAAGTCGGTGATCTAGGAGGAGGGAGAAACTTGTATCTATAAGGAAGAAGAGAGAGACTGAGAGGAAACGGAGGGTCTAACAGAGAGAATGCCAGTGGAGGAGGGACTTGGGAGGAAAAGTTGGTTGAGTGAGTAAGCTCTTTCTTAATTTCTGAATATCTAATATTTATATTTTCTATTTATTAAGTGGAGAGGTTTCTGGAACCTTCCATGCCACCATCCAAGGTGGCCAGCTATCAGCCACTATAATTTTCTCTTAATTATTGCTTGGTGACCCGAGTTGATTATTGGATCAGGTTAGCTTGGTTCTGATTTGAGATGGACTAAAATGGGTCTGTGTGGTTCGAATATCCATACTCTACAGGCAGCAAGCACTAACACTTGGTAAATAGACTTTAAAAATTGACATGGAATGAGGTGTGTATCAAATGATGCAGTATTTAGTAGACAATAATAGTATACATCAGATAGTGTGATGGTTATAACATCACATGCAGCCATTATAAATTTTTCCACTTGGCAACTATTGTAGAAATTTCTGCATGGCTGATTCAAGATGAACTAATTTTGGATGATTTTTGTGGATCATCAAGATCTTTAGCTGGAGGAGATCCTATTTGTATTCAGTAAATAAAAGCAGCAACCATGAAGTTTGAATTTATTCCCTAGTTATCACTTAGTGGTCAATCTCAGTATAGTTAAATCTACTACAAAAGTAACTCCAATCCTGGAGTGAACAAGCCACATAAGCGCAAAAGTCAGAACGAAAAAAGCTCACCAATTAAGATTACTCTGGTCATTCTTTGAGACTGTTTTCAGAACAGAAACAGTTATTCTCAGAATCCTGCAATCCACCTTTGACTGAGAATTGGACTGGGCTGGTGAGGATCTCTGAGATAAACTTTATTAAAGAACAGAGACCCCCTAAGAAATTATGATCAATGACACCTTCACCATCAAAGACATGAGAAAAATCAACAAGCTTGACTTCCGCATCTGATCTCCCTTCCAACACAGCCTGTTTCTCATACAGCATGAGAACAGAACAAGAGTAGAAATGAAAAACTGTTTGATCTTCAAACCATGCTTTCAGCTCCAACAATTGTGCCAGAATCCCAGTAGAACCACCATAAACAATTGATGCATATGAACAATCTGGCTCAGCATCTGAAGATGGGTTTGAAGAAACGAATTTCCTCAAAGCTGACCTAACATCATTCATGGTAAAACCCAGAACATGCTTTCTATTAGGCTTCCAGAACCCTGATTCCTCACTTTCATATGCCTGCAAGCCAGATATCCTAAAACCCAGAGGTACGGTCGCTGTTTCTCTATCTTTCTTAATGCACTTCTGGAAATAATCCTCGGATGCTTGAGGATACCAAGTTCTAGAGCCAATCTTGATGTCCATAATAGATGGATGGATGCGATTTGAGATGAGATCTTGCAGGACAATGTGGGGACACAGACCAGATCCATCAGAAGCTTCTACAAGTTGGGTGCCATAGAAGATTGGGAAGAATCTACGGATGTGATCCAGAATTTTGGTGTTGGATGAAAAAGTGGTGTAAAAGGCAACTTCTTGGACCCCACGCTCATCCTTCTGGAAGGGCTTGTAGAAGCGGCCTGAACCATCTACAAGTGGGCCAAGCTGTCCATCTAGAGCTTTATGGCCTGCAACCTGATAATCTGGAGCCTTAAGCATTGTCTCAAGGATATGAATCTAATGCCAAAGATGATATACCTCTTCAATTTATTCGCAATGGATAAACAAAGAAATTAACAAATTTGCCCTTCAACCTGGATGTTGGAAATCCACTTTTGTCATTAGACAGTTGCAGTAAAAACCTTGAGAGTTCAACAAAATGTGGAACGGTGCAATTAACAAGCATAACAATATCAAAATAGACAACAGAAAAATCTTAGTGGAAGCAAAATAATCCGCAATTCAATATAATAGCCTCAACAGAAAAAATAATCCACTTTTGCCATCAAAACATTTCAAGAATTTCTAATTACTTGAAATAGAATATTGATCAAAGAAGGAGAGAATATATAACCAAACCGAAACCCTTAAGTAGCAATTAATCTAAACATCAAAAATAGAAATAAAAGAAGAAATTGATATCCCAAAGACCACTAAAAATGAAAAGGTCAGATTCTGGAAAAAAAATGCAAGTAAATGAATACAAATAAATACAACACTTTCTATCATTCACTGTGCAAGTGTGCAGATAAAAGATGGAAATAGGAAAATGAAATGGTTTACCATAAACCCACGATGGAAGATGGAAAAACTATGGAGGCAAAATAATTATTGTGTCAATTAAAGAACAGAATCAAAATTAAATGATCAAGAACAAATTTGTTGAGGGTAAGGAATCTGAGAAATCTAATAACCCTCTTTGAGAATGTCTCAAACCTGAAAATAAATCTTGAGAAGAGTTGTGTGGTGGGGCTAAATGTGGAGGGAAGGGAGTTGGAGTCTATTGCTGCCTACTTAAAATGCCCTATTTCTGCTTGGCCCTTGACCTATCTAGGACTTCCCCTAGGTGAAAATCCAAAGGAAAGTAGGTTTTGGATCCCAGTGGTAGAGAAGTTTGAAAAAATGCTAGTGACCTGGAAAAAGAACTATATCTCTCTGGGGGGTAGAATTACTTTGATTAGGGCCACACTCGCAAACTTACCCATCTACTTTTTGTCTGTTTTCAAGATACCTGTTAGGGAAGCCAAGAAGATAGAAAAGTTGATGAGGGATTTTTTGTGGGAACCAGGTGCAGAGAAAAAGGATCATTTGATTAGATGGGAGGTGGTGAGTCGAAACAAGGAACAAGGGGGCTTAGGGCTAGGGAACCTAGTAAATAAGAATGAAGCTCTTTTGGGCAAGTGGTTATGGAGGTGGCCTTTGGAAAGAGATAGATTGTGGCATAAGGTGGTGGCTAGTATCCATGGTTGTTCTAAATATGGTTGGGATGCCAGGGTATCTCAACAGGCCACACTCATTACACCTTGGAAGGCGATTCTTGGCATCCTCTATCCCTCCCTTTTTCTATTTTCCTCTATAAAAAGGAGACTGTTTCGAGGTTTCTTTCTCCCCCCATTCTCCCATTGTCTCTTAATTGGGATTTTGGGTTCCGTAGAGGGTTGAGGGATGAGGAATAGGTTTCTATCTCTGAGCTCTTACTTTTACTTGATTCTATTTGTTTGGACCCTCCTAAACCAGATAGAAGAATTTGGTCTTTGACCTCGAGTAGCTCCTTCTCTTGTTCTTCCTTCTTTAAGTCCCTTTGCTCTACTCCTTCCCCTTTGTTGTTCCTAGTTAAAGAAATCTAGTCAAGGCCAATTCCACCTAAAATTGCTGGTTTTTGTTGGGAAGTGTATTATGGTAAAATTAATACTATGGATAATGTACAAAAAAAGAAGAAGGGACATGGGTTGTTTACAAACCAGATTTTAACTGCTAATGAGAGTGTGGAGAACTTTAAGAGGGATAAGAAGAAAGGAGTGGTCTGTAAGCTGGACTTGGAAAAGGCTTATGACTTGGTGGATTGAGAGTTCTTGAGGAAAGTTTTAACCAAATTCAGGGTTTGGGGCTAGATGGTGTAAGTGGATCATGGGTTGTGTCTGGAATTGTCATTATTCAGTGCTAGTGAACGGGACAGTGGTAGATTTCTTTCCAGCCAGTAGGGGTATAAGACAAGGAGACCCCCCCTTTCTCCTTTCTTGTTCATTTTAATTGCGGAGGTTTTGGGGAAATTGATTCACAGAGCAGATTCTAGGGGACTCATTAGAGGCTGGAGGGTTGGGAGGATGGAAAACCCCCTCACACATTTACAGTTTGCTGATGACACGATTCTGTTTTGTGAAGGTGGTAATGTGAGGTTTATCAGGAATTTAAAGTCGGTGATACAACTGTTTGAGCAACTGTCCAATTTGAAGGTTAACCTTGGGAAAAGCTGTGTAGTGGGGGTGAATTTGGAGGAGGGAGAGATCAGGGAGAGTGCTGAAGTGTTGGGGGGTGAAGTCACAAGGTGGCCTCTGAACTATTTAGGATTACCATTAGGTGATAATCCCAAGAGAGAGAGCTTCTGGAACCCGGTGATGGAAAGGTTTGAAAAAAGATTGGTATCCCGGAAAAAGAATTACCTCTCTCTTGGCGGGAGAATTACATTAATTAAGGCCACGCTTGCTAGCTTACCCATCTTCTTCATATCGGTGTTTAAAATCTCAGTGAAGATTGCTAACAGATTAAAGAAGTTAATGAGAGATTTCCTGTGGGAGTCGGGAGAAAAGAAGAGGGATCATAGAGTTAGCTGGGAAATAGTGTGCAGGAGTAAGTCGTGTGGTGGTTTGGGGCTTGGGAGTATTAGGAGAAGGAATATGAGTCTTTTGGGGAAGTGGCTGTGGAGGTTTCCTATGGAGAAGGAGAAGCTATGGGCTAGAATAGTGGCAAGTATTCATGGGCTAGAGCACAACGGATGGGACGCTGGAATCAGAACTAGGATCACAAGCAACTCTCCTTGGAAAGCCATTCATGACCTGCTTCCAGTTTTCATTCCTAATATCAGGTATGACTTGAATTCCGGTAACTCCATAAAATTTTGGGAACAAACCTGGGTGGGGAGCGCCCCTCTAAAGGATTAGTTTCCGTCTTTGTACGCTCTTTCTGATTTGAAAAATGAGTCGATCTCGTCTTTCACCACCCTGTCCTCTTCCACTTCTAGGATTGGGTGGAACTTGGGTCTAAGAAGGGATTTGAGGGATTCAGACTTCAACTGTATTTCGAGCCTTCTTGCACTTCTTGATAACGTTGTCTTAGACCCCACTAGGGCGGATTCTAGAATTTGGACACCTAACCCCAATGGCATTTTCTCTTGTGCTTCGTTCTTCAAAGTCTTAAGTCAGTCCACCAGTCCTACCTTGTCCCCTTTTCCTGTTGGTGAGGTTTGGTGCAGAGCTATACCTCCTAGGGTTGGTAGTTTTTGTTGGGAAGCCTATCTGGAAAGAATCAACACTGGTGATCTACTCCAAAAGAAGAGACCCAATACTTGCTTGTCACCTCAGTGGTGTGTTCTGTGTAAAGCAGATGGAGAGACTGGTTTTCACCTAATGGTGTCATGCCACTTCGCGAGGTCATTGTGGGATTGGGCTTTCTCCTTATTTGGATGCAGCTGGAATCCCCCATCAGACATGTAGGGCATTTTCGCCCCCTCCTTCAGGTGGCGATTAAAAAGGGGAAGGACAATGTGGAGAGGACTAAGGGCTGCAATATGTTGGACACTGTGGGAAGAAATGAACTCCAGAATATTCTCAGAAACTCAAAGAGGGACAGCAGATTTGAGGGCTATCATACAGTTTAGGGCAGTACAGTGGCTGAAATCTCTAGAAATATTCACAGATTACACTGTGGATGACATGTTGAGGAAGTGGGGTGAAATTGCAAGTTGCATGCAGACCAAGTCAGTAATGAGTGTGACTTGGACCCACCCCCCCCCCTAATGGATTCTTGAAATTAAACTTTGATGGATGCAGTAGGGGAAACCCGGGACAATCAGGGATCGGGGGTGTTTTTAGAGATGAAAATGGGGTCATCTTTGCTATGTTCTCAGGCCCAATTGGAGTGGGTGACTCCCTTATAGCTGAGATATGTGCGGTTATGGAAGGAGCACGGAAAGCTAAGGAATTGAACATCAAGAAACTTATAATTGAAGGGGATTCAGAGGTGATGATAGGGTGGCTGACCAAAGAATGAAATGATCTTTGGAAGTATAACAATGAGAAGAGAAAATTCAAATGACTGGTGCGGGAGATGGAAATTAAGACATGTTGGATTAAGAGATCAGCTAATTCCCTAGCTGACGGTTCAGCAAAACAAGGGGCAGAAAGGGATTCCTTGTTTTGGGCTAAGTTGTAATGTTAGTGTCCTTGTATCTTTGTATTTTCTTCTTTCCTTTCTTGAAATTCTTTGTGACTCTTGGAAGATAAGTGTGTTTGTCTTCCACTTGTAAATTTTCTACTAATGAATTAATGGAAGTGTTATTGATCCAAAAAAAAAAAATAATGTACAAAAAAAGAGACCTTGTTCATGCTTGTCCCCCAATTAGTGCATTTTATGTAAAGTGTAGAATGAGGACTGTTATCACCTACTGATTTCTTGCTCTTTTACAGTAAATATTTGGAATTAGGTTTTTATGTTGTTTGGGTACAGGTGGAACCTGCCTCTTGAAGTAAATCTGCTTTTTGATTCGTCTTTTTTAGTTGGCCAACAAAGAGAGGGAAAGTAATGTGGAAATGTATTAGGGCAGCCCTCTTATGGACCTTTTGGGAGGAAAGAAATGCCAGAATTTTCCAAGAGAAGGAGAGAAGCATTGTTGAAATAAAGGATTGTATACTGACAAGGGCAATCCTTTGGCTAAAAACTACTGATCTCTTTGCGAATTACTCTAGCGATAACCTTCGAAGGAGTTGGGCAGCAGTGGCCTCCACATCATCCAAGAAAAATAGAACACAAGCAGTTTGGTTACCCCCTCCAGAAGGAGTTGTGAAGTTGAACTATGATGGAGCAGTCAAGGCAATCCAGGACCGTCAGGTATAGGAGGGATCTTGAGGAATAAAGGTAGCAACATTCTGTCCTTATTCTCAGATCCAATGGGTTATGGAGACTCTACAAGGGCTAAGATATTAGCTGTGGTACAAGGACTACAGATTTCCAACCAACTTGGAGTGACTAATTTGATAGTTGAAGGAGACTCTAAGGTGATAGTGTGATGGATGTCGGACCCAGAAACTGTTGTTTGGGGATATAGGGACATCATCAAAAAAGTCAAATCGCTTACGAGCACCATGTTAGTTAGCTTCCAATGGGTTAGTAGATCGGCAAATGCTTTGGCAGATTCTTTAGCTAAACAAGGGGCTTCAAGGGATAATATGTTTTTGGCTAATTTGTAACTGCAATCTGAAAAGATTTGGGTTTGGAACCACCTTTAAGGGGAGGTAACACCTCGTGCCTCCTCTTAGGGTGCTTCATGCTTGTACTATTTCTATCTCTATTTAATAAAATACCATTCATTCATCAAAAAAAAGAACAAATTGGGATACACAGGCTCGATTGAGTAACAGATTGTAACAAAACAGGATTGGAGATCCTCCCAGCCCAGTAAAATCACATCAAAAGCTACCAAGGCCTCAGAATTTCACAACGGACAGAGTAGATACGCCAACAGGCAGTTGTTTCCTAGAGACAGTTAAGTAGTTAACAATAATAGACACATTCAAGAAATTTTTCGTACGTTTCTGAGGAAGCTATTGTTGCATTATATTGGAAACCAAACAAGGATGCAAAATTCCATATTCTGTAACTGGTGTTCTTAATTTCTTCTTCTGTTTACTTAGATGGCGTTTTTTCTTGTCTGTGGGTTGCAGATGCTTGGTTTTCTGTCGATGATTTCTGCTTTAATTTTACTAGTGGCTCCAAGTTGAGATTTCATAAACAGAAAATCTAAACCTGCGATTCCCATCCGACAAACAAATTAAGAACGAATTCTTCGGTATTCTCTGTAAAGCTAACTGACTGCATTAAAAATAAATAAATAAATCTAAACCTGAGATTCGCATCCCACTAAAAAACAGCAGAAATCCAAATCAGGGAACAAGAACTTTGAAAAAGAAATACCCTTTGTCACGATCTTTCGAAGATTGAAACTTACTGAGGAAACAATGGGATCCCTTAGAAACAACGATCTCAAATATAAAAGAAACGATTTCAGAAAACACACCACTTCGGTCTATTAAAGCCCTTTACTCCTAGAGAACGAATAACCCATACGTCTAAAATCTAAAGCACGGAAAGGAGAGTACCTGATGAGACATGATAGCTGAGAAACCCCGAACTTAGAATCTCTCCCATAAATGAAACTCCTGTACCATACTACAAGCTCTTTCTGAAGCAAAGTGTGTGGAATGTGGATTAATGGCTTCAGGGCCGAGTCTATACAGCCTCCATTATCAGGTCTGTTCCAACTTCTAAGTTTTTTTTCCTGAGAAATTATTCTAAGTTTTAATTGCCTTGTAGTTGTAGTTTGTAGGGTCTAAGCATATTTTTCTCCAAGCAAATCATCTCGAGTTCTAATTATTCCCTTTTTCGCTTTCGGAGTTTGAGCGCTATGAGATGAGATGCCAGGCGGAAGTGTGGTACCAAACACGCCATGATTGTATCGAGGCCACTTTTTGCTAGGATATTGTCGTAGCGTCGTAGCGCAGGGTTAAAACATAAAATCATGCCTTGGATCTATTGCAATGGCTCCACCAAGAAATCTGTTAGGTAGAAGAAATTTTATGAAGGTCTGTTTGATTGCTAAGAAAATTGGACTGAGAAAGGATGAGATGAGAAATGTTGGAATGAGAAAAAAAATTTATAATGTGTTTATTTGCCGAGAAAATTTTTGTGAGAAAATCCACTTTCTGGTGTTTATTTTGCAAGAAAATTTTTTTGAGCTGCAGCATTTGAACTCTAGGGTATTTAAGCCCTCCAATGCCGATCAAATTAAGAACTTGCAGTGAGGGGAACCACTCATTCACCTTGTCTAGGTCTTCATCATCCAGTCTTATAAATTCTAGTGTTAAACTTGTGAGCACCAACATTGATTTCAAGCCCTCCACCGACAGCCAAGCGTTCTTGACCTCCAATTTGAGAAGGGAGTGGCCTACGAAGAAAACAAAAATTAGTCCGGAGCTTGCTGAAATCGTTTCTTAACAAGAATTCTTCACCTCTTTGTTTCTTAACAAATTCCTGATTCTCTATTTTTGTTAATTGTGATCATAATTTGGATCATTTGGAATCCAAAACTTTAAATTGGTTATTCAAGTAGTCTAGAATCAGAATGTGAGTTTACAAAGAGAATATAAATTCCATGAGATTGTTGATCGCGCAAAGATATAGTCCATAGGGACAAAAAAGAGTCAGGAACAAAAAAAAGGGGGGGGGATGAAATGAAATTCGGTTAACTCACAATATGAAGAAATCAGAGACAGAATTTCGAATCATCGCCAGCAAGATTGGATCTAGAAATCCGAAATTGCTAGGGATTTCAACTGTCCTAAGATAGTCGGTAACCATTGAGACACAAAATTAACCGTCGTGAGGTAGAGATCGTCGAATTCATCGTCGGCGTCGGCGTTGGGTATCCCCCGAAATGGTTTTTCAACGCCAATGGTAACAAATTCAATATTTCTCAAATTCAAGACAAGATTCTTAACTATCGTTTTGAAGGGAGTAATCGAGCTTTCAATTGCGGGTACCTTTGATTTCAGATATCGATCGAATGTGTAGAGATTTCCAAAGATCGAACATCACAAGATACGACGTTCAAGGTCTTGGAAGCAAGTCTGCAATGAGCTAAATCGACGAAATCATTCAGTCGATTCAGAATTTCGAGAACAATAGCCGGAGGAAGGTCGTCCATGGAATTGAGGTGATGACTACACCATCTGAACTCTGAAGTTTGATTTGTAGGCGAATGAGCGAACAAAGAGGAGGTTATGGTTGGGATAAAGGAGGAGGATGTGGTGATGATCGGTGGCGGTGGTGGAGGTGTTGATAACAGGAAGAAGATGGTTAGTGGTGGAGAGAGAGAGAGAGGAGATGATCGACTTCTTGCTCTGACAAAGCCCGAGTAATTTTCTTAGCATTTTCTTTTCTCACCAGGGTCACACTGTGCGACCCCGCTCACTTAATTTTGGGATCCCGCATCCCTCTTGTTTCTCATACCATAACACTATTTACCAACAAACAAACACAAGAAAGGGAGAATCATTCGAGAATATTCTCTTTTCTCATCCCTTTCTCACTAAACAAACCGAGCCTAAGTGTCAAACGAAATAAAGGTCAATGTAATTTAGCTTTCTCAACAGTGCTATGCGCAAGGATATTATGTGTGCATGAATATTATATTGGTTATTTCCATATAGTTATTAAATAAACGTTTGTATTTGATTTGTTTTTAAAATTGAGAAAAAGTAGTTGATAAATAATTTTTATGAGATTTATTGACAATTAGATGCCACTAGGAATCATTAGGCTCCACATCAACAGAACAGTAAATAAACGTTTAATCGTTGAGGGAAGCGTTAAAATAAATCTTCCCTCAACAGTTGGCGCACATGTAAATCAAAACCAAACTTTATCAATAACGATGTGTATGAATCAACATGATGACAAATGCTGATTTGGCAATGACATGGCACCATTTATCAAATAAAAGAAAGCCATACCAAATACATAGATTGTCTATTTACAAAACAAAAATCAACAGACCGGCAAGAAACTATCTTTTGTTTGGTCATTAACAAAAGCCCAAGGGATGACTAATGGAGAGAAGATTGATTCTACAAAACCATGATGACTTGTTGGGAATCCAAATAGATTAAAATGAGAGGTTTTGATAATTGTAAAGCTTGTTGGATTAACACTAAGATAACAAATAATTCAGCCTCCTCGATAGATTTGAGATTAGTTTTGCCTAGGAATGACAACGGGTGGGGTACCCATGCAAATTACCCTACCCATTCTCGAACCCACCTATATACCCCTAATCCCAAACCCGTTTAACTTTTCCTCTCAATTTCCCAAACCATCATGTCCCAAACCCGTTAAACTCGTCTCGATCCATCTCACATAATTTGAAAGGTTAATTAATGCTTTCTACTAAAAGAAAGTTTATTAACACTTAAAGTGTGACTTGAACCCGGATCAATTAATGATAATGTTGAAACTCTTAACACTGCTTTAAGCCACTAAGCCATCTCACCTTTCGTCTTATTTAATGAAATAAATAAGTTTTATTAACTTTTTTGTTCATTTAAAAAAATACATATTCACATATTTGTTATTAACAATTCCAACTAAAAATTACAAATAATATTTAACATTAACATTTTATAACTAAATGAAATAAATAAACTATCAAATCCAAATTTACATCAAATGATGATTTTACTCCCAAGAAATTTATACAAATAAAATATTAATAATGGAATAATTATCTTAGTACCTAAAATATATAAATTTATGCATGATATATATACATATATATATTATAATTATTAGTTAATATTTTAATCTATATTAAATAACATTAAATTTATCATTTACAAAAAAAAATAAAAAATTTGTTTACAAAATATTCAAGAATATAATATTAAATTGAATCTATCAAATCCACTAATTTACATTTATATGAAAAAATGATTTTTAGTTTCAAAAAATTTATAGAAGTTCAAAATTTAATAATGAAATAATTGTTTTAGTAATTAAAAATTATGAATTTGCATATAATATATATCTTCTAAAAGTTAACAGATTTGATATATTTTGAGTAAAAATTATATATTTTATAAATCATTAAATGATAATTTAATATTTGGTTAACCTTTTTGTCAATGTTAAAATGTAAATAGAAAATAATTGCTATAATAATTAGGATAGATATAATAGGTCCATATGTTTTGTGTATTGGACTCTTAATTCATGTATTTTTTATATTTATGCATTTTTCTATAATAATTGAATATATTTTTTTCAAGTATATATATATATATATATATATATATATATATATGCATTATTTATGGCTATTTTTCCTATTGTAAACAAGCTTTTCCATATTTTTCATCTATATTCATGGCTTCCAAAGCATATTTGTATCCATATTCGTATCCAACTTGATTGATATGATACTCAATATTTATACTTTAGTCCATGGTTCACTATTAGGTATATAAAAGAATGTTCTTCAAAATTGATTATCAACCAACAACATTCAACAAGAACCAACATTACATAGAACACTTCCATATAAAAGAGCAAAACAAGATAGTATAAAGTCAAAAAATAAATAAAACCAAGTGACATAAAGTTCTGTTTGGTTTAAGGGAACGTTTGGGTGGGATGTGATGGGATGAGATGAGAAAGTGTGAAAATTTTACTTTCCACCGTTTGGTTGTACAAGGGAAAATAGTGGAAAAATTCATTTTCTCATGTTTGTTTTTTGGGAAAATTCATTTTCCCATGTTTCTTTGCCTCTCATATTATAAATTAATGAAGTGAATTAAGGGCCAAACAGCCAAACTAGTTTATGTAATCCAACTTATATATTTTTAGAATCATATTTTAACGATGTTAATTGTAACCATCACATTTGATACAGACCAATGATGGGCCCACGTCATTTGAATTTCATATGGCAAAGTTATGACCCATGCAACAACATCTAGTAGTCCTATTTTGCAACCAATCGACCAGATACTGTAACTATACTGCCCTTGGACAATAGAGCTAAGTTGGATTCCTAATGATAGATGTTCATTAATCAGTAAAGCTTAAGACTTGTGTTATATGTGCGTCAAAATATTTTGCAAGTATTGTAATGATAGCTTAATGGCATTAGAGTGAACACTGAAGCGTTGGGATTAGAGTTTTGTAATTTTACTGGTAAACAAAATCTAGACTCATTCAAACATTTATATTTTGTCTAAACTCCCCCATTTAAATCCTTTTGATCTATTTAGTTTTCTGCTCTCCACTGTAGTAAGATGCAAAAGCATATCTAAGATATTGGGTCTTTTCTTTGCATATTGCCAAAGACCATGGTAATTATGATTTCATGCTCTTTTATATTTTTAGACTCATTTGAATGGCAGACTATGGAATTTGAACCGTTCAAAACAAATCATTCAATCTATGGAATCTGAAAATCAACCTTTTTAAAAGGATAATTTTGAATGGCAGTCTATTATCTAGGCTCACAACCTGTTAATGAAGTTTGTGGAACCTTTAAAAAGATTATGTTCATTCAGTGCAGTCTATTAAGGTTGGTTGCTTCTCCTATTTGAATTTTGAAATCATGCATCCACTATATTTGTGAAGTTAGTTTTTCCTGATCAGCTTAAAATTGTACTAACCAATTCAGCTGAAAAAAAATGGGGAAAAATATTAAAAGCTAGCAAACCATGAAAAGGGCATAGCTCAAAATGATCCTGTGAGTGTTCTGTATTTGTTTTTGTGGTTTTTTGTGGAAGCTTTCACTTTGTTCCCATTTTCTGAGTAAGCCATAATGGCAGAGAGAGCAACCACCTTTAAGCATCAATATGAACTGGCTGAAATAATTAAATTGAAGGAGATAAACCTGTATGATTTCGCATAGACCTTCCATGTTTGTTGTATTTTTTGACAATTGCACTGTACTTGTGTATTGAATCTAGGCATTGATAGGCAATTTCATATCATTAACTCGCCACACATTTGATACAAATAAAGTAAAAATAAAGGCCAAGAGATCCTAACTAGGGGTCCAAGTTTTGAAGCATCAAATCTATGAAAAGTCTATGCTTCAATTAAATTTATAATTAGGATAGTTCCTCCTCTTAAACTAAAACAATCAAAAAATTCAAAAGCAGAATTAAATGTCACTAAACTTGAAAACTTCAAAAATGTCAAAGCCTATGTGTTGTTTCTCCATCGTCCAACTTCAAAACATCTGAATGATAGGAATTACATAATCTTGGCATTGTGAACTCTCTCTTGCAGAGGGTAGCCGGAATGGTGGTTGTCTTGATGATCTAGATGCATAGTTCTTGATCTTGGTTGTGTTCTTCTCAAAATCTATAATGAAAAAACAATGGTCAAGACAATGCACATCTAAAACCATAAGAAGCAACTATAAATGGATTGTATGAAACAACAAGATTTAACAAAGAGAAGAAATAATCTAGTAGAAGTCAGAATCATTAACAGTAGTAGAATACAAAGAGAACAGTGCATAGAAAGAGAACAGTCTGACCTACTTTGCATAGAAAGTAAAGACTGAGGACTTTCTAGGTCTATTTCCATAAAGTATAGAATACAAAGAGAACAGTGCTTAGCCATTCAATTCTAATAAACAACAAACAAGTTGACATTTTTTGTTCATGAACTATATGGAACAACTTTCTTGTGCATAAAATTCCACCAATAAGGCCATAACCCAATGATGGTCCTTACAGAAATTGGGGTTTGCCACAGTTATAGAGAAGACTTAAAGTGATGAGGCATAGGAATCATATGGAAGGGGTTATAACAATGGAATATCAGCAGGAATAAGAAGTTTTGGAAATTTTCCAAGACATGTTTTTAAACATTCGAAAAAAAAACAAAATAAAGGCTTACTTCCAGCCATTGTCTTGGTGCTTGGCAAGATACTTTTTCTCTCACTTTTTCTCTCTATTTTAGATGGTGTAAGTGAGCAGAAGAGAGTAGTGAGAGGACCAAAATAACGGGTTTATACATCGTTTACCATCAAAACAGCTTTAGAAAGAATAAACTGAAACTTAATTTTGCATTACTCCCATTATTTTGCATTACAGCCATTACCTGCCATCATTTGCGCCACAATTATGTAACATTTTCACGTTACATGTTGCATTACACTAGTGTTATTAATTGGTACAAATGTTAACTAATAACCTTCATGAGAAAACAAAATGCACGGATCGTGGTGATAAGTCCTCTAGATGCAAGTAATATCAACTATGTATTACAATGCATTTTACTTTCCAAGTTCTTCATATGGTAACAACACTTAATGAATAAACCTTATGTTTATTCTAGGTCCAAAATAAAGTACATTTTTCTCAAATAATTTAAAGTGCACACAAATATGAGAAAACATTTGAACATATATAAGAGTTTCATCAATAATTTGAATGTATATATACAATTACAAAGTAGAAACAAGTTTCATTCTTTCTACATGATCATTGAATTTCAATGGTGGCATGCCCTTAGTCAAAGGATCAGCAATCATCAACTCACTGCTGATATGCTCAATGACCATTTTCTTTTCTTTAACATGTTGTCTAATGGCTAAGTACTTAATGTCGATATGTTTGCTTTGACTCCCACTCTTATTATTCTTAGCCAAAAACACAATAGCTGAGTTGTCGTAGAAAATCCTTAAAGGCCTAGAAATAGAATCCACTACTTTAAGCCCAGAAATGAAACTCTTAAACCATACACTGTGTGAAGTAGCATCAAAACAGGAGACGAACTTGGCTTCCATTGTAGAAGTGGCAATCAAAGTTTGCTTAACACTTCTCCATGATCAACACAGCTAGCAAAGTCTGCATCAGAATAGCTAACCACATCCAAGCTGTCTGTCTGTCTATACATAAGCATGTAGTTTTTAGTTCCTTGGAGATACCTCATGAATTTCTTTGTAGCTCTCCAGTGGTCTATACTTGGATTACTTTGATATTGCCCTAATATCCCAACTGCATATACAATTTCAGGTCTTGTACAGACTTGAGCATACATAAGGCTCCCAACTGCAGAAGTATATGGAATATTTTTCATAGATTATCTCTCAAAGTCATTTTCGGGCATTGATTCAAACTCAACTTATCGCCCTTCACTATGAAAGCAACACTTGGTGTACAATCCTTCATCTGAAATTTCTCCAAAACCTTGTTGATATAGGTTTCTTGTGATAGACCTAGAACACCACGAAATCTATCTCTATGGATCTTGATGCCAATGACATAAGATGCCTCACCCAAATCTTTCATATCAAAGTTTTTAGAGAGGAATTGTTTCACCTCATGCAGCATACCCATGTCATTAGTTGCAAGCAAAATATCATCCACATATAAAACGAGAAAACAAATTTTACTCCCACTGACCTTCTGGTATATACATTGATCCATGGAATTTTCAACAAAACTGAATGAGAATTACTTCATAGAATTTGAAATACCACTGATGGGAAGCTTGTTTTAAACCGTATATAGATTTCTTAAGCTTACAAACCAAATGTTCACCATCACTAGAAGAGAAACCTTCAGATTGTTTCATGTAAACCTCCTCTTCTAGATCACTATTAAGAAATGTTGTTTTTACATCCATTTGATGCAACTCAAGGTCGATCTCTGTGTAATCGATTCTCTCTTTTTGAGTAAACCTCTTAGCAACGAGTCTCGCTTTGTACCTCTCAATGTTCCCTAATGAGTCTCTCTTGGTCTTAAAGACCCATTTACAGCCAATGACCTTCGCCTCATTAGGTAACTCCACAAGATTCCATACTCCATTGCTTTTCATGGAATTCATTTCTTCCTTCATAGCATCATCCCACGAATCAGACTCTTTGCAATTCAAGGCTTGTAAAAATGTTTCAGGATCATTTTTGGCTCCAATGTCAGATTCTTTTAGATACACTATATAATCACTAGGAACTGCTGATTTCCTTTCATGAGTAAATCGTCTTAATATTGGACCATCTTCACATTGAGAAGATCGTGGTTCAACTATTTGTTCAGGAACTTGAGGTAATTCTTGAACTGGTTGATCCATTGGAAGATTTCAGCAACTTGTAGAACTTCAGCGATTGGTTATTTAATATTTATTTGAACTTGAGGAGTGCTATAAACTATTACCAATCTATCTGAAAACGTAGAAGGTTGAGTTTCTGTATGATCATGATCAGGAATTAAGTCCCTAAATCGATCCCTCCCATTGATCATGTCATTTTCAAGAAACTTGGCATTTATTGATTCCACAATCCTAGTAGAGTGAGATGGACAATAAAATCTGTAACACTTAGACGTTTTAGCATAGCTAATGAAAAAACCACTAATCATCATTGGGTCTAGCTTTTTCTCTTGTGGATTATATATTCTTACCTCAGACAGACATCTCCAAACATGCATATGTCGCAAACTCGGTTTCCAACCTTTCCATATTTCAAAAGGTGTTTTTGGGACAACCTTGGTTGGAACATGATTCAATATATATGCAACCGTCTTTAGTGCTTCAGTCCACAAAAATTTAGGAAGATTGGAGTTATTAAGCATACTCTTTACCATGTCCATCAGTGTTCGGTTCCTTCTCTCTGCAATACCATTCTGGTCCGGAGATCCAGGCATAGTGTGTTGGGCAACAATCCCATGTTTTTGAAGAAACTTGGCAAAAGGACCAGGTGCTTGTCCACTCTCAATGTATATTCACCACCTCTATCAGATCTCACTATTTGTATTTTCTTCCCGAATTGGTTCTCTACTTCAGCCTTAAAGACTTTAAAGGCATTCAATGCTTCATGCTTGTTATGAAGCAAATACACATACATGTATCGTGAGTAATCGTCGATAAAAGTGATGAAATATTTCTGATCGGGCATATCCATGTCTAGACAACATATGTCAGTATGTATGATTTCTAATATGTTTGAACTCCTTTTGGCACTCTTCTTAGACTTGTTTGTCTGCTTACCCTTGATGCAGTCCACACAAGTCTCGAAATCAGCATAATCAAGAGTACTAAGTATTCTGTCTTTTACTAATCTCTTAATTCTATCTATAGAGATGTGACATAATCTTTGGTGCCATAACATAGAAGAGTCCTCATTAATATTACACCTCTTACTGCCAGTATGAACATGCATTGAACTATTAATAGCATCATTTTGTAAGTAAATACGATAAATACCATCAGATAAAATACCATTTCCAATACAACTTGATTTATAAAATAAACTAAAAGAGTTGTCTTTAAAAGCAAAGGAAAAACCAAACGGCATAAGTCTCAAAATAGAAATCAAGTTTCATGAGAAACTTGGTACATAAAAGGTCATTTTTAAAAATAAAACAAAACCACTACATAAAGTTAGGGTGCATGTTCTTATAGCCTTCACATTAAAGCCCATCTTGTTGCCTGATAAGATGCTCAGCTCACTTCCCATTGGCTTCCTTAGATTTTGCATATTCTGCAAAGAGTTTGCAATATTGATTGTAGAACCAGAATCAATCCACCAGGTGTAAATATTAACATTAACCATATTAGATTCATAACAAACAAATGAAAATAGATTACCTTTCTTCTCAAGCCACTTCTTGAACTTGGCACAATCTTTCTTTACGTGTCCCTTATTAATATTAGATTAGGGCAGTATTTTACCTTTCCCCTTCTGATTAGCCTTAGAAGTGGTGGCCTAAGATTTGTCAACTTTGTTCTTCCCGTTGACCGTGGCCACCATTGCACTTTCACCCAATTCCATCACAAGCCTCTCCTATTCTTGAACACACATGATCATTAATTCATTAATGAACCATTTATGATTATGTGTGTTACAAGAACTTAAAAGGCACGTACTGTTGTGGAAGGGTGTTCAAAATGAAGTGCACTAGGAAGGACTCTGATAAATCTACCTCAAGTTTTTTCAGTTGAGCCGCTATGTCCCGCATTTGCAAAATGTGCTCACGCACACCCTTTCATAATTAGAGTGCTTATCAAGGCCTTCTCTGAAGTGACAAATTGATCGTCAATGGCTTTCAACAAGTTGCAGACTTTGTCATATTGTTCAATAGAACCACGAATATCAGCAGTAATTTTTGTCTTGATGAATACTACGCCAAGCCTATTGGATCTCTCCAGCCGCTCATATCACGCAATTTCAACAGGAGTATTTTGTTCAGTTACAACTGTTGGTTCGTCATTCTTTATAGCATAGTCCATGTCCATCCACCTTAAATGAAAGAGGATTCTTTACTTCCATATTTTATAATTGTCACCCCGAAGTTCAGGAATGTCAAGACGCATATCAGAGTAAGTAGTAGGTTGAGATACTATAAAATGTCCAAATGTTTATGTCAAAATTTGAGGCTTTCAAAACTAAATTGCATGTGTTACCAATGTAAAATATGCACAAAATTAAATCTAATGACATAAAAATTGCTTGTGGGCTAAATTTTTATTCAAATAGATCAATATGTCTTTACAATAGAAATGTCAAATTATTACTTTTCGAGTATTTTATGAAATAATTTGATTTTCTATTTTCAATGATAAAACTACCAAACTATATTCCAGTTCATAATCCCTATGGGTAAATTATGAAAATAATCTGGTATTTTATCCTAATTAATTATATAGATATAACAAAATTTCCTGTAGGATAAATTTTATCATATCAAGTATAATTAATCACAATTTATGTGATATTAACTTAATGTATAATTTTTAATTAACTGAAAATGTTGTGGCTATTCTCCAATTAATCAAAATTATATTGATCACTAGACAATTTTTCTTATAGTGTTCCAGGCTCTACTTAATGCATAAGAACTATTATTCCTCAAGTGATAAGCATTTACCAAGAATAATCACATAATTCATGCATAAACTTAATTTGAGCAATATAATAAAAAAATGCCCAAAAATAATTGCTTATGTGATGAAATAACTTAAACTAAAATTGTATGCATAAAATAAAATTATACATACATATTCACAAAATTTAGGCACATATATAAAACTAAACACTAAAAGTGTTATTTTCAGTAACTACCAATATATTGTAGCCCAAAAAATTATTTATGCACTAAAAATGACAAATTAAAATTATACATGCACAGAATATAATTGTTTATGATCTCAGATCAGAAATAGTCAAAGAAACCCAAAGCAACACATTTAATTTAACAGCCCAAAATATATAGGCATCGAAACTGTAACAATTTTGTTTACATGTGAGCCAATCTAACATGACAAGGTAGAGGCAAAAGCAAGGCTCTGATACCAAATGAAAGTAGAATATATATATATATATATATATATTTCCAATACATGTTTCTAAACATTCGTAAAAAGAAAACAAAATTAAGGCTTACCTCCAACCATTGTCTTGGTGTTTGGCAAGATACCTTTTCTCTCACTTTTCCTCTCTATTTTAGATGGTGTAAGTGAGTAAAAGAGAGTAGTGAGAGGACCAAAATAATGAGCTTATATAGCCGTCTACCATCAAAACAACTTTATAAAGAACAATCTGAAACTTAATTTCGCATTACTCCCATTGTTTTGCATTACTGCCATTACCTACCATCATTTGCTCCACAATTATGTAACATTTTCATGTTACATGTTGCACTACAATAATGTTATTAATTGATGCAAATGTAACGTAAAAACGTTACAGGTCAAATGGGCACACACTTATCTATAGAAAGCTGGAATCTGGATAGTTCCTATTCACAACTTACAAGAGAGTGGGAGGAGAATCTGTTGGAATTGATTCAAGAGACTTTTATTAGTCCACAATCCAACCAAAGTCCAACTTCTAGTGGGGATTTCATAATTGACATCAAGACCTTTTCGGTTCAAGAAACACCATGGTTACTCAAAGTTTGCAGCCATGATGGATTAGTGGTGGAGGAACACCATGGTGCCTTGAATTCATTCTTTCAAAAAATTTGCAACTTTTAAGTTTTAACAAGTTAGAAGTTAGAAATTTACAATATGAAGGTTTTCATGAGCATCGAAGATATAAGAAAGTAAGAGGAAGAAATGCATTGTTAGATGGATTATAGGAATCCGGGTCACCTAGGGAGGAGGGGTTGGTTATCTTTGTATTTTTATGATAAAGTATAAGAAATTTTATTAAAATTGTTGATAATTCAAATAGTGGGCCAACAACTTTATGGGCCCAATTCTCTTTTATGTTTTTATTTCTTTTTACGTTCTTTTAGTTGTTGGGCCTAAGCCCACTTGTTCTTTTTTTTTCATTAGCTTGTGGTCCCTTTGGTCCAACCACCCTATTAAGGGATGTTTAATCTTTTTATTTACAAAATTAAGTATGAATACAATTGAAGGAGGCGGTTAAAGAACATTTTGGCATCTCCCGTTATTGTTATCTTCTTTCATCTTCTTCACAAAGCCCTTGTTCTCTTAATTTTCTAGCAATCTTTCTTTCATTTTTCAGTTTCTACTAAAATAAAAAGATTAAGAAAGTCTAAAAGATATCACATCAAACACAAAAACATGACAATTGTTCTCCAAAACAAGACAACAACCAACAACATCCACCTACTTCCCAAAGCATTCCCTAAACAATCCCAAAGGTTTTCTTAGATGCTCTTTGGTATCTTTGAATTTAAGATGATACAACACCTGGCATTGACTTGTTTGGGCTTGCCTCAAGCTCAAGGGGCTTGGTCGGGGATCTAGGGGCCGACTAGCAAACCTATAATATAGTAGAATGAATGTTCCCATTACTGTTGCTGAAAGGTTTTCCAATTCCTAAAGCATTAATATTATCCATAATGCATTTGCCAAAAAAAAAAAAAAAAAAGAGATGTTCTAGAACAGGCAGAACTGGAAATTGCTGAACAGGTTGAACAAGAAACCTATAATATAAGCTCAAACCCAAAAATTGCTGAACTGGAAAATTACACTAATTTCTAGAACAGGCTAGGACAGGCCAATTCTCATTGAAATGAACTTGGTTGATCAAACAGATCGGCCTTGTTCCAGAACAGGCTAGAAACATATCAGCCTTGGAGTATAATTTATAGAGAAAATACATTAAAAATAATTCAACAATCCAAAAAGGTCAGCTTTTTTTCATAGAGTTCAACAAGCTCACAAACTAAAGTTCAAGGCACTAGTGATATTTTTTGACTAAGCAAAGCTTATCAAACATCAAAAGTTACAAGAGTGTTACTTCACAAGGTTTGCTTTGACAATTCCCGTAGTTTGCATCAATCTACAAAAAGAGATGTTGAAAAAAGTTTAGATTTACAGACCAATGTGAAATTTGGTAGATTTAAACAAGAAAATTATAAGGTATAGGGGTGTTACCTCACCACTATTAGTTTTCTTCCCATTGCCAATTCCTAAGACCCATGCACCACAAAAAACATACAAAAGAATGTGCATAAGTAACACAATGTGTTATAGTCTATTAATCAAAACTTTTGTGCACCATAAACAAAATACAAAAAAGAGGTGCACAAGTAATCTTTACAGCTCAAAACACTTTGTAAAAACTAAGATAGCTAAAAGTCTTCAAAGCTAGTCATCTATGTCCAACCATCAAAAGTCTTCAAAGCTACTATAGGATGAACTCTCATTAATGCCTAGAGTCATGTGAATCCACTCCTTCCTATGTCCTTTTGGTACTCCATAAAATGTCATAGCTTGTTTTTCATCCTTGGAAAGGATGTTATATGCCGTCAGTATTAACTCATTTGGCAGCACACTAAGGCATGAAGTAACATCCTTAAACAAATCTTCTTTGTTGCCAAAGACTTCAAAACCATGTTCCGCATCCCTTGCCAATTTCCCAAGATTCGTAGCCACTTCCTCAATTTTGTCCGCAACCATCTCTAAAGCCTTTCGCTTCCCTGTGCTCTTTGGGATATTAGTTGATCCACTGTCTTGTCTAGTATCTCAACTGTTGGAGTATAAGGAGTTGAATTTGACTATTGTCTAAGAATCTCTCTTGCAGTTGCAACACCAGTTCTTGTCACTTGGTCATTTCCACAAACCAAAGCCAATTGATCATAGTTTGTTATTGGCTTCCTTTGAAATTGTTAGGCTTCTGGGTGACCCTTCTGACCAAAACACATTTAGTACACATTTTCCAGAGTTCAAGTAATGCAATATAAATCATAAGTAGTCAAAATTACACTTACCTCTATGTAAGTTGCCCATACGATTGGCTCTGCTTCCACTGTCTTTGTTTGGTCATTCCATGAGAAGCCACTTTGGTTCAGAAGAGCTTTGAGCACAGTGAATTTTTTCTTAATAGTTTTTAGACAATTTCTAATATTATCTTTGTTGCAATCAATTCTTAACTTGGAGCTAATAACTCTACTTGCAGCTGTATAAGCGACACCTTTAAAGCTTTTGTCAACTTTATTTCCTAAGTTGACTTGATCAACCAAAACATCAATTAGGCGATTGTCCATTTCTATAGTCCAAGTCATGTTAGTTTTATTGATTTTAGCATCACTCCCATTGTCTTGCCCCTCCATTCCTGTAAGATACTATTAATTATGTAACAAATAAAAATTTATGATCTATGCAATAAATCCAGACATCCATATAAAATCTTGCAATGGAATTTAAATAGAAAAGTAATTTCACTTAAACTAATAATAGAAACACTCAATAAAGTCTTCAAATATGGACATATAAAACTATCCATTATAAAGTAATACAAAAAACATTTCTAAAAACATATACGAAGAATAATTAATTCATTCATGTCTATTGCGAGACTAAGCCAAGTGATAGTCATTCCACATCATATTTGCAATGGTTTCACACAGAAGAGCTCCAAATCTAGACTCTGCATTTCTACTTGCATGTTGAGAAGGCATAGAGCTCCGTGGTGCTTCCTGTTCATCATCGCACTCATCATCATCATCTACTTCTTCGCTTTCTAATGTGTGGTCCTCTGGTTCAAATAGCCTCATGATGTAATCATGTGGATTGACACCCATGACATGATTGTGCAAGATACAATATGCACTCAAAATTTTAACTTGTGTCTTAAAAGGATAATGTTGTTTAGAGACAAGGATGGGAAAACGTTTCTTGAGCACTCCAAAAATCCTTTCAATTACATTTCTTGCAAAAGAATGACGAAGATTGAATAATTCCTTTAAATTTTCTGGTGTGTGTGTCCCTCATTCTTTCAAATGATATCGTGTGTTCCTATATGGTGTAAGGAAGCCCGTTTTTAGTGGGAAAGCCGCATCAGCTAGGTAGTATTTACCTAATTACAAAAACATGAAATTAATATAGTGAAAAACTAGCAAAATTAAATGCATGTTTGCATTATTTGTGATTTTTTATATTGTACCTTGTGGCACATGAAGCCTATGTTCTCTTGTGAGGGCAGAACTTAACACCTTAGAATCTGATGCTGCACCTTCCCATCCCGGCAAGGCATGTAAATCATAGATTGAATGAGCATGCAACTAAAATGTTTTGGCTAGGGTATGACTTACAACCTCTAAACTTAGCAACCTCTATATTCGGGACTTTCACAGGGAGATGTGAACCATTAATTGCTCCTACACAGTTTTGCCAGTTACTTGCTTCACCACTTTAGGTATTATTGTTTCACCATGAATTACAAGAATAAATAAAATGTATTCAAGAGGAAGTAGTGATTACCTTGAAATAAGGCCAGACATCGGACCTGTATCTAATTTCTAGAGGTACCTCTGTTCTACTTGGCTGTATTAAGTATCTATCCTCTAAACTTAAGATTGCATCTAATACTCTATTGAATTGTCGACTTACTGTCTCACCTGATCGGCCAAAATGAAAGCTCATTGTGCGGTTCTTGACATTGTGTGCAAGTATATGGAGAAACCTAGCAACCTGTTCTTCTACAGTACTCACTGTATCACTTATTCTACTGGTCTCTCAAAGTATTTTGCATAATCGTGCAAATGCCTCCTTCCTCATTCTTAATTGATTATAATAATCAATCTCTCTTCTCTTGTAAAGTCGATCTAACAAATCAGCCCTTTGTACATCTCGGTTAGTAGAGGGCTCTCTGTCTATATAATTTAGGTATTCTTCTAAGACTAATAGTACAACATATACTGAAGAAATTGCAGCATCAACAATAGATGCTAGTATGAGATGCCTTTACCTTTCCATCTAAGTTGGAAAATTACAAAGTATAAGAAAAGTTAATAGTAGATAGAGAAGAGAAGATGATGTAAAGATGAAGCTTATTTCTTTCTTCTAGTTGCATTTAGCCTTCATTATCTTATAATCCAATAAAGTAAAATGACTGAAAAATTTACCAAATTTTGTTAAATTAATCTCCTACAAAATTCACTCAAAGCATATCGATTCTCAAAAAAAAAGGGAAAGGCATTTAATCTCCTACAAAATTTATCAAATTTTGTTAATTTAATCTCCTACAAAATTCAGTCAAAGCATATCAATTCAGTCAAAGCATATCAATTCAGTCAAAGCATAAACAACAAAATTCTAGTTGTTTGCTTTCTCTACGCGAGGAACACTCCCGCGGAACGATGCCAAATAGGGCTTAGTGACCTTCCTCTACTTTCCGAGTCATTGAAGAGTTTTGAGTGGGAACAAATGAAGTGTAATTTTTTCTCTCTGGACTTGAAATATTAAGGCTTATAAGTCCCCTAATTCAAGTTTGGGTCATATATTGTAAAATGCAGGAATCTATTTTGCTGCATATGGTAACTGATAAAGGAATAATGGAACACCAAACAAAGAATGACATGCTAGGTCATTTATATAATGCACCCAACCAAATCTGTCTATACAAGTATAGACATATTCTTGTGCATTTTAGATTTACTTTTGTATAGCTGCACGATATGCTGTTTTTTAATTATGTTATATATTGTTTTTTGAATGTTACAATATAAGCATATAACACATGTGATTAGTTTTCTATTCTGTCTCCTTGCTGACCTGGGAATTTTCCAACTTCCAAGTGGAAGCTTATTAGATGGGGAATACCAATAAACAGTGAGTTTATGCAAGTTAATCAAGTAAATGAACTTTCAGGTCAATTTACTGTTTATGGTGAATATTTATTACACTTCCCAATCAATAATTATTTTTACATTCACTCACTTGCACCAGTAAGTGATTACTATTTGGCAGGAATTCAAGATCAGATATTAGATAAAAATCATGAAAAACACCATTCAGTTCAGGGATCCATCCCCATGAAAGTTCAAACTATATTCTCTCTAAAGTACAAAAAAACTAATGCAGACATGGAAGCAAGGAAAGAAACCATAAGTTTCTCTATATATCCAGCACCAAGGGCGTTTTTTTTTTTATTTTGGGTGATCTGATCTGATTTTTTTTTCTTTTTTTGTCAATTTGAGTTTTTTAATAGTTACATTATGATGTGCTAATTTCTTAGGAATGGGATTGTGACCTTAAAGTGTCACAATAGTTTAAAGAGTCTTTTTTTCCCTTTTTCTTAACCCAGAATTGCTCCACGGCCCCGGAGTGGATCCTTTTTTAAAGGAATTTTATTAATTCAGAAAAGATGACATTTTTAAGAGATACAACTACTAGCACCCAATGAGCCGATACCATTCTCAACTGGTCATCATTATAGCCTAATACAATTGATCCCTAGATACCCCTTGTTTGGCTAGAGCATCTGCCAAACCATTTGACCCAACTGAATGAGGCCTCTTACTTACTTGCAAGGTTTCCAATTTCTTTCAATATTTGTTTATATAACCATCCCCCTTTACTGTTGTTTTTCAACCAATCCACCACCAACATAGAGTCACCTTTGATCTCCAGCTACCTTAAATTAAGATGTTTAGCTAGCTTTAGACTAGAACAACAGAAGTTTCAGCTATAAAGGAGTCTTCTAACCCTATTGGGCTTGCATAGAGAACTACTATTAACCCATTTCAATCCCTAAAAACACCCTCAGTGCCTCTGAGGGCCTTGGATCACAACCACAACGTTAGCAAGCATAGTGAAGTGAAGCAAGGGCGAATGCAATGACCTTCCTTTCCTAGTTGTATGAGATACTTTATATGTAATTATTCATAAGAATATTTTCAAGCCATATATTCATAAAAGAAAGATTATGAAGCCATATAGAAAGCTATTTCTAAAGAATGAGGGACGAAGATAAGTTATATGCAGTCCATAGAACTGTAGTAATCTACCCAATCGGTTACTAGGAGTCAACTAAAGAACTACAGTAAAACAAGGAATTAAGTCGGCACTTCAGAAGAACCAATCGGTTCCCTCTTCTTTTTTTTTTTTTGGTAATAGCTCCATCGTCTTCTTTGATCATGGTAGAAAAAGGGTTCTGAAATCGAACCAAAAGAAATAGCAGTCTTGTTGGAAGTCACAATGGAAAAAAAATGCACAAATAATGTTGATGACCACTGGTGAAAAGAGCAAACCAGTAGTGATCTAATGGTCGAATATGCATTTCAGGATAAGTCATCACTTCAAAATAACAAAAAACAAAAAAACAAAAAAACCCCTTCGTCACAACACTGTAACTTGAATCTCAGAAAACCCCTTTACCTAACAAATCTCATTTTTCCCCTGTGCATGTCCTAACAAATCTCATAAAATGAGAAGGCTAAAACAGAGATTGGCGCAAGTAGTGAAGAAGATGAAATGGAGCTTCTCCTTTGCTTGCTAAAACAGGTTGCCCTAACAAATCTCGCCTACACAAGGAGAATGGAGCTTCTTCTTGCCAAAAATAGTGAAGAAGATGAAATGGGGTTAGTCATTGCAGAGATTGGCGCAACAATGGTAAAGACATTCTTATCTACCAAAATATGCAAGAAAATAGAGGAAATGGCTTGCCAAAGCAAGAGGAGTGTAAATCTGATCTTACCTTTGTTTGAAATCAGCAAAGAAGTCGCCGGAGATACGACCGTTAGGATGTTTGGCTAAAGGAAGAAGAGACTCTCGAGTTCCTGACAAAGACCAATAACTTTTCTCAAGCGCGTCTCACGTTTTTACTTTTTCATTCGGATCGCACTATTTTGGTGTGATCCCATTTACTTATTTTCGAGATACTGCTTCTCACTCTTTTCTCATCCCATACCATTGTATCCTAATAATCAAACAAGGGAAAAAGGTATCATTTAGGAATATTCTTCTTTTTGCATCCCTTTAACCTAAGAGAATGGGTAAATAAATAAGTTTGTAATTCCAAAGAATCAAATATAAAAAAAAAAAAATTCAAAAGTTATTCGTTAATAGGTCTTGGACTATTGTTCTTAATTGTTAAACCTTAAGGGTAAATGAGTAAGCAAATAAACACGAACGTTGAAGGATTGGAACATGACTTAAAAAAAACAAGAAATTCTTTTAATATATTATATTATAAATTATTTTATACTATATATTATACATACCACATATTTTATTTCTTATATCTATATTGCCTATAAAAGTGTGAATTAGGTATGGCTTCTAGAATTTATCTTTACTAAAATATCCCTTCTCTTGAATTTGGTTCACCTCCAAAATGAATTTCCGAGCTGATTTTTTTTTTATAGCATTGAGGAGAGGTCCACCTAGATACAGATCACCCTTCTTCATCTCATTTACACCCATTAGTCTCATGATTTCAGATTTTGAAGTAGATGGGATGCTCTTACTAAAGAAAATGGGAGATTTGTCAAAGTTCACTTGTCCAAACCAACCGCAAATTTTCAAGGAGTGATTTTAGGTTTTGGGCCTCCAACATGGTTGCTTCTCCAAAGATTAGCAAATCATCCACAAACAAAAGGTGATTTAGCTTTGAACAAGATCTTCCGAATTAAAAACCTTGAGGATCACCCATCCTGAGAGCATCTGTAAGCATTATGGAAAGTAATTCCAAATAAATTATGAAAAGATATGGAGAGAGAGGCCAACCTTGGCAAAGTGCTTTACTCAGTTTAAAAGTCTAAATGGGAGTGCCATTGACAAGAATGCACACATAGAAGAAGAGGCCAAGCAGTTATTTACAAGTGTGTGGAATTCCTCAAAAAAGCCCAGGAGTCCCATAATGCTTACATATGGAGACAGAGGGCAACCTTGGCAAGTGTGTGAAATGCACGACCTCTCTAGCCAGCATAATGTTGTCAAGTATTGGTGTAAATGCATTTTGATATGGACAAACAAATTTGTATAGAAAAGTTTTCAATCTACTAGCTAACATTTTTGCCACAAATTTATAGGTAATATTTGCTAGATTGATGGGCCTAAAATCACTAGGCAAAGAGCAATTTCTTCCTTTTTGGGGACCAGGACAATAAGAGCACTATTTATAGTAAAGATGAGATGCAAATCATCAAAAATGGAGTAGACAAATAGAAGTAGTATACTAAATAAAGTAGCTTTGATTTCCTCCACAGAAGGAGTAGCACACAGTAGGACGGGAAGCAATGAAGAGTGACTTAAAATAGGAGCAAATAATGTCCTCAATTGCTTTGGGATTAGAAGTCTAGTCTCCATTATTGTTTTTCAGCCAGTAGATGCTACTCTCCCTCCTTTTGTTGGTAGCAACAATATGGAAATAACAGGTATTTCTGTCACCATTCTTTAGCCCATCACATCTGGACCATTGTTTCCAATACATCTTCTCAATGTCATACCACTTATCTAGTTCAGTTCTTAAAGAAATCTCTTCAGTTGAAGATAAAGTTGGCGGCATGTCTCCCGTCTGGATCTCTTCTATGTGTTCTTTTGACTGTTGATTTTTTGGGGAATGAACTAGACCAACTTGACCAGTTTGAAGAGGGAACTTCAAAGTAACCCTCACAAGATGTCCAATTGGCCTTAAATCTTTTAACTTAATAGGTTTTATTCTTCTTTGAAAGCCAAGTAGATTACATAATATGAGATTATGATCATTTAATTTCCAGTTACTGCAAAATGCTTTACCATGATTTTCGGGTACCACTCTATCCAAGAAGGTTGGGTTAAAAGTCTGTCCAATCTTTTCCTTACAAGTAGATGAGCTGATCTCATATATGCTAGACCATGAAAGTTCACAGTGATTGATGAAAGAGTTAAAACTCTCTTGTGATTCTGTCACTTACCGCCAAGCCACCTAATTTTTCCTTGTTGTTTGTAATGGCATTTAGGTCTCTAAGAAGAGCTGAGCTCAGGGACTATTGGAATGTGTATGATAATCTCTGATTGCCTCCCAAAGTTTATGTCGATTATCTCACTGAGAGAATCATGGAATATATATTAGTAAATTCCAATTCCCTATTCCAATCAGGTTGTTAATGCTTGTTGTGATAAGATTTTTGTCAAAGCTTATGATTTGCACATTTATATGATCAGCCCATAATAGGCACAAACCTCTAGATAATCCAATAGCATCAACACAATGAAAGCTATTCCAGTTAGTTAAGCTGAGATAAGATTTTCCTTATTTTAGTTGCAGAAGCTTTAGTCTTTAACAAGAAAACAATTTCAGGAGAGGTTCTATCCAGGAGCTTTGACAAGTAATGAATTGCCTAGGGACTCCCATCCACGAGAGTGAGATTAATGGGGAATTTTCCTGATTTAGTGAGTTCATACCATTAGATATGGTAGAGAACCCACTTTCCTGATAGCTCAAGGTTTTAAAAACTGGACTGGAACCACAACCATTTTGGCCATCGGTTTAACTGTTTGGTTCAAATGATTGGCCTGTTTCAATTTAAAAAGTAAAAGAATAATTAAAATAAAAGTGACCAAAAACCATTGTTCGAGTTGAATAGGTCGATGGTTTCATTGCTTGGGTTGACGGGTCGCTAATCAAGTCAATGGTTTTTAGCCAAGGATCGAGTTAAGGGTGAAATGGAACCAGTTGGTTGGACGGTTCTTGGGTCGAACAGTCTTAATGTTCAGGTCAACGACACTTCGTGATTAGAGAAGGGGCTTTTCTCATCTAACCTTTATAAATATTATAAATAATATTATATCAAGGACACACACACATATATATATATATATATCAATCACACTTGGATTTTTATGGGGTCAGATGAACGGACATCTAAATTCGATTTGATTTCTAATTAGATGTTATTTACACCATCTGAATTCAATTTGATGACTTATTTAGTCCTAGCCCATCCGAATATAAGATAATTAGATCAGATGTTGGATAGAACTGCAGATTTTTGGATATGCATTCAGAGTTAGAAAAATATAAACCCCGATATAATTGGGTAGCATAGAACATGGCTGATGATGGAGTCCCAACACACACATGGTATATATATAGTTACTCTCAAAGTAGGTGGTAACATGTAGTAGGAATCCTCATCTGTGTTAGGACTACCCAACTAACATACCATCTAAGCCACCATTCAATTAATTTGCTTATTTTGAGTTTCTATTGTTGAAGGATGAATCATAAATAGTATTTCTTATTACTTTGAGTTGTATCCTTTTTGTCTTTCCTTGGCCCTTCTAACCCCTTCATCCAAATCCAATTGAATTACAACAACATATAAGTTAGATTGCCTTTATATATGTGTTTTTAGGTTTGGTGTATAAAACTTCTTGAATCCAATCTAATTTAAATTAAGGATCAAGAACCCAACATGAGTTGTGTGAACTATGTTTGGTTTGATAGAAAACAAGTTCATATCAAACCAAACTGATGTAGATCAAATATGAAGAAAAAGAAAAAAATGGCTAAGAAAAAAAAATGGGAAGGAAAAAATTGAATGGAACTTTATTAATATGATGGGATGGATTACAATAAGGAATCAACAAGGTTAGTTGGGGATTCGTTACCTAAAGAAAAAGAGAATCAACTAAGAGAGAACTCTCTCAACTTAAAAAAAGAAAAAGAAAGATTTAAGCTTCACAAAAAAAGAACTTGATTGCCTCTAACTTAAGATTACATGGCTTTATATAGAGAAAAAACTAATTATTGGAGCATTTAACAAACTAATTGTTAGAAATCACTAACAAACTAGATGTCAGAAACTCACTAACTAAAATGGCTATTGAAAACCTATTAGTGAGTCCAAATATAGGTCCAATTGTATTCTTCTTAAAATGATTTAGTGGTTTTTGGGACATGATCTTGAACGACATCACAAACACTTAAGGGTCATATTGGCTAATACCAAATAGAAATGCTCATAATTAATTTAGAATTTTATGTATGTATATATGTATGTGTGTAAGAGCATGGACATCCAACCTAGCATGGACTGATCTAAGTCCATCTAGTTTGATCTGATATAATAATCAACCCAGGTAGCCATGCATATGGCATAAACTGGCCACTTATGATGAATTGGAACAATTATTAAAAGATTCCAAGGGCTGAATCCTCATTTTATTTCTTAAATTCCCTCATGGACTCCCTCTTGCCCTCTTCCACTTCACTCTAATAATCTATGTGTCAAATCACTGACATAAAGGAATTATGGCTATTAGCACTCCAATTTATCCTAAACACCCGATCAGACCCATCAAATCTTTCCAAAACACCAAAAAACTCAAAAATCCCAACCTTTAGCCCCAAAGCCCTCAAATCCATCGTTAAGTCTACCTGATACCAATCCGATGGCCTTGATTAACCCCCATATACACTTCAATCCATAAATCAGACACCACCATTAAACCCTAGACTACCCAAAATACTTACCCATAAATAGGGGTGGCAATTGGGCGGGATGGGTTGGGTTTGGTTTGGGTTGAGTTTCAACCTAACCCATCTAACCTGCCAATCCATTAATGACCTAGTTATATAAAATTAAATGGGTTGGGTTCAACCTAAACCTGCTTTAACCCAATTCAATCTGCCGAAACCAATTAATCTTATATTTATGGACTTAAAAAACAAAGTAACTCTCTCTTAACAAATAAGTTGGTTATAGGTTGGTGGTTATTGTAGTTACTATTTACACAAGTGGTGAAGGTTCAAATCACATTACATGCATGTTATTTTTACACAAGCAGCGAAGCCATTTGACTATGTTCAGATTTCGGGTTTGATCGAACCACTTAGGTTTAAGGGTGGTTGAACCGTTTAGATCTAGATCGGTCTGGTTGGACTGGACTGGTTCGGTCAATGGTGGATTGACTTGGACCGGACCATATCAGGTTTGTGCACGGGTCATCCTGGATTTGGGTCAACTCGGATCGACTTGTATCGGGTTGGGTCAGACTGTATAGATATTGGTTGGACCGGACGACCCAAATCAGACAGAGAAAGCGACACCAAACCATCCCACTTGGGGTCTATTTTAGATTTGGGTTGACCCGAATCAATATATGTTGGATCGGGGTTAGACTGCATTGAACTGGTCTAGACTCGGGTCAAATTGATTTGGATTTATGTTGGGTGAAGTGTATTGATTCAAGAAAAAACTAAATTTAGTCAATATTAATAGAAAATTAATACATTAATTATAAATTATTTAATTTAAATGAAGAAAATTAAAAAAAAAAGGCTAAGGAATTAATACTTATGTCTATAATGGTTAACCCAATGGTTATCCACAACCCAACCCAACCCAATTCATTTAAATGGGTGGGTTGGGTAGGTTCAGCGGGTTGGGTTAAAAATTGCCACCCCTACCCATAAAATTTCATCTTAGTATTCTCATTTACCCTCTCATCAAGCAAAGATTTCATTCCGAGCCATCTCATTGGCCTAAACATGTGCAACCTAAATCCCCTTGATTTAAACACATCCAAACCAATCAAAACACACCAGTAAACTTTGGATATATCAAAACACATTTCCATAAAGTTTCAACCTTAAATTCCCCCATTTGCCCTTTCATCAAACCAAGATTTCGTTCTAGAACATCCCATTGACCCAAATTCCTACAATTTTAATCCTCCAATACTAATCAAACATCACCATCAAATCCTGGACACTTCCAAATACCCACCTATAAAATTTCAGCCAAAAACATGTTTGTTTACCCCTTCATCACACCTAGACTTCGTTTTAAGGCTCCAGATTGACTGGATTCCAAATCCTTCCGATCCAGGCCCATCTGGCCCAATTTGACCTTATAAGTCACCTCAGATTGTCTAGAAACCCTACCCTGTGAAATTTCACCCATAATTTCCTTTATTTGCCTATTCATCGCACTAAGGTTCTATTCCGATTTCTGAAGCCCTAGATTGACTAAACCAGTGCTTTTCTAGATTTACCTGATACGAGCCTATTTGGTCCAATCCAACCCCACAAATCAACCCAGAAGATCCAAAAATCACACCCTGCTAAATTTTAGTCAAAAATACCCCCCACTTACCCATTCATAAAAAAAATTCCTTTTTAGTCAATTTCATTAACCTATACATAAAAAACCCCTCTTTGTACCCAGATCCATTTCGGCTGTTCAAATTTTGACCCGAGTCCTATCCATCCGTCCAAAAACCCCCGGTCCGATCCGCTTAGACCTGGTTGAACTAAAAATACCCTAGTTTTACAAAATTACAAAATACCCATCAAAACCTAAAATTACCAAAATACCCCTACCCCCTTATAAAACCTAGAATTATCATTTAATCGAATTGGAGGAAATCAACTGTTCACCCTCTTCCTCCCTTCGACACACAACGACAATATATTTACACTTCCGGTCACTCCTCTCTCCCTCCCTCTCTCTATTTTTCTTCTTCTTCTTCTTCCCTTATCGAACACACGCCAAACCCATTTTACTATTCATCATCGTCTTCTCATCAACACCGAACTCAACTGCGACACCTTTTCTTTTCCTGGTCTCTTTCTCTCTCTTGTTATTATTCATCTTCTCCGTATGCTTTCTCTCCCTTTTCCTCTCTTTTTTCGGCTATTCAAATACCTCCTTCCCCTGCTATTGGATCCAACCGCTATTGCTGCAATTGACAGCGGTGGTGATTTCCTCTGACATCCCCTCTTTTGATTTCTCTCTTCATCCATTTTCTCCCCCCTTGACTGCTTAGCTATTGCTATTTGAAACCCAAATTAAAGCCACCGATCACTGTTGTCGACAGAATAAGGGAACTCAGGAGCACATCTCGACCATAGTCAACCACCAATCCTGGCTCTTTGTTTTTCGTTCGACCGGTTTAGTAGAGTTTTCAATAGAGTTTCCAGATGAACATACGATCAGGTTAGAGGATCCACGGTGCCAGACTCAACCAAATTACGTTATCCCCTATTACAGTGTCGGTAGAGTTCAAGCAAAAATCTCAGATTAGGTAAGTTCTAATCTATTGGTAATTCCCTTCTTCAATTTAATTTTGGCAAGTATCTCTCTCTTCTCTTGCAACATTTGATTGCTAGCCATTGGAGGCGACAATGAACTCTATTGAATCATTATTTACTAGTTATTGTGTTTATCATGTTTAGGATTTAAAATCAATCTTATATTAGATAATGTATGCCCTTAGCTCCAATCAGATTGATGTATAAATATATTTATTATAAATAAATAAAAGTATATAATTGTTTCATGTTGATATTGGTATGTTTTTTGAAATTACCCCTTAAACTGGACATTTATGAGAGTTGTATTAGTTTAGAATGTTCTCACTATTGGATAGACTTAAGGAGTTTATCCTATCAAGGATGACATTGATGTGCTACCAAAGAAGTTGGGGCAGCTTGTCTCAGCTGCTAGGGTTAGAGCCAGGCAGATGCAATGTGTGTTTGGATGAAACACTGAATCCGAATCATTTTCTATTTCCATACTGAACCTTGAAGATTGATGGAAAAAACTGGAAAGTTATACATAACCCCTAGACTTGATTATGGTATTGCACTAGGTGTTGGATTGGGCTGTCTTTGATATTTCAATCAATGTGATCCATTAAGGGTCAAAACCTGGGTATGTTGGGGCAGTCTGAGAATTCACTTGAGTGAGTGATCATAGTGATAGGATAGACTCCGTTGTTGGATAAAGTGAATGATAGGACTTACACTCTCTCTAATGGAAACCTAAATTGGCAGTAGTGTATTTCAAATATGTTTGAGATTTGGTTTTGCAAAATATATTTATATGATATATATTAATGTTTTATGAAAAATGTTTGTAAAAGATTTTAATTCCCGGAATCCATCCGAGTAGAGAGTGTGACACTGTACCTCGCAAATAGGTGAGAGGTTCTTCCCTATCCGGTAGTATTGTGATCATTATGTGATGAGAGGTTAAGTATAAGAGACAATTACAGGGATGATTACCTGATGGGCTTTATCTTACTTAAGTCCGTTATCCTTGGGTCTTCATAGGATGGTTGAATTCAAGGGTCACTTTAAGTATAAACATTAGGCCCATAGTGATGTGCTCAATGATTCATTGCGTTTAACAGTAAATTCGGCTAAGCCTTTTTATAAAGGCTGTGCCGAACCCATATGAACTTATGTGAGGTCATTGTGGGGTTCCACGTCATACAAATAAGGCCTAAGTTGATCATGCAACATCTTGGGTTGTGAGACTTTGAAGGAAATGGGCATAAGGCCCATAATTAATAAGATTAAGTAATCTATCACATGACAACTCTTTGGGTCAAATCTGTGTTTGGAAATGGGTATGGAGCACCCATCCTCTTAAGAGGATAATGCTCATCTCTTATTAGAGTCTAGATCTAAATTAGATTTGGATAATTTCCTAATTTGATTAGGAGAGTGTTCTATAAGGAGATAAAAGCAGAAGAGGGCGAATCAGACTAGATGACCGTTCTCTTTTTATCTATTCTTATCTTTTGTCTTCCAAGAAATCCTATCACAACCTAGGATTTCAAGGACTGATAGATATCAGTTTTCTTCTTATTTTTGCAAAAAAAAAAAAAAAATCAAAGGAATTTTAAGCTCACCTTCCCCAATTCGATCTAAATAGTTGGGTTGCAACTTTGCTGAAAATTATATTGTTGAATCAGCTTCACCTATACACTATGCCATCTTCAATGAATGCTGATTTTAGGATTGATTTAGGCATCAACACCACCTTGGGATCCATATTTGTGGTATCCATATCAGGTATAAATCTTCCTCTTTGTTTGATTTCAAATCTGGTTTGGTTTAATGCAAGACTAATCCGGAGAAATGCAGTTTTTTAAAACATAGGGAATTCAATTCTCAAAAGGATTAGAAAATTTTTGAAATTTATTCCATCCATCTAGCATGGTTCAGCCATCCATATGATGGATCCTAGCCCTTCCAACATATCAATACAAATTTCTTCTATTTCCTTTAATTAATTGATGGTTTGCTTAAGTATGAGATTTCCTTTTCAAGTGTCTTGTTTAAGCATAATGTTAGTTAGTATGTCAAGTTGATTAAGTAAATTTATTCAAAATGGAAGATCCCTTCGACTGAACCTTCTAGAGGTGTAGTGGACAAATTCAAGACTATCATCCGAATATTCTTCAACCAATGAATAACTCAACTCTGAGAGTTAAGAATAAAGAAGTAAAGAAAAATAAAAGGAAAATAATTGATAAAAAGTAAAAGGAAAAAGATAATAAAAGGGGTGATGAGGATGTGATGCTTGAGTAGAGATGATCTCTTTGTTTATAGTTTCTGAGGGAAAAGGAAAATGATGGCTAGGGGAAAGAAAGGGGAGGATGTTCGTTACAGACAATGAACTCCCTTAAAAGAAAAGAGGGGTCAGAAAAATAAAAAGGGGAAATGATGAAAAAAAAAAAAAGAAAACTGGAGATCTGCAGTAATGGGCTTGACCAAATGACCAATAAATCTCAGTTTTAGCTTGAGTAGTAGGATATTTGTAGGGAGATTAAGCTACAAAAAGGGAAATAATACTAATAAAAAGTGAAGTAAAAAAGAAAGATAAAAATAATAAAAATAGAAAAGATTCAAAAAATTAAGAAAATAAAAAGGAAGAAACAAATATAATTCCATAAAGCAGTTAAAGTCTAATGGGGTTCCATAAGAAAATAAAAAAAGAAATATAAAAATAAAGAAATAAAAAATTAAAAAATATATAAAGGAAAAATTAAAAATAAAAGAAATTAATTAAATAAAAATATAATTAGGGGTTTTCGTTGTGTTGTTTTATTTATTGATTTGAGTTGCTCTTAGTCATCTAGTCATGTTTGTATGTTCATGCTTGTTTGGAGCGTCATGTGGGTCCCACCTATTGGACCTAGGAGAGGGGTTTCTAACCCCATTCTCAGAGGTCCCATCACCTTCATTTTCATAACTGATGGATAGCGATGCCATTTCCAGGCCAAATGAACCATTTCCCGATGCTCACACCAACAAAATTCACTTGAAATATCAAAATTTCATTTCAAAACTTTGGAACCAAGTTTTGAGTCTTTAGACCCCTTAGGAGTTGGTATGGATCGTGAGAGGACATATTTTAGTCAATACAGGCCTATGGCATCTAATAATAAAAATTTAATTATTTAAAAACATTTAAATTAAATAATGTATGTTATATAAAAAAGTGTCACCCAAGCGCAAGTAGAGTTAGGCTTCACTAGGTTTTGAAACTATGGCAAAAAAAAAAAAAAGGGGCTTTTATAGTTCAGCTTACCCCTAGAGTGATGGATCATATTTAATGGCTAAAATTGACTTTGCATTTTTTTTTTTGTGGAGGAGGAGTCAAATGAACTTCATTAAATAAAATCAAAGTGAGTACAAATTCTCATAGTTCAAGGAGTCTTTTAATCCAAGGATGTAACTGGTCTACAGACGTAAACCAGTGCCATCCGGAGATGCAAATAAATCTAGCAAATATCATGTGCCACAGAATTTGCAAAATGAGACACATGATTGAAATTAAGGTGGTGTTTGGTACTTATGTTGATTTCTCATAATTTGGCACTACATAAGAGCCCAATCAGTGATTTCATTATTTTGCTATTTCGTTAGTTGATTTTTGAGAAACCAGTAAATCGATTATTAAAATTGGCCTAAAAAAGAGGAATCACCATTTTTTGGGATTCCTCTTTTCAGGCTGATTCTGTTTTTTTTTTTATCACTGTTTATTTTGTTGTTTGGTCGGTTGATTTTTGAGAAATTGATAAATTGGTTAAAAATTGATTTAAAAAAAAAGAATCACCATTTTTAATTATTCCTCTTTTCAAGCTGATTACGATTTTTTATGATGTGGCATTTGACAAAGATAAAAGAAAAATCATTATTAATAATCACTATTAAACAAACTCATTGTCGGTGATTTCTCTAACTTGACAGCTATGGTACCAAAGAATAGGGTGAGCATTATTCGGTTAAAACCGAATTACCGATCTGAAAATTTTGGTTTTGGTTTTTTTGTTTCGGTTTTTCAAAATTTCGGTAATTAGGTTTGGTTAATTCAGTTTTTGGGTAATTCGATTTTTGGGTTGGTTTTTAGATTTAGAAATTCAGTTAATCGGAAAAACCGAATTAACTAAAATTTATTGTATAATATATAATATATAATATATAATATATTTATATATTAATATTGATTATGCATGATCCGGTCGGTTCTAGTTGCTGGTAACCTTGCCTCTGACGGAGCGGGGAGATGCCTGAAACAGGGAGGATACAAGAGATTCCCGGGGGAGGAACCGATGGGAATGATCCGACGCTTAAGTTAGCACTCTTGAGAAAACAAGGAAGATGAGAAATTCTCTTAGACCAAAAGGCGCAAAGTATCACTTACCTTTACTTTGGGGGGAAGAGGGCCTTTTATAACTGAAATGGTGCACTCACTCCCAATCCTCTGCCAAATCATGTGTAACCGACTCTGCGGGGGGTAGACATAACCGCCACTGTCTTCCCTGTCGGAGCCGTCTCTACAACGACTGAGATGGCGGTAGCAGGTGGCCGTTGGAGTGCGGTTGTCATGTGTCAGATCCCTGATCAGTCAGGAGCGCCGCCTCAGAGTACGGACTTCTTTGGTGTTAGGTACGGTCGTTCAATCATGCGACCTGGAGTCGAGGTATCGGAGTGGTGCACGATGTGAAGTCTTGAGCTCGGACAGAAGCGTGGCCCGGACTTACCCAAGGTGGACTAGTCCGGGCTTTGCCTTTCGTGGTGTTCCTTGTAGGGCTTGGGATTTCTAAGGAAAGCTCGAGTTCTACCTCCCGGGAAGGGCGGGTTCTCTTTTGGAGAGCTCGGGGCCTCTCCTTGGGGAGCTCGGGCCTCTTCTTGGGCTATGGCTATGTCGCTGTGCTGAACTAACGCTCTTGCCAGGTCATACTTGGTTGCCTCCACGTGTCACGCGGCCAAGGGGTCGGGCCAAATCTCCCTCCATCAATTGCCCCCCACTCCCCGTGCCCGGGGTCTTGACCCGACGTGGGGAGTTCACGGGATGAAGGGTGGATTTGCCTTGTGGCGCGCTTCGTCCAGCTCGGTGATCCTCCGGTCTGACCCGCCTATGCTTTTGGCTCGATCAAGGTTGGCTCTGCTCGACCAAGGGTCAACCCGGGTCGTGTACAGCTCACGCGCGGACGTCAAATGATTATTAGTTTTCGGACATCAAAAAATCGCACTAAACTGATTTCACCTCGGGGGTTGTGCAACTGGTTTTTCTGAGAGCCATTGGATGGCTTTGATCTTGGCCGTTGATGCACGGGTATAACGGTTATAAATAGTGGGGGTCTTGGTCATTTTTCCCTTGCCATAGTCTTTAACACTTATTCTTTGAGCTGGCGTCCAAGGTCTTCAGCTCACGTCACTTTTCCTAGTCCGTTAGCTTTTCCTTGGTGAGTCCCCTTAGCTTCTTTCAATTCTTTTCCTTTCGATGTCTAGTTTGGGTAGCTTAGATAGTCTTTTGGGAGAGCCTGAGGTGGAGACCTCAGCTTGGGTTGCGTCTTTCGACAGCCTTCTGGATGAGCCGGAGGTAGGGCCTTCAGTCCGGGTCACCTCCGACAGTCTGGCATACACTTCCCATCGAGTTCGGATGCCAGATAAGTTCGGACCTTCCACTTTGATGTTTGAGAGACTTCGGTCTCTGGTTCGTCAGTTCAATCTGCCCGGGGAGTACACCTATAGTTTACCTACGGGCGACTTCCCTTGGGAGCATTGTCTGGATGAGATCGTGATTTTTCGGGAGCAGCTCGTCGCCGGGCTGCGCCTTCCTCTTCATTTCCTTATCATCGAGGTCTTGAATCACTTCGGCGTCACCGTTGGTCAACTCCACCCGAACTCCATCTGCAACGTTGTTGGGACCATCTCCCTCTATTGTGAATATGTCCTCCCACTAGACTTAGAAATTTCCTCCGCCCTCCTCACGATTAAGAAGCATGCGAGCTTCCTCCCTAAGCACAGGCGGGCCTATTACTTGTCTCCCCGCCCGGGGTTTAAACTTCTACACGAGCTTCCAAATAAGGTCTCAGCGTGGAAGCGAGACTACTTTGTGGTCCAAAGTGCTATGGGGTGGCCATTCCCCACCCATTGAAGGGCGGCTATTCACGATCTCGGTGCCATGTTAGACAAGGACATGGCGGAGACCTTCTAGTCTTGGGCCCAGCTTGGGTTCAAGTACAAAGATTACCTTACGGAGGCTAAGCTTATCCAGGCCGGTCTAAGTCCGGGTAGGTTTCTTACTCAGATTTTTTTTTTACTGATACCGATCTCTTTTTGTAGGTGTCATGGAGGCAGAGAAGACTAGTGGCGACAACTTGCTTGATGGGATGAAGAGAAGAAAGTGGGTTACTAAGCGGGCTCGCGTCGAGTCTCCTCGGGCTGTGGAGCCCGAAGTACCAAGCCATCCTCCAGTCATCAACCTGGATTCTCCCAGTGAACCCGAGGTGGCCCGGGGTCACAGAGGCTTGGGACGTCGACACTACAGAAGCTTCCCATACTCAAACAGTATTTTCCAGTTCAGGGAGCCAAGAGGGGGTCGGTAGTGTGCTGACGCCAAGTTGTGCTTTTCGTAAGAGCTAAAAGGCTGTCTACCCTGGGGAGGTTTCGGAATGGGCTGACCTTCCTCCAGGTCACATCGGCGCACGTGCTGCGTCTCATGCTATGGTGGTAAGTCAAAGTAGTTTCCCTTGGTGTTTTTTCTATGCTTTATTATTCTCTTCTTGCCGAGTTGACTTGTTTCTCACTTGGTAGGTGAACTCCTCCATCCACGCCCTAACTATTCAATCGGAGAGGAACCTGAAGCAGGCTCAAGCTGTTGAAGAGGCTTCCCATGCAGCGCAAACCAAGCTGAGGATAGCTTGGGAGTGGATCTATCATCCCGAGGGTGACACTTCGGCTCAGAAGAATGCCATCGAGACCTTGACGTCGGAGAAGGTCGCAATGGACCGCGAGTTGGAGAGGCTTCGGAGGGAGAATGGGGTCTTGAGGCTTGTTGTAAAGCACCTCGCGAACTCAAAAGGGGTCTTGGAGCACGAGGTGGAATACCTTAAGGCCGATATCAAGGAAAAGTCTGAGATCATCTTCCAAGCCATCGAGGACACTAAGTATAGGCTGTCGAAGACTATATCGCGTCAGAGCGCTTTGACGACCTAATGGTGGGCTCGTATCGGAGGGGTTTCAAGTTGAGCAGGTGGATGATAAGGCATACGTACCCCTAACTCGACACTCATGCCATAACCACCTCGCGCATTACTCTGGAGATGGCTCTTGCAGCTGACGACGACCCAGACTCCGAAGATGAAGCAGACGCCCCAAGTGCTGCCGAAGTTCCTTCTGATGTCTTGGGCAAGGAAGGTGTGCCTCCGAAGTGATATGTATCAAGCCTGCGAGCTCATTTTTTCTTTTTGTCTTTGCATTAAATCAGTTGTAAATGAAACATTGGTAATGGAATACCCTTTTTGGTTAAGTGTTGGGCACTGTCATTCTTTCTTTTTGCCGCAGTGACTATATTGCCGAACTGTTAGAATTAGGTCCCCAAAGCGAGGGGGTTTCTCGAGGCAAGTTAACATAGTAAGGCTATACACCCGATTTGTTCTCTGCCTGGATCAAAGTTGATATCGGTTGTCTTTAACAAGCCTGACTCGGAGTAGGCTATGCACCTCGGGCTTCATACCGGTGTTGCCTGCTCTTTCGGCCCTAACACTTGGTCTGCATTGATGAGGTGTCAAGGTCATAATTAGCTCGACGCTTTAGCCCTTTGGCTAGAATACTTTCCTAGGGTTTACCCATGCCGAAGAGGCGACTAGGTCTTATGGTGCCGAGGTCCTTGTTAGCTCAGCATTTTGGCCCTTAGGCTTTGAGAGCGACTCATAGTCCACTCAGTTCGGTAATTTACAGGTAGTATCACCTTAAGTTGACGATACTCCATGCCCGGGGCATTTATTTACCCTCTAGGGTTTCGAGCTCGTACGCTCCTCTGAGCGCTCTCTTTACTCGGTAGGGTCCTTCCTAGTTCGGTCCAAGTTTGCCAATGCCGGGCTCAGGTACCATGACCTTGCGGAGAACCAGGTCGCCGACGCGGAAGTTTCGCTTCTTGACTCTGGCATTGTAGTACCGAGCTACCCTTTGCTGGTACGCTGCTGTCCTAATGTAGGCGAGGTCCCTCACCTCATCGAGTAGGTCGAGGTTGGTACGTAGCTCATCTTCATTGGTCTTGTCACCGTACGCTTCCAGTCGTAATGAGGGGATTTCAATTTCGGTTGGGATGGCTGCCTCGGTGCCATAGGTGAGGTTGAAGGGAGTTTCTCCGGTGGTGGTCTTCTCTGTAATTTGGTAGGCTCATAGGACGTTGGGTAGCTCGTCCACCCATAGACCTTTAGCTCGGTCTAGCCTGGCCTTCATTCCATGGAGGATAGCTCTGTTCGTGACTTCTGCTTGACCGTTTGCTTGCGGGTGCTCTACCGACGTGAAGTTCTGCCGAATCCTCATGTCTTGGCACCATTTCTAGAATTTGATATACTCGAACTGCTTGCCATTGTCAGAAATCTGTACCCGAGGTAACCCGAAGCGGCACACTATGTTCTTCCAAAAGAAGTTTTGAACATCCGGGCCGTGATTGTTATGAGAGGTTCAGCTTCTACCCACTTTGTGAAGTAATCTGCCGCCACTACTAGGAACTTCCTCCCACCTATTGCTGGCGAGAATGGCCCAAGTAGGTCGATGCCTCATTGCGCAAAGGGCCAGGGACTAGTGAGATACTTGAGATCAGTGATGGGCTGATGGTGGATATTGGCATGCTTCTGGCACTTATCGCATTTTCTGACTAACTCAACGGCGTCTGCTTTCATTGTTGGCCAATAGTACCCTTGTCGTAGTGCTTTTTGAGCGAGGGCCCTGCCCTCTAGGTGTCTGCCGCACAGGCCCCCATGAATGTCATGGAGTACAAGCTCGGCTTCGGGAGGCCGCAAGCAATGCAGGTAGGGGAGCGTGTAGGATTTTTGGTACAACCGTCTGTCTATTATGACGTATTTGGCTGCCTGGCGCTCTACCCTCCTGGCGGCATTGCGGTCTGCGGGGAGGGTCCCATGTAGCAGGAAGCTTGCGAGTGGATCGATCTAGCTCGGCTTTGCTTGGACAACAAGAGCTACCTCCTCTGCCCCCCCGAGAATGCTAGGCCGAGGTAAATCTTCTATGTACACGGTCCTCATGGTGTTATCACTGGTGCTGGCTAACCGGGATAGGGCATCGACCTCGGCATTCTCCGGCCTCGGGATTTGCCTGATGAAGTGTGACTGGAAGTTAAGCAGAGCCTCCTTTACTTTGGCTAAGTAGGCGATCATAGTCGGTTTGCGGGCTTTGTATTCGCTTGTAACCTGATTGACCACGAGTTGGGAGTCGCTATAGATGACGATGTGTTTAACTCTTACTTGTTGGGCTAGGGCTAGTCCGGCTATTAACGTTTTGTACCCCGCCTCGTTGTTGGATGCTGCGAAATCAAAGCATAGTGCGTACTCCAGTTTTGTGCCACTCAGACCGTGTAGAACTATTCCTGCTCCGCTGCCCTGCTGATTCAGGGAGTCATCTACGTGAAGGATCCAGGGCTCTTCATCCCAGTTCACGCTTGGCCTAACCTGGAGAGATACCGAACTGGGTGCGACCTCACAGTGCTCGGACTCAGCCGGCCTGGGAACATCGAGCTTACCCGAATTGGGGGCTTCGGGCTTAACCGGGCTAGGGACTCCGGAGCTAAATATGCACTCTGCAACAAAATCCGCCAAGGCTTGGGCCTTGATAGCAGTTCATGGCTTGTACTGGAGGTCGTACTCACTGAGCTTGATGACCCACTTCGTCAGCCGACCAGAAATCTCAGGCCTGAGTAACACTTGCCTCAGATGTTTGTCAATGAGGACGATAATGGTATGGGCTTGGAAGTACGACCGGAGTTTGCGGGCTGCAATGACCAATGCATAGGCTACTTTTTCTATCTCCGGATATCTCGTCTCCGCTCCCTGCAATACTTTACTAACATAGTAGATGGGCCATTGGACCCGATCTACTACCTTTATTAGTACCGAGTTGACTACTTCATCAATTGTAGAGAGATACAGCTCTAGGACATCGCCCTCTTCAGGCCGGGTCAGAACTGGGATACTGGCGAGGTACCTTTTGAGCTCGTCAAACGTGAGCTGGCAACCTGGGGTTCATTCGAACCCTTTGCTTTTCATTGCCTTAGAGAAAGGCAGGCAACAGTTTGTCGACTTGGACATAAAACGACTCAGAGCGTCTATTCTATTGTTCAACCTCTGAATCTCTTTCACTTTTCGGGGTGGTCTCATATCTAGGATGGCCTTTATTTTGTCCGAGTTGGCCTTAATACCGCACCGGTTGATGATGTACCCTAAGAATTTATCCAAGGTGAGACTGAAGACACACTTGTTTGGGTTTAGCTTCATGTTAAATTGGCATAGAATTTGAAAGACAGAATGCAAATCTTGTATTAACTCATGTGAAAATTGGGTTTCGATGACCATGTCATCTACATAACATTCTATCTTAGTGCCAATTAAGGGTTTAAATAGCTTATTCACAAGCCTTTGAACGGTTGCCCCAGCATTTTTCAGTCCAAAGGGAATAACCTTGTAGCAGTACAGGCCAAACTCGGTTTTGAAGGCGGTCTTTTCCTCGTCGACGGGGTCCATCCTGATCTAATTGTAGCCCGAGTAGGCATCCAAGAAGCTTAGCAACTAATGCCCTGAGGTTGCGTCCACTGGGTGGTCGATCCTGGGGAGGGAGAAGCAATCTTTTGGGCAAGCTCGGTTCAGGTCGGTGTAGTCGACACACATGCGCCACTTGCCATTAGCCTTTTTCACCAGAACGGGGTTGGCCACCCAGCTCAGGTAATGAACTTCCCTTATGAAGTCTGCTGCGAGGAGCTTCCCGACCTTCTCGTCGACTGCCCTCCATCGCTCTGGGGCTAGGCTGCGTTTCTTTTGTCTAATGGGCCTAACTACAAGGTCAGTATTAAGTTTGTGAGTTATGAGGTTAGGGTCTATGCCAGGCATTTCTGCCGCGGACCAAGCAAAAACATCTAAGTTGCTGAGTAAGAAGCGTACCAGTTCGGATCGCCAGGGTTCCTCCAGGGAAGCGCCGATCTGAAGTGTTTGGGCTGGGTCTTCTACCGAGACAGGGATGGGAACAGTTTCCTCCGTGGGCGCAGCTCGCTCCTCGTTCTGTTCCACGGGTCACTCCAGCTCGAGGTTGCTGGCCACCTTGGCTTTTCCCTTGAGGGTGGCAACATAGCATTTACGGAACTCAAGCTGGTTACCCCGCACTACCCCAATGCCGAAGTCCATGGGGAACTTCATGGCTAAATAGTAGGTGGACACCACAACCCTTAAAGCGTGGGTGATCGACCGACCTACTATGGCATTGTATGGGGAGGGGGTCACAACCACCAAGAAGTTGTGTTTGAGCCTCATCGTGCTAGGCCACGTGCTGACTTCCACAGGTATTGTAACCTTTCCCAGGGGCCTTACTTCCTCTCTGCTGAAGCTGACCAGTGGGGTTGGTCAAAAGCCGCCTTGAAAAGGATATCTGTCGAACTGCCTGAATTGACGAGGACGCACCGGACTTCGAAATCATTGATCTTTACCTTTATGACAAGCGCGTCATCGTGGGGGTAGAGAACTCCGCGTGCGTCGTCCTCAGTGAAGAGTATGAGGTCTTCTGTCCTTGGCCGCTTCGGGGGATTATGCTCTTCTCTGGCGGCCTCACGGGTTGATGCCCGAGCTGCTGCCAAGGTGCAACCTACTACAATCAACCCTCCAACGATCACATGGATCGTTTCCCGAACTGGCCTTTCCTCCAGGTGTTGCTTCTGCGATTGCTCTACTGGCCCGTTGCTGGACTCGGGGGCATCCCTACTGTGCTCTCTCTGCCGGCCTGCCTTATTGTTATTATTATTACCATTATTCTCTACAAAATTCCTTAGGTATCCGCGACGAATGAGTTCCTCTATCTCGTCGTGGAGATTCTTACAATGCTCGGTACTATGACCGTGGTCTCTGTGAAAGCTGCAATATAAATTTCTATTCCTTTCATTCGGGTTCCCTTTCAGACGGGGTGGCCACTTTATGTACGGGGTGTCCTTGATTGCCATCAGGATCTTAGACCACTTCGCATTCAAGGGTGTGTAGTTTGCCCGATCTGCCGCGGGAGCTCGGAATGGCTGACTTGGCTTTGCCCCCCAAACTGAGTCTTTCTTCCTTCTGTCCTCTTGGTTGGAATGTTCGCTTTCCCTCTTTCTTTTTTCAAACCCTCCCTCAGCTCTTTGATTGATCTCCTCCTCCGTTCTTATGAACTTGTTCGCGAGCTTGAGAAACTCAGCTATGGTTGCGGGCTGGTTGACCACCATGTGCCATTTGAATTCCTTGTGCGTCACACCCCTCTTGGCCGTTGCGAGCTGTACTACATGGTCTAGGCGTGGTATCTGTAAGCACGCGTCGTTGAATCACTTGATATAGCTCCGGATGGACTCCCCTTCCTTCTAGACTATACCGAGGAGGCTCTCCTCAGTTCGGGGGCACCGCTTGCTGGTGACGAAGTGCGCGGTGAAGATTTGCACAAATTGGGTCCAGCTCCTTATCGACCCAGGGGCCAGGTTCCTATACCAGGTGCGGGCCACTCCTCTGAAGGTGGTAGTGAAGGCCACACACATGCATGATTTGTTAGCCTTCGCCAGGTGCATTTAGGACTGAAAAGCATCAACATGATCACTCGGGTTAAAGGAACCATCATATTTGTCTAGCGGGGGGAGTTTGAAATCCTTGGGCATGGGGAAAACAGGGGGGAAGGGACTGAAAGAATAGGAGTAACCTTTACCTCGTTCGAGCTCGCTTCCTCTTTACCTCTGAGCTTGGGTAGAACGCGGGTGGTAGTTCGACGAGCTCGTCGGTGCCTCCGCGGCTGCTTGGAAGGCCCGGTGTTGGCGCTGCTCACTTTGGTGTTGCCGAGCTCAATGGGCCGGACTGTTGGTGGTAGTCCGCGGCTAAGGCGCCGAACTGGTTTTCCGTGAGTAGGAGCCCGAACTGAGAGAGCCGAGGTGATGCTGACTTGATAGACCGGGAGGTCCCCGATCCATCAGCGTGCTGCGAAGCGGGGGCAGTTGGTCTCTCCCTCCTACTAGGGGATGAGGCTTGGCTTCTGGAGGGGTTCTGAGCTTGGGAGGCTTCTCCCCGGTGAGGGCGCTCGCCCTGAGGAGAGGGCTTGACTTGCTTGACAACAGGGTGCCGAGGTGGGAGTTGTGGCTGGCTCTGAGGCAGTTGGGGGAACTGATGTTGGTAGTGGTACCTGTTGCTGGTAGAGTTGGTGTTGCTGAAGCTGTTGCATTTGGGATTGCATGGCCTGCATGTATTGCATCAAATCATCGAGTTGGTTTTGGCTGGTCACCAGAGGGACAATGGTTGGTTCAGCAAAGGTTGTCTCAACAGAGGGGGGGAAGGGGAACTTTCACAAGCGCCACTGTTCGTGGCACATTCAGGCTAGGGACTCCATTCACCAAGAGGGGGATGGTGAACTACCTGATGCAGACAATAGGGGGCTGAGGGTGTTCCCCGACGGCATTCAGGTCAGCATTACGTCTATCACTGCCGGAGGAAGCCATGAATGATAAGTTTTCTTTCTTTAGGAAAGAGCTAGAGGTTGGGGGAGGCTTTTTGAAGCATTTCCCATAGACGGTGCCAAATGATGATGCACGATCCGGTCGGTCCTAGTTACCGATAACCTTGCCTCTGACAGAGCGGGAGATGCCTGAAACAGGGAGGAAATATGAGATTCCTAGGGGAGGAACCCGATGGGAATGCTCCGATGCTCAAGTTAGCACTCTTGAGAAAGCAAGGAAGATGAGAATTTCTCTTAGACCAGAAGGCACAAAGTATCACTTACCTTTACTCTAGGGGGAAGAGGGCCTTTTATAACTGCCCTGGTGCACTCACTCCCAAGCCTCTGCCAGATTAGGTGTAACCGCCTCTACGGGGGGCAGACATAACCGCCATTGTCTTCCTTGTCGAAGCCATCTCTGCAACGACTGAGATGGCGGTAGCAGGTGGCCGTTGGAGTGCGGCTGTCATGTGTCAGATCCCTGATCAGTCAAGCGCGCCGCTTCAGAGTACGGACTTCTTTGGTGTCAAGTACGGTCGTTCAATCATGCGACCTGGAGGCGAGGTACCAGAGTGGTGAAAGAGGTGAAGTCTTGAGCTCGGATAGAAGCGTGGCCCGAACTTACCCGAGGTGGATTAGTCTGGGCTTTGCCTTTCGTGGTGTTCCTTGTAGGGCTCGGGATTTCTAAGGAAAGCTTGGATTCTTCCTCCCGGGAAGTGTGGGTTCTCTTTTGGAGAGCTCGGAGCCTCTCCTTGGAGAGCTTGGAGCCTCTCCTTGGGGAGCTCGGGCCTCTTCTTGGGCTATGGCTATGTCGTTGTGCCAAGCTGACGCTCTTGCCAGGTCATACCCGGTTGCCTCCACGTGTTGCACAGCCAAGGGTTTGAGCCAAATCTCCCTCCATCAAATATATTATATACAGTGTATTATAATGAAATTAAATTTCACAATATATATTATTGGTTATAATATATAATATTATGTATATATTAATTAAATTCGGTTTTAACTGAAATAATCGAAAATCGGTTTTATTATAATTCTGTTTTTAGTTTGGTTTTAAAAATTTTGGTTTATTCGGTTTGGTTTTTAACCGAATAAACCATATGCCCACCCTACCAAAGAAACAATTTCCCTAATTTTTGAGAAATCAATGATCTCATAAATCAGTAATTTATGAGAAATCTCGAAGGAATCACCATTGATCCCAAACACATCCTAATTTGATGCAAAGAGAAGGGGTGCCAATAGTATTCGAAAATCTGATTTTGAATTCGAGATTCGACATAATCAAACCAAGTTTGGATAATTTGAATATCTAATCAGTCGAATTTGGATATGACCTGATTCCATTCGAAAAATATCCAAATTTCACCGATTATTTAATTCTTATTTATAATATATAAAATATTTAAGTATTTTATAATATATATAATAATTAAATTATATAAATAATTTATATAAATAAAATATTTATTTTATATATTTATTAAATACCTAAAATAATTAATTAATTGAATTGAAATCGAATCAAATATTTAATCAAATTCAAATTCAAATATAAATTCTCAATATCTGTTGAGTATTGAATGGAATTCGGATATTGAATTTTGTAATCGGATTCGAATTTGATCTGTTACGATCTAACTACATGATTGATATCTACCACAATAGCAAAGGAGATTGCCAGCACTTTTTAACCTCTTTAACTACTAGTAGGGAATCAGATTCCACAACAACTCGGCTAAACTAACGTGTAACGACTAGCCTTAAACTTCATTTCCAGAAGCTTGCCTACTTCAGCTGAACCACAATTCGCTATCAAAAAAATTACCAAATTCATCACGAACCAGCACACCACCCCAACACGGCAGAATTGGGATGAGCTAAACGCTATGGCTGTTCGGTTAGATGTGGAATTTTATTTTATAAATTCATGAGCCCCACTGTGATATTTTATTAATTACACAGCCAGTCAAACAGCCATCTCGTTCAGCCAAATCTTGTTCACACGACAACATCTGATCTGATCCGAGCTTAAGAAAGCTCTCATCACAATAACCCACCCTAAAGGGGGAGGAATCAGTAATTGGAGGCTCAATTGGCGTGGTTTGTGAGTAACTCACCAAAAAATATACACTTTTTTGCACAATAGACCTCCAATCCGATCTAACTTCATGGCATGGAAGATCTCGTTTCACGCCTTCCAAAGATGCCATGAAATAATAGCTAAGAGGGTTGCATGACAGTGGGTTTCCTCTCTCCAAAACTCTAGTGCAATGAACCATGATTTCACCCATTCTCTAAGGCTATCTTTGGTTTGAAGGAAAATGTAGGGAAATGAAAAGAAAAGTAGGAAAATTTTTATAAACCTTCTATAGGTTTTCCCGTCTTTCCCTTCCTTTCCTTATATTTTTTTTTTTTCACACCAAACATAGCATAAAAGGAATGCCAATTAAGATTCTCTACCCGAAGAGCCAATAGGCTCATCAAGTCATCAGCCAAACAATGGGATGGCAATGTGTCCCGTAAACTCAGGGCCCTGCCCCAGCCCACCCAAATGGAACAGGGATAGGGAAAATATTTTTTCCAAATGAGAAATAGGGTTTGCATATAATTCCTATAATCTTGTTTCTAAAATAACCTCAAATTAGCTCATTTTTAGATGGTTGCCTCGAAGAAAAGAACATTTAAAGATTCCCCACTCCAATGGAGAGTGAGTGACTCATCCCAAACCTACCCCACCGCCAAAAACAAGGTAAAGATGGGATAAAGTATCTTAACTAGGGGATGAGAAATGGAGAGAAGGTGCCCCACCCTGAACCTGCCCAATTGCCATTTCTACAAACACATCTAGCTCGGTTTACATATCCTTTTATCAATGAATAAATGCCATGTCTCCAAATCCCACATTGCATAGGAATAAGTATATATAATTTATTATTTATAAAAAATATTATATTTGTGGGTTCCGGGCTGCTCAATATCCAGGTCATCCTTTAAAAAAAAAAAGAAAGAAATTCTAAAGATAGTAAGGAATTAAATAATAGTTTTTTTTAGAGAGGCTAAAGTGGGGAAGCTCATTTTGGTTGGTAAAGCGAGCAACCTCCTTTTTCTTTATCAAGATAAAATAATTTAAAAAAGTAAATTTCACATGTAAGATCCGTCTCTAAAAGTTCAAAATTTAACTTTCTACTCTCACATGGCAATAAAAAAAAGTTTCTAAGCTTAGTTAAATATTAGTACAATCATTTGAATATACTCTATTTTTTTCCTCATTGTAACTTGCTCTTAGTTAGAGTTGGATCTCATTTGATACTAGGTCTTACTTTTTTACATAGCCACGTGGCAAAGTAAGAGGGAACTTCTTCATTCTACCATCATGAGGGCTCCCCATCATATATGCCCCCTTTTTATCTCTCCTTCCTTCTATGCCTTACAAGAAACGTAAGATACATTCATATGCAACAGTGTGTATCATTCAAGTGGGTCATACAACAACTATCTAGATGACTAGATCTAGGCTATGCTGCAAGATGATTTGCAAAGCACTAAATCATGGAAGAAAAACCCAACACCCCTACCAAGTGCCAAGTGCCAACAAACATCTACGTAACACATGTTATGTAGTTGTAGGTTATTGTGGGACCCACCTCCCACAATCCTACAACATTAAAGAAGAGTGAACGACAAAAATCCTAAACAAAAAATAGTAAATTGCTTAAACTTTTAGATATAGTAGTCCTTAAAAATATTTATTTTACAATTTTTTTCCATATATGAAATTATAAATCACTACCTTAAATCCTTTCAATCTCCTTTCTTTGGCTCATTTGGAAAGATTACAAAAACAAATATGTAAAGTGTAAAATCTTGTATTTTGTATTATTTTATATGTATTTATATTATACATATTTGTATTTGTACTCTTTTCAAATTTGTCCCTTCGTATCAATCATTTAAAGGTAAAATTGCAACTTTAAATTATCTTTTGTTCTTTTGCTGTTCATAAAATTTGTATTGCTTTTTCCAATAGAAACTATCCTCAATAATAACTACATGGGTATTTTAGACATTTTTTGCTAACTCTTGTTAGAGAATTTTACTAGAAGAGGTCTAGTTGCAACTTATCAAAAAAGTTCAGGGAAGCTTTCAGCAACAGTCAAGAACTTTAGGAGAGGTTTCAGGAATTTACCCAAAATAAAAAGTAAATTACCAAAAACGGGGTATTTCCCTGAAGTTTCATTTGCAATTCACTTTGTGACAAATATCTCCTCTATTAGAGTCCCATAAATTAATTTCCAAAAAGATATTTTTTCAACGGTTTAAAGATTCTTAAATCTCCAAATTAACTTTTTTTATTTATTTGGATGATTTATGGTTCGATTAATTTTTTAAATATAACATTGAAGTTTCATTGTAGTTCTAATAAATCCTTACTAGTTTTTAATTGGATCTAATATTTAAATAAAATGGTAGAGGTTTATTTCTGATACATACATATATATTTATATATATATATATATCTATATATATATATATATATATATATATATATATTTTAAGATGAAGAGAGACATCTATATCAATAAAATGAATAAAACATTATTTTTTTGTTATACAAGTGAAATGGTTCTTGTCTTTTTAGCTTATCTCTCTTCTGTTTGGAGAAAATAGAGGTTTTAATTGAACATTTTGATAATTTAACGCATTCCGACATGATTTTTAAAATTAGACGGTCAGACTGAAAAAACTAGGAATTAGTCAGGTGATTGGTTTCATTTTACCCTATAACTGTTATTTCCCCCAAAACCATTGATTTGGTCTGACTCGGGTGGTCAAACCATTCAAACCTTCAATGATTTGGTTGTTTTTTTTTTAAGTTTTTTAAATTTTTTATTTTTTGTCAAAATGGGCCATCCGTTCAATTTGAACGATTGGACCGTTCGACTCAGAAACCGGACCACTGAAAGGTTCGTTGTCCAGCTCGGTTTTAAAAACCTTTCATTCCGACGTATAAAACTCTATTGAGTTTATCTTTTCCATTTCCGTCTCGATCTAATAATTCCCCCAGTTTGTGAAAAATTGGTTCCAATCTGACGTTCAATATCCTCTCATTCATTCCAAAGCCCCATCACAAAATTTCAGCCAGCCAAAGCTCCCTCAAGGCTTAGGTCTTTCCATAAAAGGCTCCTCCACTGCGAATATTTCTCCCTTTCCATTGTTTTTTTGAGTTTCACATAAAACAAAGTGGAAGCGAGATAGCGTTGGTTCTCTCTCTCTCTCTCTCTCTCTCTCTGCCTTTTAAACCCTAACAGAAAGGTATGGTCTCTCCTTCTCGTTTCTTGTTAATTTGTTTTCGGTTCAATTGCTCGGATTAATCTTCGTCTCCTTCCGCTCTAGGTTCCAATGGCCGACGAAGAGATTGTCAATAGCGTCGCATCGGATGTCAATGGTGAGGGGCCTGAGAAGGAGAGCTTGGACTCGAAGCGAGATCTTGATCTCAATAAGAAAGTTTCCGAATTGAACCGGAGGATTGAAGTTCTGGAGCAGGAGAAGTCCGGATTGCTGCGCGATAAGGGGGAGAATGATGAGAAAATCAAGCTTCTCACGGAGGAGATCGAAGGATTCAAGAGGAATCAAGAGGATATGGAGGTGAGATTGGGTGAGATGCAGAGGCAGATTGATGAATCTGGAGAAGACAAGAAGGCTCTGCAAGTAATCGCCGCTCGAGCGGCTGAGCTCGAGACGGAGGTGTTTCGCCTGCAGCATGATCTTTCTTCGTCGATGTCCGAGAGCGAAGAAGCGTTGAGGGAATTGCAGGAGGTGAAGGATGCGTATGAGGAGCTTAAGCAGAGCAATCTCCATAAAGAGTCCATGGTCAAGTCTCTTGAGATGGAGAAGGTTTGTTTGCTGGAACGCATCGATGGAGAGGTTGGAGTCTTGAAAAAAGCCAAGGCGGAGAACGAGGGTCGGATCCTTTATTTAGAGGAGAAATTGTCAATGGTGGAGGCCAAGGAAGCGAAGAACAGGGAAGAGAGCAACAAGATTGAAGGTGAAGCGATGGTCAAAATCTCAGAACAAGAGATCAAAATTCTTCAGCTACTGAATGAAGTTAAAGGATTGGAAGCAAATATCGCCAATAAGTCTTTGGATCTAGTGAAGCTGGAGAAGGAGAAGGATGAAATAGAGGCTGCGAAGCGTTCTCTGGAAGAAGCCCTGAGTCAGTCCAAGGAGAAAATAAAGGAGAAGGAAGCTCAATTCAGTCAATTGCAGCAGGAGCTGTTGTCATCTAACAACTTTGTCATGGAACTGAAAAACCGTGAAACTGCATGCAAATCATCAATGGTTGATGCGGAGAATGGATCCAAGTGCATCAAGCTTCAGTGGCCGACAGCAGTTGCGTCCACTGGGACACTTGCTGCTGCCGCTGCTTTGTTCTATCTCAGTTATGCAAAGCGGAGGTAGGCGAGGCCAAGAGAAACAAGATAGAATAGAGAAAGATAAGAAGAGGGAACAAGTCAGTCAACAAGAGAGAACAGGTTAGAGTTCCTTTCTAACATTGAATATGCTTTCGCTTTATTAGTTTGGTTTTGTTTCGGTTCATTTTCAAGCCTCTGTTGTACTTACAGAGCTATATAGAAGAAGACCGTTTCTCCAGTTTTTTTCTTTTGATTTTGCAAACTGAGACCCTCAGTACCAGAAGAGGTTAAAAAATCAAGAAAGAAAGTAGAGGAATTGAGGAGAGAGAGAGAGAGAGAGAGAGAGAGAGAGAGAGAGAGAGAGAGAGAGAGAGAGAGAGTTCTGTAGATGCAATTGAATGGTCTTATATTTTTATGGTAAACACGTTTGTTATGTGTAGGTGTAATTTCATCATAATTTATGGATTTAACTGGGTATAGAATATGAACTAGGCAGCTTCCAAACTCAACTCAACCCAACAAATCATTTTTCCAAGCTATACTGTCTGAGCTACATGAACTCTGTTACTCCATTCCGATCTGTTCAGTATTGTTTCTTGTTTGACTGCATTCCCTTAATCCAATATGACAACAGATGGGGAGAAGGAAAACTGAAAGGTGAAAGCGCACCATAACTTCTCTTGTGCGCCATCTATAATTATTTTAATAATATCGGACTACATTACAGTAGCTGAATGTTCTCTGGTTTGATCATGTCATAGCTGCAGGGATAAGGTTTTAGGTTACCCTATGTGTGTCTTGTTGGTAGGGATGATTTCTGATGGATGGCTTGGAAGCAAAATCAGATTAAATGATTACATTTTAGTTTTTGCCTTGCGTTTGAAGCCAAAACTTAACTTTATGGTTTTAATCATAGAATGAGATGATGTCTTGTTACGATTTGGAGGGTAAAGAAACTTATTTCGATCCTGTTTCTCTTTCCATTCTGGTAATGATTTCAATTTTGTTAATGAACTTATGGGTTCAAGCAAAGGTAAGCTAAAAATTAACATGGGATATTAGTATGTTAGGTTCCATGTTGTGGGCGAGGACAATAATGGAAAGAAGGCAACGCAATGCCCCCTGAGTTCAGATTCTAATGATTTTACATGGGCCCAACCCCACATTGTTTTGAATATGGTGCAGAAGATCTCTACATGAGGTTGGATGGGTCTTCAGAAACGGCAGGAGCTGAGTGCATCCTAAGTTGGAACTGTCGACTAGAATTTATTGTCTTATGGAAAGAGGGATTTGTTGATTGTTACTTGACTGACTGAAAACTGTTGAATGTTGGTGCACAGTTTGGGACCAATTATTGCCCAACCTTGGCCGCTAACCCACATGAATTAATCCTCTGCCTAAGCACCAAGGCCTGAAAGAGTGAAAGTCCGTCCTGTTTAAGGCTTGTTCCTGGGTTTCGATCCTCCTTGGGCCAAGTGTGTTTGTTCACCGTAGTCCATACCAGGCGTCGAATGGCTTCAATAGCTAATATGTGTTGACCTAATCACCTGCCACTCAGAGGGAGCCCGGATCTTGTTGACCACAGAACGTTGTATATCTACATCAGCACGTTGGGAACATTTCTTGTACTATTTATTGTTATTTATGGATATTTCTTGTGCATATGTGGTGTTACGTTTACACGGATGTGGCCAGCGCTTTGTGGTTAGCAGATTCATGCTTCCCAAGAGGAAGTATATTACCATTTGCATTTCTATATTAAGTTATTAACCACAGATCCATGCTCATCTTGAGGTAATTATATTACCATTTGCATTTTTATATTTGTTGGTGGAATATTTTGTTTTGATGGTGCAAGAGAATGTATATTCAAATTCAACCATTGTAGGTCTAATTTAGTCCATGTAGAATGAGAGCATAGCCAACTTGGGTCATAAAGCAATATTTAAGAAAAGAGTAAATTGTTGAAATCTCAGCTGAAGTTTCTGACATCTGCTGAAACCTCCCTAAAGGCTGCTACTTACAATTACCTTCCCTGAACTTTCTAATACAGTTGCAAGTAGATCCCTTTCTTAGAATCCTTCGAAATTTTTAAAATACTCCAGCAATTTCTATGGAGGTTGGTTTCTATAGAAACAACAATACAAACTTTATAAATAATAAAAGAATAGAATATTTAAAATTGCAGCTTTGCCTTTAAGTGATTGATATGAAAGGCAAATTTGAAAAAAAAAAAAAGAATTAATTTAAAAAAAGAGATTGGAAGGGTATGGGTTAATGATTCATATGAGAAGAAAATTTGGAAAATATTTTGGTTAAAAGTAATTGTATAGGTATTTTAAACATTTTTATGCATCTTTTAAGAAGATTCTAACAAAGGGAGCTTACTTGCAACTATATTAAAAAGTACAGGAGAGGTGATTGTCATTACCAAACTTCTGGGGTTGTTTCACCAATTTACCCTTAAGCTCAGTTTCGAAAGAGTGTAAATGCAAATGTGTACAGTATAAATACATACAAAATAATACAAAATATAAGGTTTTGCACTTTAGGCATTTGCATTTGTACTCCTTCCAAACTCAGCCTTAAGAATAACTATAGGGAGAAGTATAGATACACTCATTGCAGAATTCTGAATTCCAGCCCCCCTACTACTAGCCCTCTCCCATCCTATAAACCATATCCTGCCCGTAAAAATTTGGCATTAATTGACGGTCAAGATGCATTCCCCCTGTACTATGGGGCTATAAAATTCTAATCTGGGCTGAGCGGTCATTCTCCCTAAATTATAATGATTGATAGTTGACTATCTTGAATGATGTGACATGGAAGGTTGTAGAAATCCCTCCACTTAATAAATAGAAAATATAAATAATAAATATGGAAGAATGAATAGGGAGCTCTCTTTCCATTGGCATCTGCTCACAAGTCCTCCTTTCATTGATATTCTCTTTTAAGCCCCTTTTCTTCTTTCGATTTCGACCACCAAGTCATAGGGAATTACATGATCTAATTGCTTGCCAAAAGACATGTAGCGTAGCCCTTCGGAGTTTTGCCAAAACCTGAGGACAAATCAGGAAACATGACTTTTTTTAACCCATTATTAAATTGGAACCTTGTGTATCATTTATGTTATTTTTTTTTTTCTGTTAGATTATGTTTGGTTTGAAGGAAAATGTAGAGAAAGGTAAGAAAATCTTTTACAAATCTTGTATAAGTTTTCTTACATTTTCTTTCAAACCAAACATAGCCTTAATAAACCTTTATTTCACCATATAATTGAGGGGTTTGGAAACACCCCCCACCCCCCGCGCCCAAGCACATTGCCCGTAAAATTATTAAATGCAAACTCTCTTTTAAATTGGGTTATTTCAATGTTGAAAGTATAATACTCTCCATATGCATAATTTGTGTATCAAGAATTTCAATGAAGGGAAAAACTCCCTTTACGGTTTTTTTTTTTTTTTCCTTTTACCTTTTGTCAGTTGAAATGAAAGCTTATAAAACAACCAAAATCACTCGACTCTTATTATGGAGCGTATCGATGGCCTGATAAAAGATTGTATCATTACTTTTAGATATTTTGAATCTTGTTTAGGTTGCATTTGACATTCCTTATTTTAAGGATTTATTTCTTTTTGGCAGTTAAAAATTCAATATTCATAAGGACATTTTAAATGCAAAAAGGAGATAGGTTCTTAAAATAAGTAATGCCAAATGCAGCCTTAATATGCATCAATAAGAAACATAGTAACCCAGTCCAGAAGAAATATTGTGCTTTGGCATGATCTTTATCATAAAACCAATTAATGGAGTTGGGGGTGAAAGCGTTGAAATCCAAAAGTTCAGGACTTTTTTTGTCACAAAACAAAGTTTGGAGTGAGGAGCTTGAATCTCTTACCCATAAGGGGGATGCCAAGTGTCATCTTCTTTATTCTCAAGTAATAGTGAGATCTTTTATTATTTTTCGGTTTTGAAGTCATTTAATATAAATAAATCAATTTTATTGCTGAATAATTTTTTTTTCTCAATTTCCTGACTAGGATTCAAGCTTTATATGAGGGCCAGGCTCAAACTCAAGATCTAAACGTAATGATTGAGCTGAGCTCAGCCTTAGGCCTGAATGTATTATATTGATATAAAGGCAAAGCCCAACTTCAACGCAGCCTAACCCAGCCTATGAACAGGTCTGGTCTAGGGGCTTCACTAAAGAACTCAAATGTTCTCACATGTTTCTAGATGTTTTTGTTTAGGTGCAGTAGCTTATTTGTTATTCTGTGAATCATCGTTTCTTTTGTAAGGACGTTTTGATAATTTTCACCCTCACTGTAACGCCAATTTAATGGAGCAAGACTTAAGGGTATATTTCTGAAAGTTCAAGGTACTAAGATATAACACTTGAAAGTTCAGACCTTAAGGTTATGCTTGGTTTGAAAAAAATATATGAAAAGGAAGGGAAACCTTTACAAACCTTGTATAAGTTTCCCTACCTTTTCCTTCAAACCAAACATAGCTTAAATGTTAATACCCCAAAAATTAGGAGCTATTCTTAGTCATGGATTCCATCACATGACTTTATTTTCTGGCCCTTCTCTTTTTAGTTGTACCACTCTTCCATCTTAATATTTGCATTTCTGCAACACTCATTTTATATCCGTTCTTAGGGCTGTTCATAAGAAGGCCCAACCCAACCAACCCGACCAACCCGAACCGACCCAACTCGAGTCGGTCGGGTTTTCATCAGCACCCAGTTCTTATGTAAAAACTGAAACCGACCCGAACCAAACCGAACCAATTAGTTTTCTAGTTCGGTAGTTCCTAGTTTCCTACTTAACTAGTCTTCTACTAGAACTAGAACAACCCTATCTTCTAGTTCTTAACTAAATTGTATCTATCCTAATTTCTATAGTCTTTTACACTAAATAGGCAACCCATTAAGCAATTGCAATTAGAATTAGGTGTCCTTTTAGTTCTAGGCTTCTCTATCATTTTTGTACAGGAGCAAAACCGAAATCGACCAAAACCGACTTAACCCGACTCAAACCGACCAGGTCAGTTTTGCCTATCAGTGGGTCGGTTTCGGTTTTCACCTCATGTAACCCGACCAGGTCGGATCAGTTGGGAAAACCCCTGTGAACCGACCCAACCCGACCCGTGAACAACCCTATCTGTTCTAATGTAGCTGTCATCTACCAAAACTGGCTGTGGAGATACACCAGTGGATTGATTGTCAGCTTGGGATGCCTTGGCAAGAATATCATTCCCCCATGGCTGGCTTTACTTCGATGCTGCATTCCCAAGCAAAATGACACCATGATTTTGACTGTTTAGTCCGGCAAGCAAATGACTTTGGTTTCTACCTTGTTGAATTGGAAGTAAATGAGGGCAATGCCAATAAACAATTACTATCTCCTCGATCGGTAAAGCATCCTCCAAGACTAGTAGACTGCACTTGGCATTCTTTATTTTAAAGACTTATTAAAAAGTCTGTTCATAATAATGGCATTTTCAGCAAAAAGGAGGTAAGTCTTTAAAATAAGGAATACCAAATGCAGCCTTAGTATCTCCCATGCGAATGTGAGAACTTGGCTACTGACATGTTCATTCGAGAATCGTGATTGGCTACTTAACTAGATTTACACATATGTATTCGCATCAAATCTGGACTCATCTCCGTGGACGAGGATGTTGATGTAACTGTTTTCGGCCACGTACCAATGTTTTGTGATGTGAAAAATTTTTGGCTAAGTACCTCGTGATTTGACCTAGAGGTGACGTGCCTTAGTGATGAGCAACTTGGTGGCGAGCTGCCTGGTGGCGAACTGCTTGGTGGAGAACTGCTTGGTGGAGAACTGCCTGGGGGCGAACTGCTTGGTGGAGAACTGCTTGGGGGCAAACTGCCTGGTGGCGAACTGTCTGGTGGCGAATTGCCTGGTGGCAAGCTCCCTAGTGGCGAATTGCCTGGTGGCGAACTGCTTGGTGGAGAACTGCCTGGGGGTGAACTGCCTGGTGGCGAGCTCCCTGGTGGCGAACTACCTGGGGGCGAACTGCTTGGTGGCAAACTGCCTGATGGAAAACTGTCCGGTGGCAAACTGCCTGGTGGCGAACAGTCCAGTGGCGAATTGCCTGGTGGCGAGCTCCCTAGTGGCGAACTGCTTGGTGGCGAACTGCCTGGGGGCGAGCTCCCTAGTAGGCGGTCAGTGACTTAGAGAATGGTGGAGCTCCCTGGTGCAGCGCAACCCGATTGCCCTCAGCATGAGGTGGTCTTCTTTCCCTTGTAGGTAGTGGGAGCTGAGGGACATGCAAGAACTCCATCTTTTCCTCCTCTTTGTAGGTGGCGGGAGCTGAGGGACCTGCGAGAACTCCATCTCTTCCTCCTCTTTGTAGGCGGTCGGAGATGAGGACCTGCGAGAACTGAATCAGAGGACCTGGGGGTATTTTCCCAACGGGGGCTCTCCGACGCTTAAGTTAGCACTCTGATTGTAGAGATCTTTGAAGATGATATTGGAAAAACGAGAGAGCGAGAGAGCAGGGGTTACCTCCCTTTTTCCCATCCTCTCCCCTTTGGGGGGTGAGGTCTTTATATACCGGAGTCCTCGCGGGTTAGGTGGGTGAAAAGCCTCCAAACGGTAAGACTCGTCACATCCCGTTAGAACCGGGGGTACGGTGGTGAACTCCTCAAGGTCGTCAGACTGGCGTTTGTGTCAAGCGGCCAGGTCGGCGTCTGGGCTGAGTTGTCAGGGTGGCGCCTGCGTCAGTCAGCGGGTCGGTGTCTGGGCCAGGTTGTCAGGTCGGCGTCTTTGTCGGTCGGCGGGTCGGTGTTTGGGCCAGGTTGTCAGGTTGAGCCTGTGTCAGTCGGCGGGTCAGTGTCTAGGCCAGGTCGTTAGGCAGGAGATCTTCCTGTGATACGCCAAACTACTCCTGTACAGAACTTCTCTACAAGTGGCGAGCAGCGGCATGCTGCTTATGGCGAGCTGCCTGCGGCGAGTTGCCTAGCTCTTTGGTGAGCTACCGAGCTCGTGGGGTATGCATGCCGAGTTTATCGGTGGGCGCCTTATGGATGGCTTGGCTGGATCATGTGCTAGGCTGATCTAGGTTTGCCAGGTCGCGTAGGTCGCGCAGGCCGCCGCAGGTTGCGCAGGCTGCGCGCAGGTCGCGCCAGGTTGCGCGCAGGTCACGCCAGGTCGCGCAGGCTGTGCGCAGGCCGTGCACAGGTTGCGCAGGTCACGCCAGGCCGGCTAGACCGGTGCCCGGGTGGGTCACCAACTTTGTAAGTTGTTGGCTGGGTGTTTGCCGAGGTGCCATGTGTCATAATTCCACTGGAGGGCCAAATCTGTCCTCATCAATAGGTGGCGGGAGCTGAGGGACCTGCGAGAACTCCATCTCTTCCTCCTCTTTGTAGGCGGTCGGAGATGAGGACCTGCGAGAACTGAATCAGAGGACCTGGGGGTATTTTCCCAACGGGGGCTCTCCGACGCTTAAGTTAGCACTCTGATTGTAGAGATCTTTGAAGATGATATTGGAAAAACGAGAGAGCGAGAGAGCAGGGGTTACCTCCCTTTTTCCCATCCTCTCCCCTTTGGGGGGTGAGGTCTTTATATACCGGAGTCCTCGCGGGTTAGGTGGGTGAAAAGCCTCCAAACGGTAAGACTCGTCACATCCCGTTAGAACCGGGGGTACGGTGGTGAACTCCTCAAGGTCGTCAGACTGGCGTTTGTGTCAAGCGGCCAGGTCGGCGTCTGGGCTGAGTTGTCAGGGTGGCGCCTGCGTCAGTCAGCGGGTCGGTGTCTGGGCCAGGTTGTCAGGTCGGCGTCTTTGTCGGTCGGCGGGTCGGTGTTTGGGCCAGGTTGTCAGGTCGACGCCTGTGTCAGTCGGCGGGTCAGTGTCTAGGCCAGGTCGTTAGGCAGGAGATCTTCCTGTGATACGCCAAACTACTCCTGTACAGAACTTCTCTACAAGTGGCAAGCAGCGGCATGCTGCTTATGGCGAGCTGCCTGCGGCGAGTTGCCTAGCTCTTTGGTGAGCTACCGAGCTCGTGGGGTATGCATGCCGAGCTTATCGGTGGGCGCCTTATGGATGGCTTGGCTGGATCATGTGCTAGGCTGATCTAGGTTTGCCAGGTCGCGTAGGTCGCGCAGGCCGCCGCAGGTTGCGCAGGCTGCGCGCAGGTCGCGCCAGGTTGCGCGCAGGTCACGCCAGGTCGCGCAGGCCGTGCGCAGGCCGTGCACAGGTTGCGCAGGTCACGCCAGGCCGGCTAGACCGGTGCCCGGGTGGGTCACCAACTTTGTAAGTTGTTGGCTGGGTGTTTGCCGAGGTGCCATGTGTCATAATTCCACTGGAGGGCCAAATCTGTCCTCATCAATAGCCCCCTACTCCCAAGTTGAAAGTAACTCAGTGAAGGGAGTAGATTTCTTTTGGCCCGTAAGTCGACGAGCTAGTAAGTGCTGATCCAATTCCTAGTGTGGCCCGTAGGCTTTGGGAGTGACTCATAGTTTACTCTTTTTTGACTTTGCCCGTGCCGGAGAGGCGATTGGGTCTTAAGTAGTAATGTGGCCTGTAGGCTTTGGGAGTGACTTGTAGTCTACTTTTCTTGACTTTGCCCATGCCGGAGAGGCGACCGGGTCATAAGTAGTAATGTGGCCCGTAGGCTTGGCCTATGAGGTGTCGAGCTATGATGGTGCTGCAACAGATTCGTAATGCTGGTCACCCACTCCTACCAGGAGCTACTAAGAGCTCGGCCTTCGGGGGAAGCACTACTAACTTTAGGTTGCCAGCTCACACGGGAGCATTGGAAGGCTCAACCGGTAAGGGCGCCTATGTAGTCAGTTGGCCGCCAACTCCCGCAGAAGCCATGAAGAGCTCATCTTTGTAGGGGGGACCTTGCGGAGAGGACTGATGAGGCATTATCTGAATTGAAAGTAAGGTTGGTAGAGCTACTTAGTCCGTTAGCTCCCTACATAGTCTTTGAGTTCATATAAAATGTCAACTATAAAGCGATAGCTTCAATTTATAAAAAGTGAGGACTTAGCTTTGGTAAGATGAGAACTTAGCTTTTGTAGGATGAGAACTTAGCTTTTTGAAGCGTTTTCCCACAGACGACGCCAATTGATGTAACCATTTTCGGCCACGTACCAATGTTTTGTGATGTGAAATTTTTTTGGCTAAGTACCTCGTGATTTGACCTGGAGGTGACGTGCCTTAGTGATGAGCTACTTGGTGGCGAATTGCCTGGAGGCGAACTGCTTGGTGGAGAGCTGCCTGGGGGCGAACTGCCTGGTGGTGAACTGCCTGGTGGCGAACTGTCTGGTGGCGAACTGCCTGGTGGCAAGCTCCCTAGTGGCGAACTGTCTGGGGGTGAACTGCCTGGTGGCAAGCTCCCTGGTGGCGAACTGCCTAGTAGCGAACTGCCTGGTGGCGAATTTCCTGGTGGCGAACTGCCTGGTGGTGAACTATCCGGTGGTGAACTGCCTGGGGGCGAGCTCCCTAGTGGCGAGCTCCCTTGTAGGCGGTCTGTGACTTAGAGAATGGTGGAGCTCCCTGGTGTAGCACAACCCGATTGCCCTCAGCATGAGGTGGTCTTCTTTCCCTTGTAGGCAGTAGGAGTTGAGGGACATACGAGAACTCCATCTTTTCCTCCTCTTTGTAGGTGGCGGGAGCTGAGGGACCTGTGAGAACTCCATCTCTTCCTCCTCTTTGTAGGCGGTCGGAGCTGAGGGACCTGCAAGAACTGAATCAGAGAACCCAGGGGTATTTTCCCGATGGGGGCTATCTGACACTTAAGTTAGCACTCTGATTGTAGAGAGCTTTGAAGATGATATTGGAGAAACGAGAGAGCGAGAGAGCAGGGGTTACCTCCCTTTTTTCCCATCCTCTCCCCTTTGGGGGGTGAGGTCTTTATATACCGGAGTCCTCGCGGGTTAGGTGGGTGAAAAGCCTAAAAACGGTAAGACTCGTCACATCCCGTTAGAACCGGGGTACGGTGGTGAACTCCTCGAGGTCGTCAGGCTGGCGCTTGTGTCAGGCGGCCAGGTCGGCGCCTGGGCCGGGTTGTCAGGGCGGCACCTACGTCAATCGACGGGTCGGTGTCTGGGCCAGGTTGTCAGTTCGGCGCCTGTGTCAGTCGGCAGGTCGGTGTTTGGGCCAGGTTGTCAGGTTGACGCCTGTGTCAGTCGGCGGGCCAGTGTCTAGGCCAGGTTGTCAGGTTGACGCCTGTGTCAGTCGGCGGGCCAGTGTCTAGGCCAGGTTGTCAGGCAGGAGATCTTCCTGCGATACGCCAAACTACTCCTGTACCGAACTTCTCTATAAGTGGCGAGCAGCGGCATGCTGCTTATGGTGAGCTGCCTGTGGCGAGCTGCCTGTGGTGAGATGCCTATGGGCGAGCTGCTTGTGGCGGGCTGCCTATGGCAAGCTGCTTGTGGCGAGCTCTTTGGTGAGCTACCAAGCTCGTGGGGTATGCATGCCGAGTTTATCGTTGGGTGCCTTATGGGCAGCTTGGCCGGATCATGTGCTAGGCTGATCTTGGTCGGCCAGGTTGCGTAGGCCGCGCCAGGTCGCGCAGGTCGTGCCAGGTCACGCTAGGTGGCGCAGGCCACGCGTAGGTCGCGCACAGGCCACGTGCAGGTCGTGTCAGGCCGGCCAGACTGGTGCCTGGGTGGGTTACCAACTTCGTAAGTTGTTGGCTTGGTGTTTGCCGAGGTGCCACGTGTCACAATTCCATTGGAGGGCCAAATCTGCCCTCATCAGATGTGTATGAAAGCAAAGCCTATACTATAAGAACCAAGGAGATTTGAGTAGTGTTCAGGTCAGGATACCTATGTTTTGTATAAGGACTATTCTTTTCTTTTCTTTCTTTTTTTTTTTTATTTTTATTTTAACCAAGATACTTATGCTCTTCCTTCAGATTCATGTAGGGTTCAGGTAAGTGATACTTGTCTTCTAGGTGCATAAACTTTTCCACCTGGAAGGAAAATTGCCAACATTTTTCTCTTTTAATAATGATTTTTTATAGCTAAAACGGTTATTATCTTATTTACTTAAAAAATAAAAAAAGCATGAATAAATAACTTCTCAAAAAGCAAACGGGCCTTAATATAAATGGAATGAGACATTGGATCGTAAGGGATTTCATGTACCACTTTGATGATGCGCAATCCGGCCACCCCTAGTTGGAAGTGACAGAGCTCCTAGTTGGTGATGGGCAAGAGATTCCTGCATGAAGAGAAATGAACCCGGGGTTGCTCACTCGGCGGGAACACTTCGATGCTTAAGTTAGTACTCAGCTGCGAGCTGGAAGAGAATAATTTTGTAAGAAGATGAGAAAGCTAGAGAGTGGTGTATATGCGATACCTTGGCCCCTAGGGGGTTGAAGTCTTTATATAATAATATTCTGGCAGGTTCGGAGGTGCTGCTACCAAATCTCTTCCGTGGCGATATGCTGTTAGATAACGACTTGGAGTGATTGGCTATCATCGTCAGAACTGGGGAATAGGTGGGCTAATGCGGCCATTGTAGGGTAGGTCCCGCCAAGCAGGAGACAACTCCAGGGTTGGCAGGCATGCCGCCGCCAGGCGAGAGACACGTGTAGTCCTTAGAGTGGGCAGATACTACGCCACCAGACAAGGGACGTGGGTGCAGTCTTCAGGGTTGGTAGGTACGGTCCTGTCAGGTAGAAAGCTTCTCACGAGGCACTGGGTTACCTGACAACGAATTGCCCTGTAGCGAGTTACCTGGTGTCGAGATGTTTGTGTCGAGCTGCCGGGTGGCGAGCTGCCTATGGTGAGCTGCCTGTGGCGAGCTGCCTATGGTGAGCTGCCTGTGGCGAGCTTGAGCTATCTAGTTGTCAAGAGGCTGCACTTAGTTGGCATGAGGTGCTAGGTGTCATGTCATTGGATGGCCAAATCTGCCCTCATCATTTGCCCCCCACTCCCGAGTTGAAAGTAACTTGGCGAAGGGAATAGATTTTCTCCTTTTGGCCCATAATTTGACAAGCTCGTAAGCATTGATTCAGTTTCTTAGACTTTGGAAGCTGCTTGGAAGCAAGCTGCCCATAAGGTGCCGAGGTCTCTACCAGTTTGGTACTTTAGCCCCTAGGCTGTAGGAGCGACTTATAGTCCACTCTCCTTGACTTTTCCCATGCAGTGTTGCGGCCCTTAGGCTTGTGCATTATTGCGGCCCTTAGGCTTGGGGAGCGACTCATAGTCCACTCCTAAACTTTGCCCATGCCAAAGAGGCGACTAGGTCTTGAGCAGTATTGTAGTCCTTAGGCTTTGGGAGTGACTCATAATCCACTCTTGAACTTTGCCCATGCCGAAGAGGCGACTGGGACTTAGCTGCCCATGCTGAAGAGGCAACTGGGACTTAGCTCGCCCATGCCGAAGAGGCGATTAGGACTTAGCTCGCCCATGCCAAAGAGGCGACTGGACTTAGGTGCCCATGCCGAAGAGGCGACTGGGACTTAGGTGCCCATGCTGAAGAGGCGACTGGGACTTAAGTGCCCATGCTGAAGAGGCGACTGTGACTTAGGTGCCCATGCCGAATAGGCGATTGGGATTTAGGTGCCCATGCCGAAGAGGCGACTAGAACTTAGCTCGCCCATGCTGAAGAGGTGACTGGGACTTAGCTCGCCCATGTCGAAGAGGCGACTGGGACTTAGCTCACCCATGCCGAAGAGGCAACTGGGACTTAGGTGCCCATGCCGAAGAGGCAACTGGGACTTATAAGATGCCGAGGTCTTTGTTGTCGTCTCTCCTCCTCTTCTCTGCTGGAGCTCCGGCTTTTTAATTCATTTCCTCCTCGGTCTCGATGAATTGGTCAGCGAGCTTGAGAAATGCGGTGATGTCTTTGGGCTTGTTCACCACTACGTGCCACTTGAACTCCCGGTGAGTGACTCCTCTCTTTGCTACGGCGAGTCTCACAACGAGGTCTAGGTCTGGGATCAGGAGGCAAGTGTCGTTGAAGCGCTTGATGTAGCTTCGGATGGACTCTCCCTCTTTCTGGACTATGCTAAGGAGGCTTTCCTGCGACATTGAACATTTCTTGCTAGTAACGAAGTGCATGGTGAACACTTGTATGAACTGTGCCCAGCTTTTGATTTCTCCAGACGGGAGGTTCCTATACCATGTACGCGCCACCCCTTGAAGGTTGTAGAGAAGACAACACACATGCAGGCTTCACTTGCCCCAGCAAGATGCATCTTGGACTTGAAGGAGTCCACATGGTCACTTGGGTCAAATGACCTGTCATACTTGTCTAGAGGGGGTACCTTGTAGTCCTTTGGCATTGGAGCTGCTAGGAGATCGGGGGAGAGGGGGGATGGCACTGAGAGGCGAGGGGCAGTCTTTGCGACTCCCGGGTTCATTCCCGTCGTACTTGACTAGGCTCTGCAAGTTGTTTAGGAATCATTGCATGGCACACCTTGGGATGCCATCTTCGCTGCTTCTTGGCGGGGTTCGTATTGGTGCTACTTGCTTCGGTATTGTCAGGCCGGGTTCTGGTCTGGTTAGAGTCAGGCTGATATCGACTTCCGCAAACTAAAGGGTCTCGCTCAGAGCTTGCGGCCAAGGCTTCGAACCGGTTGCCCATCAGTGACGCTTCCGGTTGCGCGCGCTGGGATGGAACGACCTTGGTGGGGCGAGCGCTTTCTGATCCGCCTTGTAGCCGCGAGGCAGTGGGAGCAACTGAATATCTCCTGCTACGAGATGAGGCTTGGGAGGTTTCTCCTCGGTGAGGACGGTTGCTTCGGTGGTGGTTGAGTGATTGCTGGTTCTATGGCGTTATTGGGCACCACAACTGGGCTGGTTATCGACTTTGCTGTAGCGTTGGGAACTGCTGCTGGTAGAGATGACACAGGACTTGCTGTTGGTAGTGATGAAGTTGCTGGACTTGCTGCATCTGGGCTTGAATGGCCCGCACGCACTACACTAGATCACACAGCTGGTTTTGCCCCACGACAGGAGGAACCATGGAGGGTTCAGTGAAGGTGGTGTTCACCGCCTCGGCGACCTGGGGTAGGTCCAGCATGGGGACTCCGAAGGTGCTGAGAGGTACAGCAAACTGGCCGATACGCATGGCGGGAGTTTGAAGGTGCCCCCCTAGAAGTGTTTGTTCCATTGTTTTGCCCGACGTTGCTAGAAGACACCATTAATGCTTGTGAAAGTTGGGTAGAGAAAGCTTTTTGAAATGGTTCCCAGAGATGGCGCCAATTGATGATGCGCAATTCGGCCAACCCTAGCTGGAAGTGACTGAGCTCCTAGCTGGAAACGGACAAACGATTCCTACGTGAAGAGAAATGAACCTGGGGTTGCTCACCCGGCAAGAACACTCCGATGCTTAATTTAGTACTCAATTGCGAGCTGGAAGAGAATAAGTTTGCAAGAAGATGAAAAATTTAGAGAGTGGTGAATATGCGATACCTTGGCCCCTGGGGGGTTGAAGTCTTTATATAATAATATTCTGGCAGGTTCGGAGGTGTTGCTCCCAAATCTTTGCCGCGGCGATATGCTGTCAGATAACGACTCAGAGTGATTGGCTATCGTCATCAGAACTGGGGAGTAGGTGGGCTAATGCGGTCATTGTAGGGTACGGTCTCGCCAGGCAAGAGACAACCTCTGGGATTGGCAGGCACGCTGCCGCCAGGCGAGAGACATGAGTGCAGTCCTCAGAGTGGGCAGATACTGTGCCACCAGACAAGGGATGCAGGTGCAATCTTCAGGGTTGGCAGGTATGGTCCTGTCAAGCAGGAAGCTTCTCACGAGGCACCGGGTTACCTGACAAAGAACTGCCCTGTAGCAAGTTAATCGGTGGCAAGCTATCTGTGTCGAGCTGCAGGGTGGCGAAATGCTTGTGGCGAGCTGCTTGTGGCGAACTGCCTATGGCAAGTTCGAGTTGTCTAGTTATCAAGAGGCTGCAATTGATTGATATGAGGTGCTAGGTGTCATAATGTTATTGGAGGGCCAACTATGCCCTCATCACACTTCATAGGCATGTGAAACCCAGCCGAGAAGAAATGATCATTCTGCTGTCGTAATGGGTGAGAGTTGAGACTTGAGAGGCACAGTCGGTGGGGTGGGACAGAGCAGGTTAAATTTTTCTTATTCCAAACTCTCTCTCTCTCTCTTACAGAAACAACAACATGCAGACAACTCATGTCATGTCGAGAAGAGAACCTTCACCATTCTGTGTCATTCATGGGCCTGGGGCCAGACTCGAAATTATCTTTTTCCAAAATTTGAATGATGGCCTGATCCAAAACCTGAGACCCAAACAATGCAAAATGTTTATGGGCCGAGTCCGAAGCCCGGTCAATGAACAAATCTTATAAGTAGGCGATTTGGATTTTCAAGTGTAAGGAATAAAGGGAGGAGAAAAGAAAGGACTGAAAGGCTAAGAGTACTTTCTTTTGACTCGCCAACTAAACATATTCACACCCCATCCTTTTACTAGTTGAGAGGCACATGCATTTCTATAGGAAGAAAAAGAAGAGTAGAGTGAGAAAGAGTAAATGGCTTGATTTTTTTTTTAACTTTTTTTGTGTTTTTGCATGATGATTTGGACGTGAAGCCAAGGCAAATATGGCCATTATATTTTAAAAATACATTACATGACGAAGGGAAAGGCATGATTGTCTTTATGTGGTGGATACAACTTTCCTTTCTATCCTTTATGCTGTGTTTGGTTGGGTAGAAAATAAGAGAGGGACAGAAGTTGAGGGAAAAATTTATAAGGCTGCATTTGGATGTGATGTAAATCAAGAATTTGTATGCATTTGGAAATGTGCAATTATTATCGATGTAAAGTTATAATCCGGTTCAGTTTTGCATGCATTTGGATGGAGAGTAGTTTTATGTTGACAATCAATGTAAAACCTTATCAACTCTAAAGTTTTACATCAATAATAGATGTAAAAAAAAAACTACATCGATTTTATCGATGTAAAACTTTACACTCTTCCATCTATCACTATTTTCAAAAAAGCAACAGTCATTTTCTGAGTCAGTGAAAAACATCGTCAATGTATTTTTACACTGATGATGTTTTACACTAATTCCAAATGCAGCCTAAGGAATTTGTACATTGGAGGATCAGGAACCATCATAAAAACAAATTGCAAAGCAGAGGTAATTTCCACTGCAGTTGTTTCTTTTCTTCTAGGCAACAAAAGTTTCTGCTACAAAATGTAAAAATATGTTTGCCATTATGATTCATTCCTGAATTTCAAAATACAGTAAAGAAGAACAGGTTTTCACTGTTTTCATATCAGAAAAAAATGCAACATAGAACCCATTTTTTGAGAGAAACTTATATACCTTAAGAAAAGAAAATTACCATGTTGGCAAGCACCACCTAAGGGGATGTTCAACAACATTTTCTTGAACTGATATTTTGTTAAAATAGAAACAAATTTTATAACATGAAAACTATATGATTTGTGAAACATGATATTAAATAAACAGATGAAAACATGCTCTTTAAACCAAAAATTCAAAAACCCATTTTTGTTTTGGGTTTTGGTAGAAAAAGACAAGAACATGCTTTCTGTGCTTTTGTTTTCAGACCAGATGAGTTTGTTTTGTTTTAGAAACTCTGCAATGAGAAAAATAATTCTCATTGGAGAACACTCCTTGGGTGGCCTAAAATAATAGCTTCAAATATGTTGTTAATTGGTAGGGCTGTCAATGGGTCAGGTTTGGGCTGGAACCAGCTGGAGCTGGAAGCGATCCAACATGAAATGTTGAGGATCCAGGCCCAGACCCGATAGAGAACATCGGGTATGACCTAACAGACTTGATTATAGTAAATAAGAAATAAACATATATATATATATATATATATATATATATATATATATATATATATGTATCAGGTTGGGTCTGAATCGGTTCGGGAATAGATGAAACCAGTTCCAAACTGATAATAACTATGACCCAGAACTAGAACCAGCCCAATCGGTTCGAGTTCGTCGGGTTGGACCTAACCTATTGACAGCCCTACTAATTGGACAGTGAAAAGATAGATATGTTTAACTCTTAGAAATCTTCAAATGCACTATACATGAATTAGATTTCTAAGAGGTATCATATGGCTCCAACTTTTGGGCAGAGACATTCTCTTAAATAATGGGCCCTGATCCTCTAGATATGAGACAACTAGCAAGTTAAGAGCCTCAAATCAAAACTGAAGGTTATGATTCGTCCACATGGAATAATGTGGCATGGCAAATGGCCTTTGAGGGTAAGTTAGGAATCAACCTGGATTTTATATGGTTTGACCGTTTGGGATTTTATCTAACAACTTAAGCTTTTAGATTCAACAATTCTTTAACATAGTATCAAGAGTTTGTTTGACCAAGTGATCTAGCGTAAATCTTCATCACCTCCATATTAAATTTCAGTACAAGGTATGGGTGGATCTATGCTTGTCCATGCTTCAAGCCCAATAGGCTTTCATGCCAGAAGGCATGTTGAAAAATAATAACCTAACTAAGGACCTCATCTAACAGTTTAAGCTTTTAGGTTGAACCATAGTTTTCATAACCAGATCAGACGGTCAGACCAGAAAAACTGGTCACCTTTTCCCCCCAAACCATTGATTTTGGTCAACAAACCACTGACCTGGGCAGTTAACCGTTTGAACGGTTTTGATTATTTTTTATTTTTTTAATTTTTTTGTCAGAACAGGCTGACCATTCGGTTTGAACGGTTGGACCATTTGACGTGGTAACCAGACCCCTGACCGGTGACCGGTTCGTTTTTAAAAAGCATGGGTCAAACGATTCCTTGACATGAACTAGATAAGGTCAAATTATGAAATTGTGAGGATGGCAAAGCTTCCATCCCTATATTTTTTGACATTTGGGCTTTAAATCCTAAATTAGGATTGAAAATAATATAAATTAGGTAAATATTTATACATGGGCCGGGCCCCCAAGTTGCAACCCTAGTAGTTGTTAGGACTCTTGAAGCTTGTTCCGCTTCCTATTAATCTCTTCAGTGAAACATTTTTGAGTCTTAGGTGTCCTGATAATCTGAATGCTCCACTAAAAGCTAAAGAGGGGAAAACTTTGATGGCTAAAGGGAATACATGCTCTGATTAGATCTTGTGGAATGTGGGCCTCAAAATTTAATTAAAAAAATCAAAATCTGATTGAACAATGTTTTGTTGCTTAGTTATATTGATGATATATATTTTTTTCTTATTATTTTGTCGATCATTTCTGGATTTCTTTTTTATTTTATTTGGGTAAGATTGATCTTTAGTGTACAGAGATAGAGATAAAGCAAGAAAACCCAAAATTTCTCTAAAGCGTAAAGCAAAAGAAGACTGAGCCTGTGTTGTCTCAGAATACCTTTACCCTGGAACACCAGTTAAAAGTGGCATTAAATTGGATTCTATGACTTTCAGCAAGCCCAAACCATGAGATGATGACACATCAACTTAACGGTTTGATTTAACTATGAATAGAGGAAGCCCCAGGAATAAAATTTACCCAAAAGAGATTAAATTTGATTACAGAAGCTAGCAAGACAGCTTCATGCTTGTAGAAAAAAAAGTTGAAGGTATAAAGTTCAATTTATAAAATATTGCATCTTCTTCATTGGGGGAAGGAATGAAACAGAAAGCAAAGGACACAGATGAAGGATACCATAGAAAAAAAATGGATAAAAATGAGAACCAAGTAAGCATCAGTTTCTGCTCCTTGCCTTGAACTTCAAGGCATCATCTTTACAACCTTACACAAAACCCTTTGGAATCCATACTCAGCTTTGCAAGAAAAGAACCAAAAACTTCTTAGCAATTCCACCTATAAAAACTCCATGGCTTAAGCTCTTCTCTCTGTGCTTCGATCAAGCTCTCTTTCTTGCATTTGGCTCTTTGAGGGGAGGATTAATTCTACAGCCCTTATTTCTTCTTTGAACTTCTCTCATTCCTTCTAAGAATGGCCGGTGAAGGGTTGAAACCCCTTGCAACTGGACTTCTGCTACTCAACTTCTGCATGTGTGTGATTGTGGCATCAATAGGAGGATGGGCCATCAACCGAGCCATTGATCATGGCTTCGTAATTGGTAAGCCATCAACCATTCCAGACTCTCTATGTGTCTGCCTAGGCTTGGGCTACTCTCATTTGGGATGGCTCGAGCCTGATGGACAAATAATTAATCCTCAATCTGGCATGCTCCATCTTGTTCATGGAGTCACATTCACATCCTTAGTTATTAATCTAAAACCATAACCCAATTCTTTCAATTAGTCCATACTAATGAATTCTGGAAGACTTGCAGGCCCATCACTTGAGCTTCCTGCTCATTTTTCGCCCATCTACTTTCCGATGGGGAATGCCGCCACCGGATTCTTTGTGCTGTTTGCAGTGATTGCCGGAGTCGTGGGAGGAGCATCCGCCATTTCTGGATTGAACCACATCAGGTCATGGAATGTGAACAGCTTACCATCTGCAGCTTCAGTGGCTATTATTGCTTGGACCCTAATTCTCCTTGCCATGGGGTGAGCTGTTTACAGTCAATTTACTATCTCCTTTTCAATTTCATCAATGTCTCATATACCTGAAATTCTTTCCAAGCTTTTCCATAAGCAAATTAAAACATCAACAAGTCAGTCAGCACAAGGCAATTGTTGACTTATTTTTCACAAGTTTAATTTCCTTTTCTTGTATGTGCAGTTTGGCCTGTAAAGAGATTGAGAGAGGCTTCAGGAATGCACGTCTGGTAAGGATGTCAACAGCTTAAAATTCTGCTTGTTTAACTACTTACTACACAGCTATAGTCATAAGATTTCATCAGTTTCTGGTTTTGAATGGAAGCATGACATATGGGCATCTTTGGGTGTTGCAGAGAACAATGGAAGCATTCTTGATCATTCTTTCAGCCACGCAGTTTCTATACATTATCGCCATTCATGGAGCATCAACCACAAGACCATAAAGAGATCAATTTGAGGGTTGATTTGCGTTTGGGTGGAGACTGTGGTGTTAATATTTGTTGTTTCTTTTCTATTTAATTTGTTGTGAAATGGTGTGCGTGATTGGATTTGCTGTTAAAAGAATTAATGCACATGGAGAAATTCCATATATGAGATTGCATTGTTTGTAGATGTTGATTATGTTTGAATTTGATATAAATAAAAGAAAACACTTTTATATACTTCATTTTATCCATGTATATTTTCTATGCCCTTTTTGTTCAATCACTTAGAGCTTACAGGGAGAGTTGAGATTTAAATTGTATAATGCAGTATACGATTAGTTAGATCCATATTCCACAAGACCACACAGGTGAATCTTTCAAACTTATAGTTTATTGCCAGACAAAGCAATTTAAAAAGTTTTGACAGGAAACTCTTTATATTAAGGGTCTAGAATTCATGAAAATGTAATGAGAATACAAACACCTAAGAATATTGATGTGGCGTAATCCGGCAGCTCCCTGCTGAATATGATCTGGCTGCCAGCAACGATGAGAACTGGGTTCCTAAAAGAGAGGAGTTAGAGATCCCAATGTGGCTCACCCGGCAAGGATACTCCGATGGCTAAGTTAGAGCACAGTGGTAATAGAGAGCTTGAAGATGATAACAATGAGAGAGCTAGAGAGCAAAGATTACACACACAATAATAAGAAAAGAACGTACCTCGCCCTGGGGGGGGGGAGTCTTTATATACTGGGGCCCATGTGGGTTGGTGGAATAGTTACCGGACCCCAACTATGATGGGACTTGCTTGCGTGTTAGGTGGGAAAAATGCCATCAAACGGTAATAATGTCACACGCCATCAAACGTTAATACTGTCCCTTCCTGTCAGAATTGGGGAGTTGGTGAACTAATGTGACCATTACGAGGTATGGCCCTATAGGATACAGAGTACTTGGTGTGCTCATCGAGGTTGCCATTCGGAGGTCTGGAAGGTAGGCGAGTCGCCTATAGGATATTGAGCTGTTCAATGGCGAGCTGACTAGTAGCGAGCTCCTCAAGCTTGTGCCCCTTAGGTCTGCCCTAACACGAATGCCGAAATGCCCTTGGATCGAGGTGATCCATCGGTCCGGGCATGACCTATAATGAACTTGGTTTTGTTTGTTGCGATCTGGTACCGAGATGATCTTAGCTCGAAGTGACTTTAGTTCGGGGTACCAGCTTACCCGAGCTTGCTTTGTAGCGAGCTGATTTATGCTGAGTTGTCACTCATGTTGAGTCACATCCATGTGCCGATCTGATCAAATCGAGTTGTCGCTTATGCGGGGTCAGGTCCACGTGTCTTCCTGTCATGAGGTCGGTTCAAATTCTCCTTCATCAATTGCCCCCCACTCCTCGAGCTAGGGGTCTTGACCTCGTTCGGGGAGTTCACAATATGCCAAGTGGATTTGGCTTGAAGTCTAGGTGCTCTGTCAGATGGATCGTGTGCGGTTCACGCACGGACGTCAAGCGACTTATAGGCTCTATAGATGCCAAAAAACGCGCTAAACCAATTTCAATCTCGAGGGTCGTGCAGTCGGTTTTCTTAGGAGCCATCGGATTGCTTTGGTCTCAACCGTCGCTTCTTCGATAAATAGCTATAAATAGGGGGACCCGAGACTCATTTTCTTTGCCACAAGCTTACTAGTCTTCGATCTGAGGTCGCGCTTAGCTTCTTTAGCTCGGGTTTTCTAGTTTGCCATTTCCTTTAAATCTGGTCGTCTCTCTTTGGTGAGTCTCCCTTTGCTTTTCTTTTCAGTTTTATTCAGTTTCATGTCTTCCTCTAGCTTTGATAGTCTTCTAGATGAGGCCAAGGCGGGTACCTCGGCCCAGGTCGGTAGTCGAGATGGGGCTACTTCGGGTTTAGAGGTAGTCAATGACCTTCCCGAGGTACAGGCATCCTGGGAGGCTCGAGAGGCCTCGAGTAGTCAGGCATCCACTTCTCACCGAGGTCGGGTGCCGGACAACTTTGGCCCTTTGACAATGACCTTGGACCGGCTTCAGGCCTTAGTACGCCGGTACAACCTCCCGAGAGAGTTCTACACTCTCCCATCATGTAACTTCCCCTGGGAACATGATCACAATGAGATTGTGATTTTCGAAGAGCAGCTCATGGATGGTCTTGGTCTTCCACTGCACCCCCTAATTGTAGAGGTCCTGAGGTCTTTTGATATCACCATAGACCAGTTACACCCGAACTCCATTCGCAATGTAGTAGGGACCATTTCGCTTTTTTTATGAGTATTGTCTTCCCCTTTACCTCGATATTTTTTCTACCATTTTGTCGATTAAGAAAAACTCTTCCTGTGCTCTTCCTGAGCATAGGAGAACCTATTACCTATCTCCTCGCCCAGGCTATAAGCTATTAAACAAACTCCTCAGTAGGATCCCGGCCTGGAAACTGGACTACTTCATGGTTCGTAACCCCGAGGGGTGGCCTTTCCCAACCCATTGGAGGCTGGCGATTCAAGTTCGTGGTGTTAGACTGGGCCTGAAGACAAGGGAGACACTCAAGTCTTGGGCGGTGCTCGACTTCCTCTACTTGGACTACCTTGCTGAAGACAAGCTCGTGTAGGTCGGCTTGACTCCTGGTAGGTCGCCTTGGGTGTTTGCTTTCTTAAGATTCTGATTAGTTCGTGGCTAATCTTACTTTTCATTTTTGCAGCTACCATGCCGGTCAATGCGGAAAGTCTTTTGAGGAGCTCACAGAAGGGAAAGAAAAGGACTGCGAAGAGTTCGCGCCAGGAGGCCGATCTCTCACCTGAAGTTGTAATCATGGAGCCAGCCTCCACTGCGCCTCCCCAGGAAGAGGCCAGATCTGCTGCCCCCGAGGCGATCATGGATGAGGTTCATCACGAGGGAGCTCACCCCCAAGAGCCAGAGAGTTCGTCTGCACCCGTGGGGGTGGATACTGCACCATAGGGTTATCTTCCTAACGTGAAAGAGAGTATCATGGACCACGTTCAAGCCATGCGCAGTTAGGGTGCCATCTTCCCTAACGAGATCGTGAAGTGGGCAGAGATGTCCCCAGGCCAGCTTTTGGGACTAGTCGGCAGCCATAGTATGGTGGTAAGCATTCTGTTTTTCTCCTCCATCTCTTTTCTTTCTTTTTTTTTTGCTGACCCCAATTTTCTTTTGGTAGGCTTAACTCTGCTGGTCACGCACTGGCCTGCCAATTGGTGATCCACATAAAGGAAGTTCGCGATGCTTGGGCGGAGGTGCAGAAACTCCACCGTGAGCTGGACCTGACTCGGGGCAAGGTGTATAGAGTGAAGAAGGGGGTTGAGGCCTAGAAGGAGCTGATCTTGACCCAAGAAGGGCAGATCTCCTTACTGACTGAGGAGAAGGCATGGCTTGAGTGAGAGGTTGCGAACCTCAAGGCCTCCATCACGGAAGAAAGGAACAAGGCCATCGATAGTTGTAAGGAGTCTCCAGAGTTTGAGGCCCTGTAGGTTGAATACGGCTCGGGCTCCTATCGATCTGAATTCAAGCTGTCCGGTACTTGGTTCGATAGAAGTTCCCCGATCTTGACCTCGACGACATCATGATGACAGGCTTAGACTCCGAGGTGGCCAAGGCAGCGGATGAGGAGCCCGACTCTTTAGGGGAGGAGAGTGATGAAGAGATCGAAGTGGTGGACCCTTTTGCGTGATGGCATCTTATTCCTTTTTTCTTCTTTGAACTATGGATGTACTCTCCCGAGCCGTTGAGCTCAGGTTTTAGTAAAATTATTGTACTTGAACATTTTTACTAATGAAATATATAGTTTTCTGAGTAATCCAGAGTACAAAATAATTCTAAGTGTGAGTGAGTTCCGAGCTGGGCAATTTTAATGTGTAGGTTACCCAACCTGTCGAGGTGTCGAGCTGGCAATGAGTAAGAATAACTGGGGTGGCATAGACACCGTAGGGTTTATACCCAAGTTGTCTTTACCTTAGGTGTTAGAAGTAGCTTGCTTATGCCAGCAAAGTAACTAGGTCTTATGCAATGCCTAGGTCCTTGTCAGTTCGGCATTTTCAACCCTTAGGCTTCGGGAGGGACCTGTAGTCTGCTCTTGAACTTCGCCCACACTGAAGTGGCAACTGGGTCTTGTGGCCCTTAGGCTTTGGGAGGGACCCATAGTCCGCTCTTAAACTTTGCCCACGCCAAAGTGGCAACTGGGTCTTCTTGTGACCCTTAGGCTTTGGGAGGGACCCGTAGTCCGCTCCTAAACTTCGCCCACACCGAAGTGGCAACTGGGTCTTCTTGTGGTCCTTAGGCTTTGGAAGAGACCCGTAGTTCGCTCCTGAATTTCACTTCTCCTTAGAGACCTGTAAAGAACTAAATGTCAGAGGACCCGGGGTGGCTAACCCGGTGAGGTCACTCCGATGGCTAAGTTAGTACTCTCATAGTAGACTGCGAGTTAGAAATCACAATCTAAGAGTTAGAGCTTGCTTACTTGTTTCTGAGGCTGGTTTCTTTTCAATTCGTAATCAGAGGTAGTATCGCCTTAGATTGCTGATGTTCCATGCCCGGGGTACTTGCTTTTCTTCTAGGGTTTCGAGCTCATACGTACCTTCCCCGAGTATCCACTTTACTCGGTAGGGACCCTCCCTGTTCGATCCGAGTTTGCCTACACCATGCTCAAGTACCATAACTTTTCGGAGGACCGAGTCCCCTACACAGAAGTGTTGCTTCCTGACTTGGCGTTATAATACCTGGCTACTCTTTGCTGGTAGGCTACGTTCCGGATGTACACAAGATCCTGTACCTCTTCTACTAGGTCGAGGTTGGTGCGGAGCTCGTCAACATTTCCTTCATCATCGTAGGCTTGCAGGCGTAATGTAGGTACCTCGATCTCGGTTGGGATTACCTCTTCCGTGCCATAGGTGAGGTTGAAGGGGGTTTCTCCTGTGGCGGTCTTAATGATAGTTTGGTAAGCCCATAGTACGCTGGGCAGCTCTTCTACCCATAGCCCCTAAGCTCGGGATAAGCGAGCTTTCAATCTGTGGAGTATGGCTCTGTTCGTGACTTCTGTCTGCCCGTTCGCCTGGGGGTGTGCTACCAAAGTGAAGTTCTGTTGTATCCCCATCTCAACACACTAGTTCTGGTACTTGATATCTTCGAACTGCTTACCATTGTCAGAAATGAGCACTTGAGGCAGTCCGAAGTGGCATACTATGCTCTTCCAAAAGAAGTTCTGCACGATTAGAACTATGATTGTTGCTAAGGGTTCCCCTTTTACCCACTTCGTAAAGTAATCAACTGCTACTAATAGGAATTTCCTCTATTCTATCACTGACGTGAATGGTCCAAGAATGTCAATTCCCCACTGTGTGAAGGGTCATGGGCTAGTGAGGTACTTCAGATCGGCAGTAGGTTGGTGATGGATGTTGGCGTATCTCTGACACTTGTCACATTTCTTGATGAGCTCGAGTGCGTTTGCCTTCATCATGGGCCAATAGTATCTTTGCTGTAGCGGTTTCTGGGCAAGAGCCTTGCCCCCCAAGTGTTTGCCGCATAGGCCTTCATGGGTGTCATGGAAGACGAGCTCAGCCTCTGAAGGTCGCAAACAACACAAGTAGGGGAGCATGTAGGATATTCGGTACAATTGTCCATCTATCATGATGTACTTGGCTACCTGTCGTTCTACCCTTATGGATGTGTTGTGATCTGTAGGTTGAGTTCCGTGAAGTAGGTAGCTCGCGAGTGGGTCAATCCAGCTTGGCTCTGTTTGTGCGACGGGAGTGACCTCTTCTGCCCCCCCCGGGGGGAATGCTGGGCTGAGGCAGGTTCTCTATGTTCATGGTCCTCATGTTGTTGTTGCTCATGCTAGCTAACTGGGATAGGGCATCGGCCTCAGTGTTCTCGGTCCTTGGTATCTGCCTGATGAAGTATGACTAGAAGCTTTGTAGAATTTCCTTGACCTTGGCTAAATAAGAAGCCATGGTGGGGTCATGAGCTTCGTAATCATTGGTGACCTGGTTGACCACGAGTTGGGAATCACTGCAGATGATGATGTGCTTTGCTTGTACTTCTTTCACCAATGTAAGCCCGGATAGTAGTGCCTCGTACTCTGTCTCATTGTTGGATGTTGCGAACTCGAACCGAAGTGCATACTCCAGTTTCACCCCGCTTGGTCCATGTAGAACAGCGCCGGCTCTACTTCCTTGTTGATTGGATGAGCCGTCTACATGGATGATCTAGGGCTCCTCATCCCAAGTTGGCCTTGCTTTGATCGGGACTGGTGCCGTACTGGTTGAAGCTGCTTCTTTGTGTTCGTGCTCCATCAGTTCGAGGGCTACGGTGGTGAAGGTACATTCTGCTACAAAGTCGGGTAAGGCTTGGGCCTTAATTGCCGTCCGGGGCTTGTACTGGAGGTTGCATTCGCTGAGTTCGATGGCCCATTTCATCAGTCTATCAGGTGCCTTGGGCTTGAGTAATACTTGCCTCAGAGGTTTGTTTGTGAGGGCTACGATAGTGTGGGCTTGGAAATACGGGCGAAGCCTCTGAGCTGCCGTGACCAGTGCGTACGCCAACTTTTTGATTTCTGGGTACCTGGTTTCTACATCCTACAAAACTTTACTCACATAGTAGGTAGGTCATTGGACCTGATCTACTTCTTTTATCAGTACCGAGCTGACCACCTCATCACTCACGGAGAGGTACAACTTTAAAACATCGCCCTCCTCGGGTCGGGTCAGAACCGGGATACTAACTAGGCATTTCTTTAGCTCGTCGAAGGAGAGCTGACACTCTTTAGTCCACTCGAAGTCATTACTTTTCTTGATTGCCTTAAAAAAGGGCAGGCAATGATCTGTCGACTTGGACATGAAGCGGCTCAAGGCAGCCATGTGGCCATTCAGCCTTTGGACCTCTTTCAACTTGCGAGGTGGCTTCATTTCTAGGATAGCCTTGATTTTTTCGGGGTTTGCTTCAATGCCACACTATTTAACTATGTAACCTAGGAATTTGCCCAAGGTGACACCAAAGACACACTTACTATGGTTTAACTTCATACTATACTTGCGCAGAATTTCAAAAACTTGTTGCAAGTCACTTATTAAACAATATGAGAATTAGGTTTTGACGACCATGTCATCTACATAGCATTCAACCTTATTGTCGATCAACGACTCAAAAAGTTTGTTGACAAGTCTTTGAAAGGTTGCCCCAACATTTTTTAGTTCGAAGGGCATAACCTCGTAACAGGTTCATCTTGACCTGGTTATAGCCGGAGTATGCATCTAGAAAACTCAGCAACTCGTGCCCTGAGGTTGCGTCCACTAGACGGTTGATCTTAGGGAGAGGGAAATAATCCTTCGGGCAAGCTTGATTCAGGTCAGTGTAATTGACACACATGCGCCATTTACCGTTGCCCTTTTTTACCAGAACGGGGTTAGCCACCCAGCTCGGGTAGTGGACCTCTCTGATGAAATCGGTTGCGTCCACTAGGTTGCATTTTTTTTTTGTCTAACTGCCCTGACTAAAGGATCAGTGTTCAACCTATGAGTTATAACCTTAGCATCTATACCGGGCATTTCTGCCGTGGACTAGGCAAACACATCTAAATTCTTGAGTAGAAAACTTACCAGTCGAGAGCGGAGAGGCTCTTCGATCGCGACTCCGATCTGGAGAGTTCTGGCTGGATCTTTTCTCTGAGGTCGGGATGTTGATTGTCCCTTCAGTTAGCGTGGCTCACTCCTCGAAGTACTCCACAGGTCGCTCTAACTCGAGGTCATCTGCCAGCTTGGCCTTCCCTTTTAGGGCAGCAACGTAACACTTCCAGGACTCGAGCTGGTCACCCCGAACTACCCATACCCTGAAGTCCGTGGGGAACTTCATGGCCAGGTAGTAAGTAGATACCACCGCGCGAAGCACGTGAGTGACGGGTCGTCCCACAATGGTGTTGTACGGGGAAGGCATTGCGAATACTAGGAAGGCATGCTCAAACCTCGCGATGTTGGCCATGTACCGACCTTCACGGGTAAAGAAATTTGCCCGAGGGGCCTGACTTCTTCTCCGCTAAAGCCCACTAGAGGAGTACTTGCGGGTTAGAGGTCACTTTCCCAGAGCTGTAGCTTGTCGAAGGTGCCTTTGAACAGGATGTGCCTGACTTTGAAGTCGTTGATCTTCATTCTTATGACCAGTGCATCATCGTGGGGGTACTAAATCCCATACGCATCGTCCTCGGTGAAGAATATAGGGTCTTCAGGCCGCGGCCGCATTGGAGGGTTCTGCTCTTCATGCTTTAGTTCGTGGGTTGAATCTTTTCCCGCTGTTGTGGAACAAGCCGCGACAACCGACCCACTGGTGATCACGTTGATTACCCCGCGAACTGGTATTTCTTCAGGTAGCTGCCTCTGTTCACTCAGCCTATTGTTGGACTCAGAGGCATCTTTCTTTTGCTCCCCTCGCTGATCTGTCTGATCTTTATTATTTTTTGTACAAAGTTTCTCAGGTACCCGCAACGGATGAGCTCCTCAATATAGTCGCAGAGGGTTTTACTATTTTCGGTGCTATGACCGTGGTCTCTACGAAAATGACAATATACATTTTTATTTCTATGGGTCGGGTCGTTTCTCAACCGAGGTGGCCACTTCACAAAGGAAGCGTCCTTGATTGCCATGAGAATTTCCCCTCGCTTCGCGTTGAGGGGTGTGAAGCTTGTTCTTTCGACTAGGGGAGCTCGGGGATGAAAATCTGACCTGTTCCCTCCCCTGGCGGGGGACTTTCTTTTCTTTCTCTTGCTACCACCGTTGTTTGAGTTGTGGTCCTCCCTCTTTCTTTTCTCTACTGGGGCTTCCGTTCGTTGGTTCATCTCTTCCTCGGTCTCGATGAACTAATAGGCGAGCTTAAGGAATTCTGTGATGTCTTTGGGTTTGTTCGCAACCACATGCCACTTGAGCTCTTTGCGAGTGATCCCCTTTTTTGCTACCGCGAGTCTCACGGCTGGGTCTAAGTCTGGGATTAGTAGGAAAGTGTCGTTGAAGCGTTTGATGTAGCTTCAGATCGACTCTCCTTCCCTTTGGACTATACTGAGAAGTCTTTCTTGTGACCTCAGGCACTTCTTACTGGTGATGAAGTGTGAGGAGAACAATTGTACGAGTTGCACCCAACTTTTATCTGTCTCGAGTGCAATGTTTCTGTACCAAGTGCGAGCTACCCCCTTGAAGGTTGTGGAGAAGGCAACGCACATGCAGGCTTTGTTAGCCCCAGCGAGATGCATTTGGGACTGAAAAGAATCTACGTGGTCGTTTGGGTCGAAAGATCAGTCATACTTGTCCAGGGGGAACCCTGAAGTTCGTCGACATCGAGGAGGCCCGAAGCTCAGGGGATAGTGGAGAGGGTACAAAGAGGAGGGGAGTGGTTTTTGTGACTCCCGAGCTTACCTCCATTTTACCTCTAGGCTGCACAGGCTGGCTAGATCACGCGAGCTGGCTGGGATTTACTGCCCAAGGCACTCCAGCATGCCTCCTTGGCCGCTACTCGACTGGTTCTGCAACGGTGCTGCTGACCTCTGCCCTGTCAAATGGTGCTTTGGTCAAAAGTGATTCAGACTGCCGGCTACTATGGACTGAAACATCTTGCCTGGAGTCCCCAGCTAAGACCTCGAACCAGATTCTTGTAAGAGTACCTTCGGGTCGCAAAGGTCAAGGTGGGCTAGTTCCGGCCGGCCGAGTATCTCTCGACCTACTTGTTGAGAAATGGGAGGGACTTGTCTTTCTCTCCTGTTGTGGAATGAGACCTAGGAAGTCTTTCCCAGGCAAGGGCGGCTGCTTTGGCAGTGAGGCTTGCTCGGGGTGATTGGACACTGAGGTGGGGTAGGTTGTTGGTTCTGCTGTAGCGGTGGGAACTACTGCTAGTACATGTGGTGCAGAACTTGTTGTTAGTACTATTGGAACTGTTGGACCTGCTGCATTTGGGTTTGAATAGCCCATACGCAGTACACCAGGTCGCTTAGTTGGTTTTGTCCTACTCCAGGGGGAACTATGGATGGTTCAATGGAGGTTGCACCCACTATAGGGGGAAGTGGGGCATTCACAGGCTCAATTGGTTGAGGTACAGTAGGTGTTGGGATCCCACCCGTGGGGAGCGGTATGGTGAACTGGCCTATGCAGACTGTTGGGAGCTGAGGTTACCCCTCGGAGACATTTGCTTCTCTGAGCTATCCGGCGTTGCTGGAAGAAGCCATGGGTTTGGTTTTTGAGTTTTTAGGATTTTGGAATGGAGATAAAAAGGCTTTTAGTAACAAGCTTCCCACAGACGACGTCAAATGATGTGGCATAATCTGGCATCTCCCTGCTGGATATGATCTGGTTGCCAGCAATGATGAGAACTGGGCTCCTGAAAGAGAGGAGTCAGAGATCCCGGGGTGGCTCACCCGGCGAGGATACTCCGATGGCTAAGTTAGAGTACATTGGTAGTAGAGAGCTTGAAGATGATAACAGTGAGAGAGCTAGAGAGCAAAGATTACACACACAACAATAAGAATAGAACGTACCTCGCCCCTGGGGGGCGGAGTCTTTATATACTGGGGTCCATGTGGCTTGGTGGAATAGTTACCGGACTCTAGCTGTGACAGGACTTGCTTGTGTGTTAGGTGGGAAAAATGCCGTCAAACGGTAATACTGTCACACGCCATCAAATGGTAATATTGTCCTTTCCTGTCAGAATCGGGGAGTTGGTGAACTAATGTGACCATTACGAGGTACGACCCTGTAGGATACAAAGTACTGTGGTGTGCTCCTCGAAGTTGCCATTCGGAGGTATGGACAGTAGGTGAGTCACTTGTAGGATATCAAGTTGTTCGATGGCGATCTGATTGGTAGCGAACTCCTCGAGCTTGTGCCCCTTAGGTCTACCCTAACACGAATGCCAAAGTGCCCTTGGACCGAGGTGATCCATCGGTCCGGGCATGACCTTTAATGAACTTGGTTTCGTTTGTCACGATCTGGTACCGAGACGATCTTATCTCGGAGTGACTTTAGTTTGGGGTACCAGCTTACCCGAGCTTACTTTTTAGCGAGCTAATTTATGCTCAACTGTCACTCGTGTTGAGTCACGTCTACGTGCCAATCTAATCACATTGAGTTGTCGCTTATGCGGGGTCACGTCCAAGTGTCTCTGTCATGAGGTCGGGCCAAATTCTCCTTCATCAAATATGGTTCAGGTTAATGAAAGTAGGTTGAGATGGTTTGTTCATATGGATAGAAAACCACTTACAGGACAAGTGATCTGTTACAAGTTAAGGGAGTAAAAGAGCTAGAGGACGGAAAATTAAGTACTTGGGTGGAAGTAATAAGAAATTATTCAAACACCCATGATTTAATGATAAATATGTATTAGGGTAGATGACTCCAAGGCAGAGTCCCACTCGAGCTCTGCAAGTGATAAGAACCTAGCATGTGATAAGAATTGATAACAGTTGTATCTGTATCAGTCTCCTAGATAAACTTAGTCTTAGAATCCTATTAATCCTCTCTATAAATACAGTAGTAAGTGTTGGGTGTGGATCAAGCCCATATGGAGGGGCCCACCCCACCTTTATTTGCTCTAAAAAAAGGAGTCGTATAGTGGAAAAATATGCTTCCACCTTTTAGTTTTTTTGGCTGCAAGTTCGTAACCACCCGACAGAGAAAAACGAAACAAAAAAAAGAAGAACCGAAAGGTTTTTTCTGGTTCTTTTGAGTTTTGTGAAGAAGAAGAAAAAGTTGGCTCTTATTCCATTCAAGATCAAGTTTGGAGGTGCCTTTCAAACCCGTTCTTGACTATATTAAGTGTTGGAGTTAAGAATCCCACTCCAGTTCAGATTTGGTGATTCTTCCTCCTTTCTCTACTTCTTAGTTCAGATTTATAGGAACTTGGTGAGATCTAAACTTCTGTTTGTATTGTATCCACCTTGCATTTGGTGATGTTAATGCTATTCTTGTGAGCCAAGGATTATTTCCTTGATGCTTGTAAGCCTCTGGTTGCAACTATAGAAGACTATTGTACCCATTAATTTCAAAATTAGTGGAAGACTTTTACGGACCATAGGTCCCATAGTTTTTCCCCGATTTTGGGGTTTTTCACGTAAAAATTCTACTGTGCTATTGTGTGGTGATTGTTATCTGTTTTTCTGTTACTTGGCTGAATTGTTTACTTGTTATTATTGTTGTTGGCAAACCCATTTTGACATGCAAATTTGGGAAAGGTTCTTGCTGTCTTGGGATTGGTTTTACAATCATTTCTACTACTATAGTGTAACTTGCCCAATAGTAGTATCAGAGCCAGGTTTCCTGAAATTAATTGTTTGTGTTGAAACAAATGGAGGAATCCTCGGGTGTTATGATAAAATTGACTTCGTTGAATTATGCTATTTGAAAACACAGAATGGAGGACATTCTTTATTGCAAAGATTTGTACCTACCCATAAGAGGTGATGAAGTAAAGCTAAGTGACAAGTCAAGTGATGAATGGAGAATCATGCATAGGAAAACTGTAGGCCAAATCCGACAGTGGATCGACCACAGTATTTTTCACCATGTTGCACAAGAAACTAGGGCTGATGTTTTATGGAAAAAATTAGAGTCTATCTATGAAAGAAAAACGGGTTTAAACAAGGCTGCATTGATTAGAAAACTAGCACATTTGAGATATAAAGATGAGACTAATATGTCTGAACATTTGAGTGATTTCCAGGCTTTGATAAATCAATTGACTACTATGAAATTGAATCTGGATGATGAAGTGCTTGGGTCATAGATTTAGGTGCTTCTTTTCATGTTACTCCCTAGGGTGAAATTTTCACAACTTACACTACAGGTGATTTTGGACATGTTTGTATGGGGAATGCTAGTGCATCCAAGATCGTTGGAATGGGAGGCATTTGTCTAGATAGCAATACTGGTTGCAAATTAATTTTGAAGAATGTTAGACATGTTTCTAATATCCACCTAAATCTGATTTTCACTGGCAAATTATATGATGAAGGTTATGCAAACACCTTCAGTGATGGAAAATGGAAGCTCAGTCAGGGTTCATTCATTGTGGCAAAGGGAAAGAAGCACAATACCCCTTATGTGATGCAAACAAGGTTGAGCAAAAGATAGGTGAATGTAGTTCATGATTCATCCATTGAGCATTAGCATCGGAGGATTGGACATTTGAGTGAAAAAGGGCTTCAAATACTTTCTAGAGAAAATCTTTTTCTTGATGTGAGAGGTATGCCTCTTGAAACATATGTACATTGCTTAGTTGGCAAACAAAGTAGAGTTGCAATTCATAAATTTCCTCAATCTAGAAAGGCTCATGTTTTAGATTTAGTTCACACTGATATTTGTTACATGAAAGATAGATCTCTTGGTGGTGCATTATGTTTTGTGACATTTATTGTTGACCACTCTAGAAAAGTATGGACATTTGCCTTGAAATCTAAGGATCAGGTGTTGGATGTTTTCAAGTATTTTCATGCCAAGGTTGAGAGAAAAACAGGGAATAAGTTGAAGGGAATCCGAGCTGATAATGGTGGTGAATATATGAGTCCTTTTGAAGAATATTGTAGGACTCATGGTATTAGTCTTGAGAAAAGTATTTTTAAGGCACCTCAACACAATGGAGTAGCAGAGAGAATGAATAGAATAATTACTGACTGAATCAGATGCATGCTCTCTCATGCTAAGTTACCTAAATCCTTTTGGGGTGAGGCTATGAGAATTGCAATTGACCTCTTCAACCTTTCTCCTTCAGTTCCTTTGAATGGAGATACTATTGAAAGAGTTTGGACAGGAAAGTCATATCATACAGTCATTTGAAAGTGTTTGGCTGCAGGGAATTTGTTCATATTCCTAGAGATGAAAGATCCAAGCTTGATGACAAGGTTAAACAGTGCACCTTCTTAGGCTATGGGCACGAAGAGTTTGGGTACAGGTTATGGGATCTAGTGGACAAGAAAGTGAACAGAAGCAGAGATGTTGTATTTCTTGAGGATCAAACAATTGAAGATATAGAGAAAATTGATATGCCAAAATTCTCTGCTGATATTCCAATTAACTTGGATCTAGTTTTCCCTCTTACAATTGATGGTGACCACAGGGGAGATGTACCAAATGAACAAGATGATACAGTTAGTGATGAAACTCCTATAAATGAAAATACAGAGGAAGTACAAAATGAACATGTACCTCTAGTTCCTTCACCATAAGTTCAGCTTAGAAGATCAACTAGAAAGAGAAGACCTTCCACTAGGTATCCTCCACATGAGTATGTGATGCTGACAGATAGGGAAGAACTAAAGACTTATCAAGAGGCTATGTCACATGACAAGAAAGATGAGTGGCTGAGAGCAATGCAAGAGGAATTAAAATCCTTGCATGAGAATCACACCTATGATTTGGTGAAATTACCAAAGGGGAAAATGACACTAAAAAACAAATGGGTTTATAAATTGAAATTTGATGAGAGTGGCTCACAACTAAAATACAAGGCAAGACTGGTTGTGAAGGGTTTCAATCAGAAAAAATGGTGTCAACTTTGAAGAAATATTATTTACTGTGGTGAAAATGTCTTTTGTTCGAGTTGTGCTTGGACTAGTTGTAAGTTGAATAGCTTGATATGAAGACTATCTTCCTTCATGGTGATTTGGAAGAAGAAATCTATATGGAGCAACCAGAGGGATTCGAAGAAAAAGGAAAAGAACATTTGATCTGCAGATTAAAGAAAAACTTGTATGGGTTGAAACAATCACCAAGACAGCGATACAACAAATTTGACTCTTTCATGGTTGATCATGGGTACACTAGGACCACTTTAGATCATTGTGTATTTGTAAATAATTTTTTTTTTTATAGTGATTTCATTATTCTCTTGCTTTATGTTGATGATATGTTGATATTTGGACATGATTCTAACAAGGTTGACAAGTTGAAAAATGAGCTTAACAAGTCTTTTGCAATGAAAGACTTGGGACCAGCTAGATAGATTATTGGTATGAAGATCTCTCAAGATAGACAGAATGGGAAGTTATGGTTATCTCAAGAAAAATATATTGAGAAGGTTCTTGAGAGGTTCAACATGAGCAATGCAAAACCAATGACTACTCCACTTGCAGGTCATTTCAAGCTCAACACTAAACAATGTCCTACAAGTGAGAAAGACAAAGCTGAAATGAAGAAAGTGCCTTATGCTTCGGCAGTTGGTAGTTTAATGTATGCTATGGTGTGCACAATGCCAGATATTGCTCATGGTATTGGTATAGTTAGTCGATTTCTCTCTAACCCCGACAAAGAACATTGGGCAGCAGTAAAATGGATATTTAGGTATCTCAGAGGTACTTTTCAGACATGCTTATTATTCGGGAATGGTAAAGTCATGTTGGATGGGTACACTGATGTAGAGATGGCTGGTGATGTTGATTCCCGAAAGTCCACTTCGGGATATTTAATGACTTTTGCAGAAGGAGCAATTTCATGACAATCCAAACTTCAAAAGTGTATTGCAATGTCTACTACAGAGGCTGAATAAATTACAGCTATAGAAGCTTGTAAGGAGATCCTATGGTTGAAGAAGTTCTTACAAGAATTGGACATGAAGCAAAAAATATATGCTCTTTATTGTGACAGTCAAAGTGCTATCCATCTCTCTAAAAATCCAACTTTCCACTCAAGATCCAAACACATTGATGTAAGGTATTATTGGATTTGGGATGTATTGGATATGAAGTTGTTGAACATTGAGAAGATTCATACTAATGAAAATGGTGCAGACATGTTAACAAAGTCCTTGCCTAGAGACAAATTTGAATTCAACAAAGAAGTTGCGGGCTTGGTGAAGCCACCCATATGAGCTAAAGGGGGAGAATTGTTGGGTGTGGGTTCAACCCATATGGAGGGGACCAGTCCATCTTTATTTGCTCCCAAAAAAGGAGCCATATAGTGGAAAAATATGCTTCCACCTTTCAGTTTTTTTGGCTGCAAGTTTGTAACCACCCGACAGAGAACATCGAAGAAAAAAAAAAAAACACAGAACCGAAAGGTTTTTTCTAGTTCTTTTGAGTTTTGTGAAGAAGAAGAAAAAGTTGGCTCTTATTCCATTCAAGATCAGGTTTGAAAGTGGTGCTTTTCAAGCCCGTTCTTGATAATATTAAGTGCCGGAGTTAAGAATTCCACTCCAGTTCAGATTTGGTGATTTTTTTTTCCTTTTTCTATTTCTTACTTCAGATTTACAGTAACTTGGTGAGATCTAATTTTCTGTTTGTGTTGTATCCACTTTGCATTTGGTGATGTTAATGATGTTCTTGTGAACCAATGATTATTTCCTTGATGTTTGTAAGCCTCTAATTGCAACCAGAGAAGACTATAATACCCATTAATTTCTGAATTAGTAGAAGATTTTTACGGACCATAGGTCCCGTGGTTTTTCCCCGATTTTGGGGTTTTTCACGTAAAAATTCTAGTGTGCTATTGTGTGGTGATTGTTATCTATTTTTCTGTTACTTGGCTGAATTGTTTAGTTATTATTGTTATTGGCAAATCCATTTTGACACAAATTTGGAAAAAGATTATTGCTTTCGTGGGATTGATTTTACATTCATTTCTGCTAATATAGTATAATTTGCCCAACAGTAAGCCGATGGGCTAATTGTGCTTTTCTCTTCCAATTGTCGTTGTAAGTCTTTTATGTGGTATGTTAACTAAACTCGGACCCTTTTTTTTTCTTCAGTCCTGTTAATCTCAGTTCGTTCCTTTTTTTTAAAACCAATGGGTTGATGGGAATAGTGGACGACACAACAAAATGCCCGCCTCATGAAATTCCAGATTCTGATGATAGCTCGAAGATGGTATGATCAATGGAATCGCCCGTTGACTAATGGATCCTTACCTATCTCATGTCCTCTCTCACTACAGATTGTTGGTCTCTCCACATCAGCTGAAGAATGGACCAATCTTTCTCGGTCCTTTGCATCGGGATCTCGCACTCGTGTTCTGCAGCTTCGGCGTGAACTCCAGGTACACTCTCTCTCACTGAATATGTTAAAAAAGCCCGAGCTATTGCCAATATCTTATTAGGTGCAATTGATGCACCAGTTCATGAGGCTGCTGATTTGATACTCTATATCCTGGCCGGTCTTGGACCACACTATGAGTCCTCTGTCACTACTTTTACCGTGTCATCAGACTCGTCTGACCTATGGTTAACAGACCTCCATGGTCTACTTGTTAGCCATAAGATTTGGCTAATATGGCCAACACTACGGGAAGAAGAGCTCCCGCATCTACCTATCCTCAACCTCACCCACCTAATCAAAACCTCAACAATAAATAGCTTTGGCCCTGCTCACGGCCCGACTTGGCCATGGACCAGCCCAAACCCATGGCATGGCACGGGCCTACATGTGCTTGGGCTGTGGACTGTTGTAGGCCGACCCCCCAAGTTATCTCAGAGGAGGGCAGTACGGCCTGAAATGGACTACACTTTACACGGGTCATGCCATGCCTGTTCAGCATAGCCTGTTTTACACCTCTAGATCGACTTAAGTGATAAACCTGCCTTACCCTATTAATGTTAGGGTTGGGTCTGTCTTAATCAGGTCTGGTTTGATGCAGGCCCATGCCAAACCCGACCGATTGACATAGTTGTATTAAAATACCTGCACAAGAAAATTATGCCTTGTCCGAATACAAGGATACTATGTGTGATTGATTTTCTACGCATAGGACACCACAGTCACACATTGTACTAAACATCTCTTCTAATTGTTGGAGATGGAAATTTGGCCCGTCCATGGACCTTGCCCCGTCCCGTCCCACCCCAGTCGGGGCAGGTTTTTATCATTGATTGGGGTTTGGGATGGGTTTGAGAAAATCTGAAGCTCATGGGATCGGGGATGGGGTGTTTGTCCATCCTCCCATAAAATAATTTTAAGACTTAAAAAAAATAAATTTGTAAGTAAGGAAATAAGAATGGTTGGGACAGAATAGGGCAAATTTGGGTCCTTGTTTCTCATGAGGATGGGGATGGGATTAGGATTTCTAGTCCTACTGGGGTTCGGGGCAAGGCATTTGAATTCGGTGTTGGAGAGGGGCAGACAAAACCCAGCATCAGGTGAGAACTTTCTTATCTAATATAGTTTCAATATCTAGAGAGCTCGTAATGCTTTGCCTTCCAATACTCGATTCGACTCCAAATCCAATTTTCTAGGATTTGGATGTCAGAATCAATTTTGATGTGGATTTAACGCCACTTGATCTCATTAAAATCTGAGTTTGATAAAAATTGTCATTTATGTATATATGTAGTATAATTATATCAAACTGACTTTAAACCGGAATCGTTCTATCCACTGATTTTTTGGTCGACGGTTTGATTGTCCCATTCTAAAAAAAAAGATTTAAAATAAAAAAAAAATAATAATTAAAATAAAAAATGACCAAAAACCATTGAATAGGTCAAATGGGTTGACGGTTTGACCACCCAACTCAATGGCTTGTTGACCAATTCAATGGTTTTTGGCCGAGGACTAAGTTTAGGGTAAAATGGAACCAATTGCTTGAACGGTTTTCGGTCCAAATGGTTTGACCATCCAGGTCAACAACAGTTCGAAAACATTGAATTATACATACATACGTACGTACATACACACACATACATACATACATACATATATACATACACACACATACATACATACATATATACATACACACATATACATGCATGCGTACATACATACATACATACATACATACATACATATTAAGTGCATTTATTTGTTGATTTACATTGATTTATGATTTCTTCTATTATTATTTTTTTTCTTATGTCAAATGATGCAAGGATTATATCCTTATATTGGAAATATAAGAGCTTTTCACAGCACCCACTAATATATATATATATATATATATATATATATATATAGAAATTTTCTTCTTTTTTTGAAATTTTTATTTTTTTATTCCATGTCACTTTTGAAACAACCAATGAGATGCACTTTCCCAATGACCTAAATAATCTCTTCTCCTAAAATTTATCCTAAACTCCCTCCCCCACTATCCCCCACTTTCTCCAAAATTATCTATAATTCCTATTTATCTCCAAAATATTTTTAATTTAGTACAAATCTTCTCTCCTAAATTATCTCTAATTCCTATTTATCCTCTCCCCTACTTTTTATCTATATCTATCTAAAGAAAGTTTGGATTAAAATTTTAAGAATTATTTAAATACTCTAACAAAATTATATAATGACTTTAAAATATTTACTAAAAACACAAAAAAATAATTTTATATTTTTACAAAATATATCAAGAAATTATGTACTAACAATTTCAATTATGTTTTTTTTTTGGATTATCAATTTAAATGTTTTTCGAATATTTAATAACATGTAATAGTTTTAAATAAATAAAATTAAAATAACAAAAAGAATTAAATATTTAAATAACTATATATTGATCATAAGTAGATTTTAAATAGTTAAAATAATAAAATTATGTAATAAATTTAAAAAAAATTGTCAAAGTAGAAAAATAATTATAACATAATATTGAAAATAATAATAATTTAGTATATTAAAAAATTAATAATGAAATTATGTAATAATAGTATAAATTCTGATTTTATGGATAATTAAATCCAATAAATAATTAATATTTTAAAATTTAAATATTTTACTTATTAGACGGAAAACATTAATTTTTTTCAAATACCCATTCTAACTTGGGTATTGACAGCATCTCTTCCAAGACCAAGAACAACAACGAAAGCTGGGGTTTGGGATTCTTTGGCTACTCTGCAAGGAATGAAAACTCTGTTTAGGAGAGGAACCAGAGCAATGAGTGACCTTGCTGTCGCTCATATCACGGAGGATGTCACAAATGAGAAGTTTCACTTGTTTATCAGAAGTATATATCAATCTGGTCTCATCGTGCGATTAGATGTCACACTTATCTTCCCTTCTTCCTCTTTTGCTTCCCAACTTGGCATTTCTTTGATTTATTCTTCAGAAAATGATGCTTTCAAGAAGCTCATCTGTCATTACAGAGACAAGTGCATGATCGTGGTACCTGAGGTTCCCGGAGTGTTGGACGTTGGGGTAAGTGTGTAAGTCTGCTAGGATGATGCGGGTCCGGTGTCCCTGAATTTGGAGGTGAACCAGGCAAAGGTGCTGCCATCACTTTGTGGCTCGTGACACCGCCGTGGAGATGGACGACAGTGGGAACGCCACCGTTCTTGGGAAAGGCAGTGGGGAGTGGGGACGGTTCGATCCCATTGGAGTATGTGATTGAGGGAGATGATTTTGCCACATCACATAATTTGATACTCTCACAATGGAACTTCTGTGGTAAAGTGGAGAAAGAAAAAGTTGATCAAACATGATAAAGAAGCAAGAGGAGGGAGTATTGTGAATCAAGAATTAATCAGTACCCATTATTTCTTTTGATACATGCCGATGGTGAGACTTGAAGGAATGGAAAGGCGATATAGCATGCAATAACCGTAGAGCTTTGTTATTTGTGGGAGTTCATCAATTGCAGAGAAGTGGATACTTGTTGAAGATTAGTTGCTTCGGTTAACGGAGGAGGAGGAGCCTATGCTTGGGCTTAATAAAAACATTGGAGACGATTATAACGCCATTGTGATTTGTGATTTGTGATTTGTGCTTGTGAGAGATAATAAAAAATTGCGATTTTGATGTAACCCAGTTTGTGAAATCGGATAGGAAGGAGAAGAAGGTGGGAGAACCATTGATGTCGGTAAGTATTAGTTTTAGACCATACACGTGAATGAGTATCGTCAGTCTGTAATTTTCCATTGGGGTCAGTAACGGAGGGGAGGTTTTTGTTGATTTTCTTTTAAAAGTTTAGGGGACGTATTTGTTAAAATGAAATTAAAGGGGAGGTTTTTATTATTGTCAGAAACTTGAGGGAAGATTTCTGCATTTTACCCTAAGTATTAAAATAACTAAATATTTTAAATAATAAAATATTTAACTAGATTTTAAATAGTTAAAATACAGAAATTATGTAATAAATTTAAAAATTCTGAAAAGTAGAAAAATGAAATTAAAGGGGAGGTTTTTATTATTGTCAGAAAATTGAGGGGAGATTTCTGTATTTTACCCCAAGTATTTAAATAACTAAATATTTTAAATAACAAAATATTTGACATAACTAGATTTTAAATAGTTAAAATAAAGAAATTATGTAATAAATTTAAAAACTCTGAAAAGTAGAAAAATAATTATAACATAATATTGAAAATAATAATAATTTAATATTTTTACATAATATTGTAAATAACTAATTTCACTTATATCAAGTAATAATTAGAGAAAATAACTTAAAAAAATAATATTTATTAATAATAATTTTAAACTCTTAATCTGTATTTATTATAGAATTATATATACTAACATTAATATTTATTTTGCTTCAGTATTTATTTATTTTTCATTGAAAATTTTAAATTTAATTTATTGTATTTATTGTATTTTTATTATAACTTATTGATTAATATTTATTAGAGATTAAACTATTATTTGAGATTATACTATTTATGGACTAAGTTAATACATTTTTAGCACTTATTGTATTTTTTTTTGTTACAAATTTATTTTCAATAATTATTGGATATTAAACTATTGTTATTTATTAGAGATGAGAATATTAATTTAGTTGAAATTATGAATGTTCATAAGTTAGTTCAGTTCGGTCGTAGGCTATTTTGCTAACCAAATTGACATAGTGACGTTCGGGAATTGGTCAATTGAAACCGACCAAGCTTTTGTGAAAACCAACCCACTCAAGTTGTATTGATTTGAGTCGAATTTTTGCTTTGGTCAGTCGGCTCAAAAGATTTGAACTTAAAATTAAAATTTAATTTTAAAATTAGAATGCAATATTAAAAAATAAATTTAAAAGTTATATTTATGATATAAAACATTTTAAACTCAGAAATATGAAAAATTTCCTACTTTTCCATATTAAAAATTATGTTTAAAATATAAAATATTAATATACATCCATGGTTAGGTCATTTGATTTTGGTCGGTTTACAAATGGCCAAAGTGAAAGTGATCCAACTTGGTCAAATTAGGAAATTTGTTAACCAAAGTCAAACTAAAATACTAGAAAACTGACCAACTTGGCTCAAGTTGATTGGGTTGGTCGGTTTCATCAGTTTGATGAATAAACCTAACTGAAATTAATTATTGTTATTTTTGTATTATAAAAAATTTATTAAAAGTAAAATATGTATAATTATTAGTTATTTAAAATTTGAAAATATAAAACAAGTGTATAATCTTATGTGTTTCTATTAGGGTCATTTACTAGAACACACCTTATACTTTTCATTTTAGTAAAACATTCCATATATTTTATAACTTATTTACTTAATCAACCTTTCATATATGAGTGTTTGTTTTGCCATTAGGCACATGAAATGGTATTATTGTACATAAAACAAAATTGGTCAAATATAGCCAATAGAGTAGTCTGTATCTTATTAAGGGCAAAAATGGTATTTTTGTTTTTATTTTCTTTTGATTAAATTTATTTAAATGAGAATTAGGGTCAACACTATCATTCACTATCATCTAATGGAAGATTGATTAAATCCATTGCAAATTATAAGTGGTGTTTTAGTAAAATGCTATCTATTAGGTAGATTTTAGTAAATCTATGAAACTATAAAGGGTATTTTAGTAAATGACCATTTCTATTATCTCTATTTTAGTAGAGAGTTTCTCTCCTAAATTATCTTTAATTCCTATTTATCATCTCCCTTACTTTTTATCTATATCTATCTAAAGAAAGTTTGGATTAAAATATTTAAGAATTATTTAAATATTCTAACAAAATTATATAGTAACTTTAAAATATTTATTAAAAACATAAAAAATAATTTTATATTTTCAAAAAATATATCATGAAATTATGTACTAACAATTTAAATTATGTTTTTCCGGATTATCAATTTCAAAGTTTTCAAATATTTAATAATATGTAATAACTTTAAATAAATAAAATTCAAATATTTTATAGATTATTTAAATATTTAGCATAACTAGATTTTAAATAGTTAAAATAACGGAATTATGTAATAAGTTAAAAAAAATTACTTGTAGAAAAATAATTATAACATAATATTGAAATTAACAATAATTTATTATTTTTACATAATATTGTAAATAATTAATTTCACTCATCTCAAGTAATAATTCGATAAAATTAATTTCAAAAAATTAATATTTATTATTAATAATTTTAAAATCTTAATCTATATCTATTATATAATTATATATACTAAAAGTAATATTTATTGTATTTCAATAATTATTTATTGTTTTTTATGATAAATGTGTTTTCAATTATTATGTATAAATTTATTTTTTTTGTTATTTAACAGAAAACTTTCAATAATTATTGGATATTAAACTAATTTTATTAATTTTTAAAAATTTAATTTATTGTATTTTTGTTATAACTTATTGATTAATTAATATTTATTAGAGATTAAACTATTATTTGAGATTATACTATTTATTGACTAAGTTAATATATTTTTATTACTTATTTTATTTTTGTAATTATTATATTTTTTTATTATTATATTTTTGCTATAAATTTTTAATAATTATTAGAGATTAATCTAACGTTATTTATCAGAGATAAGACTATTAATTTAGCTAAAATTATTAGTGTTCATGAGTTGGTTCAGTCTAGTCATAAGCTATTTGGCCAACCAAATTGCCCTAGTCAAATTGGGGAGTTGGTCAGCTAAAATCGACTGACCTTTTGTGAAAATTGACCCACTCAAATTGTAATGGTTTGGGTCTATTTTCTCAAAAGGTCAGTCAATTCAAAGTATAACTTAAAATTTAAATTTAATTTTAAAAATTACAATGCAATTATTAAAAAATAAATTTAAAAATTAGATTTATGAAATAAAACATTTTAGACTAGGAAAAATGAAAAATTTCTCACTTTTTCATATTTAAAATATAAAATATTAATATATATCCATGGTTAAGTCGTTTGATTTTGGTTGGTTTAAAAATGGGCAAAGTGAAACTGATCCAAATTAGTCAAATTGAAAAATTTTTAAACCAAATCCAACCTAATATACTAGAAAACCAACCAGCTCGAGTCAAGTTAATCGGGTTGGTTGGTTTCATCAATTTGATGAATAAACCTAACTGAAATTAATTATTGTTATTTTTGTATTATGAAAAATTTATTAAAGATAGTATATAAAATATTAATAATTATTAATAATTTAAAAAAGTTGAAAATATAAAACAATTGTATACTCTTATGTTTCTATTTGGGTCATTTACTATAACACACCTTATAATCTTACATATTTACTTAAACCTACCTTATAGTTTTCATTTTACTAAAACATCCCATATATTTTATAACTTACTTCCTTAATCAATCTTTCATTAAGGAGAGTTTGTTTTTCCATTAGGCCTATGATTTTTTATTCCAAAAATACCCTTAACACTTTTTTGTACATTAAACAAAATTGACCAAATATAACCAATAGAGTGATTGCCCGTGTCTTATTAAGGGCAAAAATGATATTTTTATTTTTATTTTCTTTTGATTAAATTTATTTAAATAAGCATTAGAGTCAACACTATCATTTTTCACTGCCATCTAATGGAAGATTGATTAAATCCATTGCAAATTATAAGTGTTATTTTAGTAAAATGCTAATTATAGAATAAATTTTAGTAAATCCATGAAACTATAAGGGATAATTTAGTAAATGATACTTTCTATTATTTAGCTTTCACTTAATAAATTCCCACTAGTATATATATATATATATATAATAAGATGATTGCGGTTAAATCCAATGATATCTAAATCTGATCCGAAATCCAACATGGTGATTGGATGCAGATCTAGAGGTTTCATAATTGAATGCAGATGTGAATGCAGCAACTAGATCCAGTCTGAATCAGATCAGCACATCTAGAAATTTCATAATTATTCAGATCAGTTTACACCCCTAGGTGAAAGTGGTTCACCTAATTACCTTGCTAGCCTAAGCAATCGAATTTTACAAAGAAAAAAAAAAGAAAAACTAATTTCTCCATTATAAGTAAAGAATGCCTTAAGCGCTCATAATTTAATGATAGAAACAGCGCTGAGGAATGACAAATCAGGATTCATGTATCCAACATCCTATACATCATATAATTGGGAAAACTCTTAATACTGATTATTATGATGATGATAATAATAATAATAATATAAATTTAAAAACTAACGATTATTTATCTATCTTTTGAGAAATGCAATTATTCATCATTATCCATAATCTAAGCTTTAACTCAATTATATGGGTCATCTAAGGAATTATTATATTAATTTATGTCTTAAGACAAATCAAATCAAAAGACCATAGCATTTCATTCTACCCACTCCCACTCCCACTCCCTTTTATATGTGGTAATAAGTTAATAACACTCACTACCTACCCTGTTCCAGGAGAGGGCCGAGAGTCATAATGTACATTGTTTCTTTTCTTTTCTGAACAATTTCAAGCTTGACATCATACAAGTGGACTCTATCAGGAAAGCAGCAAAAAACAAACATCTTAACTTAGTAGCTTGTGTTCTTTGAGTTTCCTTTTTCACCTTAAGGAGGTGGGTAGGGCATACCCTATCTTGGATCAATAGGGCAACCCCTAATGCATGGTCAAAAAGTACTCTGAATACAACAAAAGTACATTGCATGGTCAAAAAGTACTCTGAATACAACAAAAGTACATTCTTGTAATACTGCTTTGCCATTCTTTCTTTTCCATCTTTTACAAGAAAAGTTCCCCCATTGAGCAGTTCATAGAATCCCCAGTGGTTCACCTAAGAAGGATGTCGTGAGGTGTCCGTAATACAAAATACAAATCAACCCTTTTTTTGGAAGGATGGAATCGAATTAAACTGGGGTATTAGAAAGAAAAGTAAATCCTTTCTCCCAACTCCCAAGTATTAATAAAAAGAAAGCACAACCAGAAGAAATCAAGAAAATGCAAAAAAAAAGCATATTAGTGTACTTACAAGAGGCTTTTTTTTTATGAAAAAAGAATGTTCCAGATAAAGGAGTGAACGACCAATGTGATTGTAATCAAAGAATATGCATTCATATATTTATTTTATGATAGAAAAGTGGCAAACTCAAATTACAGAAGTACAAAACCACCTTGATTAACAAGAGATCAACTTTCCAAAAAAACAAAAAAATAAATAAAATATACTCCAAAAAAGAACATTATCCATCACAGAAAGTCAGAACCAAAAGGTAAGACACCCTAAAAATCCTAAGCAAGTTCGAGCTGACTATCGACAACAGAAGTATCCCTCACACATCACAATCCTGAAATTTTTTATTCAGTCAGCTCCCTTGTCCATTATTTCTATGGAGAATATCTTGAACATGTTAAAATCACAACCCATGACTTAAAACATCCTATAACTAAAAAACATCTCAAACTTGTGACCAAAATCCCCTTACTCGATAACAACTTTCATAGCTCATATGCACTGTCCTGTCCACCTTAGGTCTTCATCATTCTTTGCACCTGCATCAAAGAAAACAATGGGCATTTTAAAGAAAATAATACTCTGTGAAGAAAAGCTATCACGATTGCTCAAGACTGGGCCAAGTAGATTTAAATTGCAGGATGAACAGTGAATTAACTAAAGCAATAGATTTGTTTTTGCCCAATTGTGGTTACAACATGTCGACATGTCTAAGGGATAATTAGAGAAGTATGGAAAAGGCCAACTCAGTTTGGGTTTAAGTTGGGTCAACCGTGTCTATGGCGGATTGCATGTGTCTGCTCTTACACAGAGAATTGACCATTAGAACCCCTGCAATTGCCTAGTGAGTAAAAACCACAGCCTTGTCAACATCCCAATCTAGCTTGAAAACACATCCAGGATGTGCCAACAAAGAAACAACTCTCTAGAGTTCCATAAGCCAATAGCCAGCGTACAGGACCATCATGCCCCAGTCTGTACCCATCTCACTTGTAGGTTTCCCATTATATGTTCCCTCCGTGCAAGACAACATATATAAGTCCTGTCCATGCTCATTCAATTATACCCAGACATGACCTAAAGGTTGACCACACAAAACTAACCAACTTCCAAGCCCCCAGACAATTAAAAGGGATTAATAGAAGAAATTTAAGAGAGTGATCCATGTTTCCTATAAGATATAGCAGCTCCTTTACTTGAAAAATACAGTACAATAATAGCAACCAAACAAGATTATCCCTTACTTTCTCCTTCCACAGCATATGATCTTTCAATGAATCAACCCTATAAAGAGGCACAAATCTGAGCACCAAGGCCAAAGGAAAGCCAATTAAATTAGGCTCAAATCAATAGTCACAGTAAGGTTCAAAATAGCACAACATATCGGTGAATATTGTACGATGAGTATTGATCTTTGAACCCCAATATACCATTTAAGAGATTTTTTTTTTTTTTTTTGGGGGGGGGGGGGGGGTGAGGAATTGAAATGTCATGCCTCACCTAATCCTGAATCAAAACATAAAATTGCATTTCACATGTATCAATACTCTGAACCTTGAGTCATAGTCAGAAAGTTCATGCCTAAACCACACATGCTCCTCTAGACAACCTAAGCGTTGCCTCCACTGCACCTAGAGATGATCCAAAAGAAGCCTCAAGCCTTGGTTACAAGGTTAGTTTTGCACATACCTCCATTTGTTTTTTTTCCTTTTTTTTTTTGAGAAAAGGTAACAGAGTTTTGCACATACCTCCATTCTAATTCAAGGTATATTGAGCTTTTTGCTTCAGGAGGAAACATTTATATGAGAATCATACTGACTTTTGAGGATGCCTCAGGCTTTTCCAAGGGATAAGACCAGATCTGAAATCCTCTTGTAGGGAAAAATGAATTGTGACAGGAAAGAAGATAATATTGCCCCTGAAAAAAAAAAAAAGAAAAGAAAAAGAAAACCCTTCCTTGGACCCTCCAGTTGTTCTTATGAACCACAATCAATAAATGACTGAATCACAAGAGCATCCTATCAGAAAAATAGTAAGCTTAGAACCTTGAACCTTCTCGATGGTAATCTTGGTGACTTAGTGTAAAATCAATGAACTCTTCTCCAGAACAGAACCTATTTTATTGCAAAAAAGAAAGAGGTGCTCAAAACAATCCATTTCCTATCAAAGGCCCATCATGAGTTGTCTTCAATCACAAGATAACACTATCAACAAACTGATTCATGAATGCAAAATTACAAGAAAAGAAAAAAAAAACAGAAACTATATATAGTTGTTCTGCATGTTATTAGATACAAAACAAGAGAAGAGCTAGAAGCCCACCCGATAATTATTCAGACAATCACCAAGTTTATTTATGTATATTTAAGGGAATGCACCATTATCTGCTACATAATTATGTAGAAACTACACTAAAAATGTATATTAACAAATAATGTATCTATTATGTTAACCAGAATATGCAGGCTTTATGTTTTAACTTTCTCACACAAGCAAAAGCTGTCAAGTTTGAAACATCAGTTTTCTCCTTCTGTTTCCACCTAAAATCATCATTCTCCCCATCAAAAGATAATGATTAAATTAAACATTCTTCTTCACTTTCTTCTTATTCTAACTCATCTTCTCCAATTAGTAAACTATATGTTCTACATCATTCTTTATTGAATATTTTAAGTCTAAATTAACTTGATATTTGAGATTGCATGAAGATGGGTTGGAAAAGGTAGCATCACCTTTCACCATATTAGTTTAGTCTTCCTTCAGGACATAAAATCCTGCAATCTTGTGGGCATTTTGGCTGAGAAACAAGAAATGAAACTAATTGTAGTTAATACAACATCAGCACACTTGTCAGTGTTTAATGTCGATCCCTCAAGAGGCAATTATACTTTGTAATTAAGCTAATTAAACAACTAAACTGCAAACTTTAAAGTTGAACTTTGCTTTTTTATAATTTTAAACTGCCTTTAACCACATACTGGACGGTTCATAAAGATTGGAGATTACAATTCTAGTTATGCAGCAACATTGTAGATGAGCAGAAGGTAGAATACATCACCAAACCCCACAAATCAAAATTTTTTCACAGACATGCAAATAAACACAATCCATCTACAATAACAATACCATCTACAACAACAATACAATAAACAAAACACTAAACCACACAAAACAATATTTTTTCACGGACATACAAATGGTACAAGGAACCAGCTGGAGAAATCTCTTTTCTAACAGGAAAAAAGAAACATTTTTGCTATAATTTTGCTCACCTATGATCATCTATTCGAACCCGTCAGAACATCAAATAGGCCACAGCAAGACTTCCATGAAGTTGGCTGTACCGCCGGTGGAGCTGACCGTTCCACTTGCTGCTGGTTGAAAAGAAAGGAAAAAAAAAAGTATTCACTAGTAGATCAAGGTAAACGGCCAGATATTTTGAACTAAAATCAGAATAGACATTCATAATTCTAATTCACAGACCTGGGTTTCTGAGCTTTCAGGAATCTGAGGCTGAACATGATGTTCATCAGAAACCACGGCTTTACTAGTTTCAACAGGTGGAGCATCTGTTGATGGCAAAACATTACCCTCATTTTCCTTCGACGCCAAATCAATCACACCCGAAACCCCACTAGTCTCATCCGAGGAAGGCAACGGCTGCTCCTCCTTTTCCTTTGGAACAACTACCTCTGTAGTCTCAGTATTGTCCACCGATTCCGAGGCGGCTTCCAAAATTTGACTCACCCCTTCAGACAAAGCAACAACCGGCTCAACTGATTCAACAGGAGGCAGAGTCTCCCCACCCTCACCCTTCTCCTCTACTAATATCTCCGATTCCGTCACTGAGGAATTCTTCTCGACCACGCGAGGTTTTTGAGACTCATCATCAGAGCTAGTACTGGAACTACCAGCATCCCCAGATGAACCACCCTCACGGGAATCCTTCGCATACTCCACATGTTCGATAACAACATCGGTTCCCTCAGAATTCTCATCGGGTTTCAAATCCCTGACAACCTCCAGAACCTCCACTGCTTCTACCTTCTGCTTATTCTCTCCTTCCCCAGTGCTGCCATTTATGGATTCTTCCATCGCTTTAGTGTCGGCAGCAACAGACCCAAGTGCGGAATAATCCTTATTCTCCTCCTCCTCTTCTTCTTCTAACGCATGATGGTGATCCTCTGAAGTAGGGGAACTCGCATAACTACTATCACTTTCTTTCTCATCATGGGTTTTCAGATCATCGTTTCCTAACAAAGGATGCGTAACAGATTGAGACTAAAGAAATACTAATTAAGACGAAATATTTAACTGACAGACACCCAATTGAGCAATAGAAAGAAGAAACAAAAATAATTAAAAAAAGAAAACTAAACAAGTGGGTGATGATGAAGAGGATGAGATAAGGCTAGTAGTTGTGTAAGCAAGTACCTTGAGAGTTAGTTGGAGACTGGATGTTGGCTACCTGCTCCTTCTTTTTCTTTGCTGCTTTTCTCTTCTTTGCGCCTGAAGGCATGATACTCGATTGGCTCCTCTGTGGGTTTATGTAGTTGAATGAGCGAGGCGCTGATGGTGGTGGGATTGATTTTCCCTTGCCAATCTGTAATCGGGTCCCTGAAGACCTCCCTGTCTTTCACTATCTCTTTATTTCTCTATTTCTTTATTTCTGTTGCTTTTGTAAGCAAAAATGGTATATAGGCTTTGGTGGGATTTTTATATGTGAGAGAGGAAGGACAGAGTGGCAGGTGCGTCTTCTTGGTTTTTGAAATTTTATGGAAGGGTCGGTCGGTTGGTTTGAAACTCTGAAGTGAGTGCTGTAAATTCTGGGGCCTCTAGGGGTTGGGAATGGAAGGGCGGAAGAAGTTTTTGCCAAAACTGCTGAAATGAGTTAGGACTTGGGAGTGGGAAAGCCGCATGCAAAGCGCGTGGTGGTGGAGCTCGCCAGGCCACTTATTCATTACAATCCGTAACTCCTTTCTCTCTCCTTGACCTGTCCGAGTGACCGGGTGAGTATCTATCCTCTCTCTCTCTCTCACTCTCCCCCATATTTGTCCTGTCTTAGTTATATGTAGTTTATAGAATTGCTTCACCAACAACCCATTAAGATCTAAGCTTCTAGATTGATCAAGGATTCAAGGTTTTGATGTTTTGGGTTTTGGAGGGACTGAGATTTTAGGGCAATTAAATGCAAACAAACGTAGAAGCTCTGGTTGTTAGCAATAGGCACAGCATTTGGAGGGTTAGAGAAGTGGGGCAGTGTAAATTAATGGGACAAATGACAATTGGGGTTTCATGGGGACTTGACGTTGAAAGGAAAATGAAATGGAGGAGAACAGGTGTCACAATAAAAACAAATGGGTATCCCAAGAAAATAACGAGTGGAAGGCTTTGGAATACTTTGGATTTTGATTCCAAGGAAGAATAAAAAAAAAAAAAAGTTAAGAATAAAATATAGATAGGGTTTGGAGTTTATGTGAAGCGTGAAGTGGGTTTCTCCCATAGGTCCATCCTGATCAAGATATGATTCTAAAATAGTAAAATCTAAATAAACGATTAATTGTAATTCATTGTTTAATATAATGATTTTTCATTGTTCCATGAGGATTTCTATGCCTTATTAAATATTAAAATATATTTTTAATGATAAATATTGGTGTATGCATATAACACTATATATATATATATATATATATATATATATATATATATATATATATATTTTGTTGAAAAGGTCTACCCCATAAATTACAATTAAACAATCAATCTGCTAGCTATTAATTACATAGATCCATTTATCAAATGCCTATGCCGACAAGAGGTTCTGTAAAAGAAAAAAAAATATTAACATTTTTCCTTGCCTACTTTTGATTTTTAAAGCTATGTAGAAGACTCCTTATTCCATAGCCTGGGTAACCAATAATGGTAGCTCATATTGTATATATTGTATATGTAATGCTTGCAAAATAATATGGGAAATTTAGATAAATCTGGATTGGAATTCTAAGTACACATTATTTTAGAAATTGTGGCTAATTAAGGTTGCCAAAAAAAAAAAAGGAAATTGAGGCTAAATTGGTACCCCAAAGGGGTTCATGTCTTAAATATTTATTTTCTACCTAGCATGTTTCAAACAAAGCATCTTATATATAGTACTTCAATAAAAAAAGGAAATTGTGGCTAAGTTGGTACTCCAAAGGCTTTTTAATAATAAAAAAAAAGTCTATCATAGAAATGCTTATGGTTCTACTTTAAACAAACTCTTTTTGTTTGATATAAAGAACATTTAATATTAGAGATGTGCATTCTTTTTCTACAAGTTTTCCATATTTTTCTGTATATATTATTTAATTATAATATTACAAGTTGACCCATTTGATCCAAACGTTTGTACCACTAATCAGCCACTTCGATGGAAAATAATTTTATTTTTAAGTCAATTTTTTAAATTGGTTTTTATATTATTACAATTATATAGTACTAACTTAATTAATGGAATTAATGGTGAAAAATAAAAATGCATTAAATGTAAGAGTTCATGAGAAAGATTGGGAATTGATACTTAATAGCTTAAAAATAAAAGTTAATGAGCTGAGGAACTATTTCCTTTATAAGGAGGGATCAAATTCAGAAATAAAGGTATTTTAGTTAAGGAAAAGTCCATTCCCACTTTTTATGGTAATACAGATATAGATTATTCAATCATTTTAAATACATCAGCAAGTTTTTTGTAATGAATGCTGAACATCTAGAATCATTTAGATGTAGAAATTACATTCAATTCTTCAAATATCTTCACAACCTTTCTTGTCATGTTTGTATTACAATTTACAAAACAGACCAAAAACTAATGATAAATCTCATTATTTCATTAATATTCATAAATTTTTATATTTCAAATACAAAAATATTACAAAGATAAAGAACCATGCATTAAAAGTCAGATGAAAATACAATAAGAAAGAATATATATAATTCAAGATAATTACATAAAATTGAAAATGGTGTTTCATTTTTTTCTGCCAACAAAACATGTTCCAACCCTCTACCACCTCGATTCTAACACCCCATATCTCACCATGAGACTGGGTCCCACCAAAGTGAAACATATATGAGATGTGCGGTGTAAGATCATATTGGTAGAAGATTGGAAGATGTTTTATTTACAGGTGATCCCGGTCCTGCTCATTCAATATATTTACACCCTTTTGTCTCAAAATATTTAGAAATTTGTGCATTCCTTTGGGTTCTTTCTAGCTGTAATATATTGATAATAATTGTCGTTATTTTTCAAGGATTCCACATTTCCCTGTGACCACTTTGGAGTCTAGACAAATGTTATTAAGTTGTAGAATAATTGCTCCCCTAGCTGCCATTGCTTCAACTATCTCAATGCTTGTGGCTCCAATTTGTCTTGTCTAAAATTCTAGATTTCCTTTGATTCTTTTGTTCATTCTCTGGTTTGCATCCTTCGCGTCCCTCACCATATAGGGGTAGCAATTGGACAGGTTTGGATTGAGTTTCAACCTAATTCATCTGATCCATCAATCTATTAATGATCCATTTAAATGGATTGAGTTCAACGCAAACTCAAGTCGGGCTTGGGTTTAAGTTAATGCAAATAGATTATGTTGGATTGAACTAGAGTGATCCATATATATTTATTGGTTGAACCAGTCCAAATCAAATCAGACCATCTACTCATTTTTATTAGATTTGAGTGAATTCAAGTTGGGTATGGCTGAACCTGGACATCTCAATTCTACCCAGTTCTAAATTGGACTAGACCATATTGAGCCACCGAACCATTTAATGGGATTTAAATTAATTTGGGTTATGGGTGAACCACATTGACCCAAACTGGAACAAACCATCATTTGGCTGAGTTTGAGTTCAGGTTAGTAACCTGAATTTGTGCCAATCCAACTCAACCTGAATGGAAAACTAGTTAGACAAATCATATTTGTATTATTAACGGTTAACCTATTGGATATTCACAACCTCACCCAATCCAATCCATTTAAATTGAGTCAATGGGTGATTCAGTCCATTTCCAACCCACTAAATAAATGGGCGGGTTATAAAGTGGGTGGATTTGGCAGGTTCAATGGGTTGGGCATGAAATTGCCACCCCTAACCATCAAATTAATTTAACTTTTCTTAGATATTTTGGTGACTTCCCTCTTTATGATCTTATTTTCTTACTATTTGTCCAATTGTGGTCTCTATAAATTGTTTTTGTTTCATGAGACTCCAATTACTGAACTAATGCTCATGAGTCCCCTCCACTGCTCTTAGTATTTTGTGTTTATCCACTAAAATTATATCATTTCTTGCTTTCAAAATACATAGTAAAATATATAAAGTCAAGGTTCAAAATATCAATACGTCCTTATACGATGCCGAAGGGATCTATGGGTTTGATCCATGCGCAACCTCTTTCTTTTAGTTTTTTTTTTTTTTCAAAAATAGTTAAGGGTAGGTCTTAGGCTGTCTACCCCCTAAAATAGGTCAAAGCTTCATTATTTCATGTATCAGTGACCCACCAATATGATAAATAGCGGTTGATAAATGAGGAAAACTTGAATCTTGCATTGATACTCTTATTTCTGAAATAGGTCTTAAGTTTTATACTAAAAACAAAGGTCTTAGGTCATAATTAGGTGTCAAAAAATTAACTTATAAAACATTACTGTGAACAACATAAATATTATTTTGTATACCAAAAATGGCACATAACAAGTAATTTGTTGTAAGTTGAAGGGGTTAGAATATCTGGGATATAGACCAAAAAGTATATGAGCCAAAGTACTAGGAAAATGATTTAAGGCTTAAGCACAAGTACTTTAACAATGGATATGACTTTGAATAGAATGGAATCATAAAATAAGATTCACATAGCTGACCCCATATAGTTGGGATAAGACTTCAATGGTGACTATAATGATGAAGACAGAAATATTAGTTTGCTTTGGGCCAAAGTTTTTAGTTTTTACTGGTTCATTTCTCATAATGAACGTGGACCTTATAAAGAATAACTCACAATGTATTAATTGCTTTCAAATGTTGCAGAAAGAGTATGTCAACCAAATCATTTAAAAGAAGCTCCCTAAGTTTGTGATTGGTTTGAAAGAAAATAAGAGAGAAACAGAGCCTCTCAACTTTCTATTTCTCCTTTAATTTCTATCAAACCAAACATAGCCTAAATGACCAAGGTAAGGTATCTCCCAACCCTTTAAACTATAGCAAATTTTGGAGCAAATGAAAATGCCACACATGTTTATAAGAAGCTTCCTTTTTTGTGTGTAAGTTTTATATTAAGACAGTAAAACAGCCAATACAAGGTAGGGTATAGGTATAGGGATGATGTGAACTGAACGGTTGAATATGTGACTAATCTATAGATTCCACTACTACATGGACATTTTGGATCGGACTTACCATCCACCCATTTATCACAAACTAGTAAGCGCGTACGTGCTTTGCATATTACAATTCTAGATGATGATAATGATAGTAATAATATATCCAAAATTTTCTATAAACATTATGTATTTTTTTTTATCTTTTTGTAGATTTTTTGTTTTGTATTATTAACTGGATGCGGATTGTGATATCTAACTCAGAATACATAAACACCTCGTTCAAATATATAATAATAGGATTGCATTGAAGTTTAAAGTATCATTTCTAGACTCTTCTTTTTTGTAAAGTTTTATCTTTTTTTTTATATTTTTTATTCATTTATCAAAGAAATGTAAGATTTAAATAGAAATAATTGAATGAAGTGAAAAGTAGTAATTTGATTTACAATTTAAAACTCGCAATTAATAGTGACTAAATTAAAAAATGAGTGTTTTAGTCAAAAGAAAGTTTCATAATTTTGTTCATATTTTTAATAATAGTGTAAATATAGAATTATAGATGTTTTCAATTTTTTTTTTATAATTTTTGTGTGTATAAACAATTCTGATATGTCACACTTACTTTTTGTTTACTATGACAAATATATGATATTATACATGTGCCCAAATGCTTTTTTTTTTGCAAATTTATGTATTTTTTATATTTTATTATTTATTTATGACATTAAAGGTTAAAACATTTAACCCAGAAGTTGAATTATTTGCTATTAAATTTTATATTTCATGTTGAGCCAATTTTAAATTATGTATTTCATTTTCATTATCAATAAAAATAATTCTCGTTTATGATACTTATTTTTTAATTTGATTTATAAAAATATCATAAATGTGTCTAATTTTTTTACATTTTTGTAATTTTCTATATTTATTTCTACTTTAAAAAAATTATTACCTAACTATCACTTCATAGGTTGATCAATTTGATTCAAATGATTAAATTGATTAGCCACTACTTGGATAAAGAACGGTTTGTTTTTTAGTCAATTTTAAAATATATGGGCTTATATTGTTAAAAACATTGACGTATAACTAATTAGTAGAATTTATTAGTGAAAAATAACTTAAATATAAGATTTAATAAAAAAGTGGATTTAAATTTTCAACCCTTAGAATTAAAAATGAACTAAATACATAAATATGGACATTTTAATAGCCATTAAAGTTGACATTAAAGCTATAATAAAATGACTTTTATACCCTTTTTCAAATAAAAAATAGAGGATAATTTTAGTCAAAAAAAATTTCACATTGCATCTACACTTTTATATTTAGTATAGATAGGATGTGTCAGATAGAAAATAGAAATAACAAATTAGAGGAATCTTTATAGTCAATTCAGACTGTTCATCATATTGGGGAATGGGGACCCTTTGGATATGGTCGCTATCATTTACATGAGATCATTGTAATTAATTTTGTTGATAAGTGTTTTTATTATTGATGTTAAATAATATCTATATATAATATATAAAGTATAGTACTTGTATGCTTTTATTCATAATGTTCCCAATGCATAGTTATAAGGGTTGTAAAGCGGGTGTGAGGACCAATTTTGTAAGGAGGAAATATAATTTGATATCATATATGGTTAGTACTTGCTTGCACATGTGCATAGCATGCACTCTTACACCTGGTTTAGGGTAAATTGCAAATTGTCACCATACTTAGGGGGTAGACAGGTAGTGATGCACCGACACTCAGCCCCCAAACTATAATTTGAGGCAAATACCCAACTTGAATTAGTAGATTCCAGCACTTTGCCCTTACCATTAGCATTTCATCAATTAACTTTAGAAAGATTCTTTTTGACTATCATGTGCAATTTTAAACATTTCTAAAACCCTAAACTGCCCTTATGTCATTTTATGAGACTGTCTTGTAGAAAATTGATAAAAGTACATCAAAAAATGAAGAAAAAAAGAGGAAAAACACAATGAAATACATAAAATAGAAAATACAAAAAAGGAAAAAATAGAGAGTAGAGAAAACACTAAAAATGAAAAAAAAAAAACTAAAAATACAACAAAAGATACTTTGCTTTAGCATCCCTATTTATTTTCTTCTCATAACCCACTGAACTTCAAATAGGCCTTTTAGGTGATTTCACCTTTACCATCAGTACTAGGACTGCTCATGGGCCTGGCCTAGGTTCAAATTTTGACAAAATTTGAATGGACTCAATCCGAAGCAGTGTAAAGACCAATCTGATGGGCTGCCAACTAACAAGTCTAATCAAGACTATTAATGAGGTAGGCAATAAAGAATTGGAATCTAAAAGTTTAGGGTAGGTCTTTCTTACAAATCATAGTTTAGAGGTAGAGGTGTAAATCGAGTCATGTTGGGCCGACATGGCATGGCTTGCTTGTGGCCCGTGCAAAGAGTGGGTCATGCCGTGCCGGCATGTAGGCCGAGCAAAGTTGTTCTTCCCTCTCCTGGGATAAGTTAGGGGGCCATCCTGGCACGGCCCATGGCTTGAGCCTAAGCGGGCACGTGCCATGTCGTAGGCCATGTTGTGGGCTGGGGTTGTGCTAGGCTGGGCTACAGGTTGGGCCTTGGCTTAGGCTGAACTAGGCAAAAAAGGCCAGGACTGTATTTTTTTTTTTTTTTTTGCTAAGTAAAACTAAAATACTTAACTTTTCCTTTAGGGTTAGGCTTTGGGAACAAAAATGAAAAAAAATTAATTAACAAAATACAAAATGGACAACAAATTGGAAAAAAAAAAGATAGAAATTTTATTTCATTTAAAATATAAAAAATTACATTGTTGAAGACATAACAAATAATTTAAATAAAGTTGAAAAAATTGCTCTATCTCCTTGACTTTAACCATCTACTTCATTAGGTCTAGTATTGCCATGCCCTCCTCTCCTCTGTCTTGTAATGTATTCTCGGCATCTAGCAAATCTTTAAAGTAGATGTCGTTTTCTTATTTCTCATGGAAGGGCAAATATCTACTCAAGTGGCCAGTACCACCCTTGCTATTGAAACTAAAGTTAATCTTACATTTTTGACAAACGACTCTTTTTTCCCTCCTCACAACCTACTCTATTTTAAATATTTTCCAAATCGGGCTAATAAACTTACTATTGGGGAATTGGTTTTGGGAGGATGAGCTGGCCATTTTTTAATTCTAAAAAATAAAAATTAATTTAATTACACTTACCTGAATGGTCATATTAATGGTTCAGAATCTCAACTTGATTTCAACAATTAAAGCCTCAAAGCCTACTAAATTGCTAAGTGTATGATATTATGAGACTATATGAGATAAGAGATTAAGAGAATATGAGAATTGAGAAGAGAATTGCTGAATTGGTGTGATGAGAATGGTAGAGGACAGGGATATTTATAGGAATTGAAAATAATTCAATTGCCCAAAATATCATTAGAACTAGCTATTTTTTAGTTGTTGGGAGGATTATTTTGGTCATTGTAAAGTCATTTATCACTTTATCTAAATGCCCCAAAGTCCTAAAAAGTAGTTGTTATATAGGATATAGTTGTTTGAGGGGCATTATTGTCTTTTTCTTCCCCAAGCCAAAATACATAAATACCCCCTATATAGTTATTTATAGGCTTATAACTGTTGATTGAGGAGGTATTTTTGTAAACTCCCCTAAAAATCTGAAACTAGCTATTTGGGGGTCCCCCAGGGGCTCCAATGGCTAGCTTGCTCGAATGGACTACACTCGGCCCATTGCAAGCCTACATGCTGTGCTGTGCCACATGCTGGGCCATGCTGACACATGAGCCACGGGCAGCACAGTACACACAATCGTGTCAAGCCATGGACGACATGACCCGATTTACACCTCTATTTAGAGGGCTAAGAATCACTAGCCCAAATTGCAGGGAGATAGTCTTTAATTTACCCTAATATTTATGAATATCTTAAACAGTATGCAGCACTGCACAATTCTTTGTGACAGATTCTTGGGCTTTGATGGGCCATCAATCCAGCTCTTTCATAAAGAAATCAAGTGAAGTTAGTTGAGGGGTTTTTGGTTTCTATATGTATATCTTCCTTATTTTTCTTGGGTAACATGTTTAATAATATAAAAAAAGAGAGGATAGAAATATATAATCTACAGCGGTTATGGGCCATACTTTTGGTGGTAGTAACACTTAAGTTCTAGAATTATTTACAATATCCTCTATTTTCAAATTCCAACACTCTTCTCTCGGCTTTGGCATTCTATTAATTTTGAGTTTTATGAGATCCCTTTGCCCTCTCTTTTATTGTATCTCCAAAACTCAAGTTATATAAAATGCTTTACCTCTTTCAATTCTTATTCGTCTCTCTTAAACAAAAAAAAAGAAGAAAAAAAAAATTAAAACTTAAATTTTGGATATGCAATGACGATATGTCACATCATCTCTATTGTCTCTCTTTCAACTAATTTTGTCTCTCTTCTTTTTGGTTCCATAATTTTTGTTTTCGCTTCAAACTTTATTCCAGGTGCAAGGAGTGGCCACCATAGAATTTTATTAACAATTATCAAAAGGAAGAAGAAGAAATGGATATATCGCATCACCTATTAACATTTAAAAGAAACGAAATCACTTAACTCTGATAGACTGACCCTGAAAACTGATAGATATCATATGCATCAAAATGTTGTGATATTTTGAACCTTGCTCACAAAAACACAATATGTAATTACATATTGCCATTAATCATAAATGGAAAAAGGTAGATATATAGAGTTTTGGGGTGTTAAGTTTTAAGGATTCCCTCACTCGTTGGGCTTTAAACATTGGTTTGATGACAAAAAAGCATGACTCATAGATGAATTTGGAGTCCTCATAGCTTGCCATATGATGGGTCCCATCTAGTAAATTAGATGGGCTTAAAATCATCAGCCCAAGGAGTTTACTAAAGTTGGGAAAAAAAAGAAAAACTCAGCAAGACTGCAAATAATGACCGAATTAGATAATTATTTTGATTTTTTATATGACAAATGTTATGGCATAGATCTATTCAATGGTGGGTCCTGATTTTTGAAACATGTGACATGTGGCAAGTTATTCTAGACTTGCATCCATCTACTCACATGAAGCTACTTCACAACCATCTGATGAAAATGGATCCATCATTAGGGATGATGCAGATATGTACGTACATTTGTTACAAGTAGTGATGGGATTTCAATCTGATTCATTTTCCACATATTATGCATACATATAATTGCATGAAGACAAATCATACAATTCGTTTGGCAAATTTCTGTTTATGCAAAAAACAGGGATGCAATGGGTTGCGTAGTATTTTGGGTGGAAGGGTGATTGGTGGATCACCTTTTTTTAAGTTTCTTCAATAAAGTGAAAAAGTATCACACATTTCTGATTTAAAGTAAAACACTTTAAATTTGCGTGTTTAACTGTTAATTCCTGATAATCATATTTTCAGTTCAAACTTCAAAGATTGAGAATGATGTTTTGGATTTAATTAACACATTAATCCAATTCTGTTGACCTTTTTTTTATTTTTGGAACATAGATTGTATTGAATATTGAAACTAGCTCTATAGCAACACATCTATGATTCATTCACAATTTGTTTATAGAATAATGTTGATATTTGACCGTTAAACCTAATCACTGATGAGATACTATACCTTTAATTTGTTACTCATCATAGTAGCCACGATCCAGATTGTATGGTCCTAATCCAACCACTCAATTAGAGCTCATTAAGCGAGTGGTAAGACTTAAAGTACTTTTTCCCATATTAGCTCTAGAAATTTTGGTGATTTGATAAATTAAAATTAAAATTTTGGATTGACCCCATTTATTTGGAAATAATGAAGTTGTTAATCGAAAGAAAATCAAGGGAATTAAATTAATACAACACTTTAGGAAAATTCTATGATAAGGGGAGCTTGCCTAGAAGAAATAATATGAGAGAGAACCCCTCTCCCCTAGTCGACATATATATGCATTCTCTCCACCACCGAACCTCCAATTTTTTTAGAGTGTTTTCCTATCAATACTATTTTATAGAGAGAGAGAGAGAGTCATTGTGACTAAGGGGATAGAACAAGTCCTTATAGCTAGTCACTAAGGATATGTTTGGTTTGAAGGAAAAGGTAGGGAAAGGAAGGGAAAGACGGAGAAACCAATACAAGGATTGTAAAGGTTTCCCTACCTTTCCCTACATCTTCCACCAAAGAGAATACTAAGATGTGGTTGTATTTCTTTCCAAGGATTCAAGGCTGGTACGAGGAGGCAATCGGCTTCTACAAATCAAATAGTAGTTATGGTGATTGGAGGAATTGGTTTTATTTTAATTTTATTACTTTATTATCCTATTTAGCCAAAGGCAATCACTAGTCTTCTAGATGTGAGTGGATCAGATCTACTTTACTATATTTTATTTAATTATTTCATCATTGATATCGAGTTTGTTCGAATACTAGTGAAATGCATGGCCGACTTTCAGTGGTATTAAAACTGGTCCTCCAAAACCATAACTCTATATTGGTTAAACCCCCTTGTGCTTAGATTGATCCCATGGCTGCCATTAGCACTGTTTTGTTTTGTGTACCTATGTTTGGAAATACCGGTTGTCCTCAACATGGCTTGAATTTCGGGTTGTAGTTCATGCCCAATCTATTAAATTCAAGAGGTTTATTTATTTTATTTTTCATTATTTATTTCTCTTGATCCTTTATTTATTTATTGAGTGGCATCATTGTTGTAACAAGCCAATTTGTTACAACATTATTTAGGTTGTGTTGTGTTACAACATTATTTAGGTCAAATTTTGGTTACATGGGTTGTCATATTCTATAAATAATAACCATGGATGAAGATAGTGTTCTTAGGTTTAATGATCCATGATTATTTGTTACATGGGTTGTCATATTCTATAAATGAAGGACATAAGCATCAAGCTCAATAGCCTTGGTGTGATTGTTACAAAGCCCTTCTCATTCACCTTTATTCTGACCTCCTTGTCAGCTAAATATGAACCATTCAAACTATGTGCATACAAGAGGAGAAGAGGCTGAAAAAAAAAATCTTGTTATAAAAAGTGAGAAGAAGAGGAAAGGTCCTACATAGAAGACAAGAGGCACAAGAATACTAAGGGAAAGCCAAAGAGCGAGCACACTTACTTCTTCTACAAGAAGGGCAATTTTAGAAGTGATTGTACAAGGTTTAAGAGTTAGCTAGAAAAGAAAGGTTTGAAAGGGAAAGAATCAAATACTAATCTTTCCATAATGTGTGAATTTAATTTTGTTAAGTCTTATTCTAATTCATGGTGGATTGATTGAGGTGCAACAACAAGGAAGCCAAAACCAAATAAATAGTTCATCCTTTTGGGAGATGGAAATAAAGTGGTTGTGGAAGCCATAGGGGACTTTGAAATAATTTTGAGTATTAGTTATAAATTAATTTTGGACAATGTGGTTTATATCTCTAGATTCTTCAAGAACTTGATTTCAATTTCCAAACTAGTTCTTAATGGATATAAACTTAATTTCTGTGATTTAAAATTGGAAATATTTTATTCATCTAGATTAATTGGATTTAGTGATTTGATTGGTAACTTGTACAAACTGGACTATTCATCAAATTTGGACAAATTGATGTCCTACACAGTCGAGATAAAGACGAGTTCAACAACAAAGAACCCCCTATTCCCATGGCATAGAATGTTGAACCACATTTCAATTGAAGAGGCGAATGCTATGAGAGACATATTGGCTTAGGACAAAATTCAAGACCCTTTCATTGTTCTTAAAAGAACCATTTATTGTCACACAATACACCATGCCTAGGTCACTAGACCAGAATTGTGTAACTAAGAGATGAAACAAAACCCTAATGGATATGGTAGAAACATGATGAGTGACTACGTCTTGCCCATAAGCTTATGTGTAATTAAGAGATGACACAGAACTCCCTATTCATGTAGTGTATGCATTGAATAGGGTGCTAACTAAGGTCGTTTCAAAAACTCCATTTGAGTTTTAGGTTGGAAAGAAACTGGATTTAAACCATGTACACACTTTGGGGTTACAGAGCCGAAGTGAAGGTTTACAATCCATAGTTAAAGAAATTGGACCTTAGGACTATCAACAAACATCTTGTAGGGTATATTCAAAGATCCAAAATGTTCATGTTCTATTGTCCAAATAATTCCCCAAGAATTATAGAGGCAAGAAACATGAAGTTCTTAGAGAATCTCTGGAAGAGTGGGAGTGAACATCCCAGAAGCATTGACTTTAAGGAAGTCCAAAACAATGACAAACCTCTTAATGTTAATTGTTTTGCATAAAAATTTCACTATGGTATAAGAAGAACAATTGTTAATAGGATAAACTATTAAAGTAGATGCAACTATTGCTCATCCCATATAACCCACAGAACAAATACTAGTTTCTATAGAGAGTACAAATGCACCCATACTCCCTAGGAGATCAACTAGAATAAGACAAAGCAATGCATTTTCAATTATGTATACTTTCAAGAGGTTGAGTTTGATGTGGGTCCTTTTGTAAACCTACTCATATTCAAAGTAGCCATGGATAGTTGCGACTCCGCACTTCGGCTTGTGGCAACAAAGAGTGAAATTGACTCCATGGTCACTAATGGTGTCTAGGACTTAGTACCTTTGTCAATAAGTGCTCAAACAATTCCATGAAAATAGATATCTAAAACTAAAAAGGCCCCTATTGGTGAAATTGAGAGGTACATAGTTAAACACGTGGCCAAAGGGTACAATATAGATAAGGGAGTTGACTACAATGAGACATTTTCTCCTGTCTCTAAGAAAAATTCCTTCTGAATAATCATGGCTTTAGTAGCTCACTATGACATGGAGCTACATCAGATGAATGTGAAAACAAATTTCTTGAATGGAGATCTAGAAGAGGAAATGTGCATGGAGCAAACCGAAGGGTTTGTGGCTAAGGACAGGGAACAATGGTTTATAGGCTAAAAAATGCCATATATGGATTGAAACAAACCTCTTGTCAATAGTAATACAAATTTCACGGTATTATTACATCTTTTGGGTACAAAGAAAAATGTTGTAAATTGATGTATATATCTCAAGGTTAGTAGGAATGATTACATTGTGCTAGTGTTATATGCTGATGACATTCTATTAGCTAGCAAAGATATGGGCCTATTATACCAAATCAAAGAATTTCTAAAATCGAAATTCAACATAAAGAACATGGGAGAGTCTTCTATGTTTCTAGGGATTGAGATCCAATGAGATAGAAACCATAAAGTTTGGGGGTTATCCCAGAGGGCTTATATCCAAAGGGTCTTGGAATGGTTTGGAATGGAAAATTGTGCACCAAATGTAGTTCCAATTCATAAAAGCGACAAACGTAGCAAAGAGTTATTCCCAAATTGAATATGAGAAAGGGAACATGAGTAGAGTTCTCTATGCATTAGTTGTTGGCAGTTTTATGTATGCACAAGCCTACACAATACTTGACATTGCTTTCATTGTGGGAGTACTAGGTATATTTTGAAGTTACCTAGGTAGGAAACATTGGAGAGTTGTGAAAAAAGTGCTTAAATATTTATAGGTAACAAAACAATATATTCTCACATATAAAGGGAATAAATTGGATTTGTGTAATACCAATTCAGATTATTAGTGTTTTGTTGATAATTGCTTCATGGCATAACATGGTTCTTATTGATTTTCTTCATAACATAATATCACTATTTAGTTAAAAATCATTCATCTTAATGTGGCACCAAAGTCCATTATGATAGTAAATTCCTTCATGACATCAAAGTCTTCATGACATCAAAGTCCCTTGTGGTACTAATTCCCTTATAGCATTAAAGTCCTTCATAGTGCTAAAGTCCCTCGTGGCTAAAATATCAGTGTTTGTCGATAATTGCTTTATGGCATAACATGATTTTTATTGATTTGCTTCAAAACATAACAACATTGTTCAGTTAAAAATCATTAAGCTTAATTAAATTTGTTCAAAGTCTCTTGTGGCATCAAAGTCCGTTATGAAAATAAAGTTCTTCATGGCATCAAAGTCCCTCATAGCATTAAAGTCCTTCATGACACTAAAGTCCCTTGTGGGTAAAATATCAATGTTTTGTTGATAACTATTTCATAGCATAACATGATGCTTGTTGATTTACTTCATAACGTAACATCACTGTCCAATTAAAAATCATTCATTTTAATTAAATTTGTTTCAAAGTCCCTTGTGGCATTAAAGTCTATTACGGCAATAAAATCCTTCATTACATAAGTCTCTCATGGCATTAAAACCCATTGAAGTAACAAAGTCTCTCGTGGCAAAAAAGTTAGCATCTTTTTGCATAATGACATAATGTAATCTTTGTGTTTTTCCGACTTATAGTGGATTGTTATTTGTATCACAACATAATGCACATTTTTTTTGTTGCCAGTGTCTTTATTTCAAATTGTAGCATAACATATTGTGATAAAAAAAAATGAAAATTAAAAGTACAAAATGATGGCAAAGAGAGCTTATTAGAAAGTCCTTCACCACCTTATAAGCGTGTGGCAGCATGTCCATATGCATTACAACCATCTACCATCCTATTAGTGTGTTGAATTTATGAATATGAATTCTCTACCATCCCCAAGGAGCATAAGTGAGAATACTAACTGGAGGAATCATATTTAAATATGTATTATTATGAATACTATCATGCACTTAAAGGCTCAATACTTTCCACTCTTAGTGGCTTTTTCTAGTGTTTTACTAAGTTTTCAAACATAAACTTCTCCTACTTGGAAAGATGCCTCTCACTTGATAGAAGAGAAGTTACACTATATTAACCATAGGACATCTATCAAGTTTTCAAAATATTTTAAAATGTTTTCTAAAGGTTACTTGCATGTGTTTTGTGATAAGCTTAAGTATCTTGTTCTTGAGATGATTTCAATGTTGTTTTTGCTTGGCTTTCAATGTTGATCATAAGATTCTTCCATTTACCCTCTCATCAAACAAAGATTCCATTTCGACCCCTCTTGTTAGCCTAAAGCACCATTAACCCAAATTCCTTTCATCCAAATGCATCGGAACCAATCAAACCACACCATTAAACTATGGATACACCGAAGTACCTGCCTATAAAGCTTCACCCAAAAATGCCCCCGTTCACCCTCCATTAAACCAAGATTTTGTTCTAGATCATCCCATTGACCCAAATTCCTACAATATTGACCCTCTGAACCAATCAGATACTACCACTAGACCCTAGATACCCTAAAATACCTACTTGAAAATTTTTACCCAAAAATACCCTCGTTTGGCCCAATCTGACCCTTGAAACTCTAGACTAACCAAATCAAGTCCTTTCCATATTTGCTTGATCCGGGCCCATTTGGCCTAATTTGACCCACCAATCAATCCAAACTACTCAAAAACCTCACCCTGCATACTTTCACCCAAAAATACCCACGTTTGCCCATCCATCCGACCCCACCAATCAATCTCAACTCTCCATGTCGATGACAGTTTTGTTATTGTCGTTAATCCACATCTTTCACCAATATTATAGGCTTATTAGAATTAATTAGGTAGTATTCGACACTCATCGATTATGGTTATACACAAACAACATGTTTAGCCTCTAGATTAATGTTTTAGTCATGGCTATCGGGGAGAATAATGTCCCACTTTCAATTTATTGCATAACTTACCTTAATATTGGTTTCTTGGAAAATTGATCTTCATTTGACCAATTTGAAGATTGTTTATTATTGTTCTATTCTCTATCATTTTGCATTGGTCTCTTTAAATGTTATATTTGATTCCTTGTGTAGAGTGCATGCAATCCTTTTATTTTGAAAGGTATTTTGTTTTGTTTAATTAGTTTCTCCCTTAAGTTGGCTTTCTAAAATGTCAAAATAGGTTGTCTGGTTTCATTGAGGATTTATGTTTCTTCCATGAGGATGAAATTATTAAGGGCATTTGAAATTTGCTTTCACTTTTGTCCTATTTGATCTATGCATCAATAACTAAAGAAAACCCGATACGTTCTGCTCTTATTATTATAATTATTTATTTGCACTTACTTGTTTAGGATCCCACATGGGCCCCACCTATTGGACCTGGGAGAGGGGTGCCTAACCCCTTCCCTCTCCCATCCGAGTCTTACCTAGACTAGTGTAATCAGCCACTGGGCTTAGGAGTCACTATTAAACCAAAGTGCTTTCCGATGTATATCTCAGAGGTCCCATCACCTCCATTTCCATAACTGATGGGTGGCAACTCCATTTCTAGCCCAAGTGAGTTGTGTCCTGACGCTCACAGTTGGCTACATTCTTATCACACATCATGCAGCCACCCTCGCAAATCTCAATCTCTTAATTAACCAATAGTAGAGGTGGAAACAAATCAAGCTTTTCACAAGCTATTTGAGCTTAGGTCGGGAAAAATTCGATTCGGGTCGATTTAAACCGAGCTTTGAACCGACCTCAAGCCCAGCGAAGCTTGGCTCAATTAGGGTTACGAGCTTGTATATTTTTATTATATACGTACATACATACATACAAAAAATAATATTTTTAATTCTTATATTTTTGTTTGTAAAATAAAAAAATATTTTTATATGTATAATTTTTTTTATAAGAAGCTTGGCTTGTAGTTGAGCTCGAGTTGAGCCAAACTCAAACTTGTGAGCTTTTGAGTTGAGCTGAATTTTAGCTCAAGTCTCTTGGTTGAATCGAGCTCGAGCTTGCTCAAGCGTAGCATTGTTTTGGTGAGCCGAGCTCGAATAGCCAGGTATTTGGCTCAACTCGAATCCGTCCCTATCCAACGGTGAGACTAAGGTCAAAACCATGACATGTATATATATATATATATTTTCTTTTTACATTCTCTTGGCTTGGATTTTGACAAATGACAATTAATTTTGACAAACAAAAGCTATAAAAATCAAACCCCGTAAGTTGTTTTCTTACCTGTGATTAAAGAAGGATTCTAGAAAGCAATGACTTCACACAACTCTTATATGCATCACCCAAGAATACATGGTCCATGAGAAAGTGTCATTTGATATTTACTTTGACGAGGGAAAATATATTATTTTAAATAATAAATAATATATTATAAATATATATATATATAATGCATATTTATTATTTTATAATATATATAAAATATAAAATATATGTCAAATTTCATGGCCTAATTCACCCGTTTGACCATTAATATAGATAGATTTCATTTTGACGTGTCAGGTTAAATCGTCACTTCATCTGTCTCAACTTGAAACCTCAAAAGGGTGATAGCTGATGTGAGACCCATGCTTGACCTATTCAAACATCCGAACTAATAAAATTAGGCCTAGTAAACTTAAAAAGCTCAAAAACCCAAAGATATACACACTTAAAGTTAAGAAAAGACAAAACATCATTTATAAGTCAAATTTACATTTTATGCCATTGATAGCCTCAAATACAAGGCTACAATGATAGACACACCCCAAGCTTCCATTGAATGCACAAAACCCATGAAAATGAACCCCAAATTAAGGAAAATCTTTCACTAAAGAGGAAAGCTTAAGTGAGTACCATCTTCTTTGAAAAATCTTTGCCCATTTTCTTGAAAAAGTTGCCTTGATGCCTGGGTTCTCTAATTGAGTGAATTTCAGACCTGATACGACACAATAGCCCACGGGCCGTGCCAGGCTTGGCACGATGGTCCGTGCCGTGCTGGGCCTAGGGTTTGAAGTTCATGGGCCGGCACGACACGACACAATCAAGTGGGTTTTGCTGCCCGCAGCTCATGTGCTATCTTGGCCCAGCTTGTGGCCTCGCCCGACATGACCCATATATACTATTTATATTATATATATACATAATATTTATATATTTTATATTTATATATAATATATAATATATTATATAAATTATAATTATATAATAATATATAGTATATAATATATTAATAAAGTAAACTTTTTATTTCAATTTTATTATACTAATTTATTTAATTATTGTATATATAAGCAATTGTATACATCAAAATTCATATAAAATTAAAATTTTAAGTTTTTTTTCAATTTTTTTAAATAAATAGGCAAAATAGCTTTGGCCTGGTCCATGGCCCGACTTGGGTCAAGGCTCAGCCCACGGGCCAGCACAACCTGTGGCATGGCACGGGCCCACACGGGCCATGCCGGGCCAACCCCCAAAATTTTCACCATGGAGGGTGGCACGACCCGTGATGGCCTGCGGGCTAGCATGGCACGGCCCGCACTTTGTGTGGAACGCAACCTAACACGACCCGCTTTACACCTCTACCTGTCCCCCTCCCTTTCTCTATAAATAGACTCATCTCAAACTCTAGGGGGACCCTTGAAGAGGGAGAGAAGTGAAAGGTAGAGGGGAAACCTTAAGAGCATCCCCAACCTCTATAGAACTCTCATTCGAAAGAAATCTATAAACATTTGAGCTTTAAGTTTCAGATCTGCCCATTGTTTTCTAGATTTGAGATTTGTACGAAATCTCTAAGTTCTTAATAGTTTTAGACCCCTCTTGAGAACACTCAAGCACTTTGTTGGTGTATTTTAGCTATTGGAATTCCATTGACAAAGTTACATAGGAGAGGTAAGTCTCTCACCTAGTCTTCTTACTAGTTCAACTTATAGTTCCTAAGTTAAAGTTCTAAGACCTTGGAGAACCATTGTTCTCAACTTCTTCTAAACTGAAAAAGAGGTAGAGAGGCGAAGGCCTTAGGTAAATTAGTACCTAAGGCCCAATAACAACACATCGAAATTGGTTTCAGGAGAAGTCAAGAGCATTTTTCTACAGATTTCAAAAATTCCAACAATATTTTTTTTTTCTTTTTGTTGGTTCTTCACTACAAATTGAGTTGCTGCTATAGCTTGGAGAGAAGGGTGCCTAACACATTCCCTCTCCCAATCCTTTCGAATTTGGAATCTCTTGTTTCAGTGTCTTTCTTGTAGAGAATGGAGTCACTAACAATACAATAAGATCAAACTTCCAAAGCTAAAATAAGGGCCCATTTCCTCTAAAAATGGGTGGCGACTCTATCCTTTTCAACCGGCCATGATCTTCCCAAAGCTCACTGGTTGGTTGTTGACAATTGTTGTCTGAATAAGGATGTTGAACAGTTATTTTTCTTGACTAAAATACCCCTATTGTCGAATTTCGTTTATTTTTTATTATAAGAGCAAAAAACATAATCTGAACCACTAATATTAATTCATTTCATTCCCTCTTTCTAAGTTTTATATTAGGTATTAACTCCCATACCCTCTTATCAAATCAAATGTTTATTTTATATTAAATAAAAGAGTTTTAGACTTTTCTTAACTAAAACACCCTTACTTTTGAATTTGATCATTCTATAATTGTGAGGGCATAAAATATAATTTAAACTATTACTTTTCACTTCATTCAATTCTTTCTCGTTAAGGTGCTAACTATCATTTGTCCTCCTTAGATCCTTTATTTGAAGTATTTTTGTTTCTCACCAATAAATTCTACTAATTAAATCTCTACCCGATGATTTTAACAATATAAAACCTATGTGTTCAAACCCAACATGAAAACTAAATTTTTGTTTTGTTTGTGTGATGGGTGCTAGTTCAACTATATGGGTCAAATGGGTGAACCAATGGTCTCATATGATCATAGTTAATTAATAAAGGTTTAAAAATAAATAAAAATATTAAAACTACAAAGATATTTAGGCATGTCTCTAAAATTATATAGTTATCATGTTAAACAAAAATAAGTATGGTAAATATGAAGTATTTTTATTAATGATGGAAATGAAACACAAAATTTAAAACAGACCTAGAAGTGAAATCATTTTTCTATTCAAGTGATGGGCCAATAGTTCAACCTTTTAGGTCAAACCAGTCAACCCACATTATCATAATTAAATAAAAAAAGTTTTAAAAGAGATAGAGGAAAAAATTATTAAAAAATACACAAAAAGTTGTATAAAACATTTGGGTACATATCTAATACTATGTATTTCATCATATTAGACAAAAATAAGAGTGTTAACTGTGATGAGTGACTTATACGAGTGCAAATTGGGTGGATTAAATCAGAGCCTAGACATCTAGACCAACCCAACTTGTAATAAGCTAGGCCCGGGCTTAAGCCAAAAAGTTTGGGTTCTTATATATTTTGACCTCTACCCAGGGCTAGCCTTTGGTAGCTCAAGCCTGGTCTGACTACATACATACATACATAGTCATATATTTGCATACATTTATGTGAAATTTTAGCATGGAGCGATTAATAAATCTAAGCCTAACTGCATCAAATTTCAATGCATGATGGGTTCATGTTGGATAGAGCATGCTTGACCTTGGGCTCAAGCCTTAGGCCCAATGCATAAGGTTGGGCCTAGGTTAAACATAAACTTGGCTTAACTTATACAACTTGCACTTTACACACACACACACACACACACACACACACACACACACGTATATTTTAGAAATATAGAAATTTGTCAAAAAATGTCCACATCTCTAATATTACATGTTTATCATAGTAAACAAAAATAAATATGATAATTAAAAAGTATTTTTATTAACATTAAAAACAAAATACAAAATTTAAATCCTCCAAACACTATGGTTTAATTACTAATCTTTTGTAATGGGTTCCAATAATTATAAGGATATTGAAATTCTTATTGGCATCTAAAATCTCACTAGTACAAATAAAACTATTTGAAGCTTGGTCTTCAAATTGAAAGGCAATAAATCCATTGGTACAACGTGTTTTGATTATTTATCTTTGTCACACTCATAGAAGTTTTGATAAAAACATTGAATTCATCATCATCATCACTACCACCACGTGCAATACATACAGACATTTACTAGTACTACCGAATATGGTGGTATGCAATGCAAAATATACTTGGGAATTGTTGGGTTTAAAGAATTTTATAAGTTTTGTTAAGAAATTTCCATCAACTTTCTATTCCTTTATTTTTTTTCTGTTAAATCAAATATAACCTTAAAAGTGCAATAATATGGAGTAGAATCAATAATTGTATAAGTTTTTTTGGGTGGATAAAAGATCCATTAAAAGACAAACACGAACAGCTAGAAAAAATAGACCAAAAAAAGAAAAAACAGCAAACACCAAAGACAAACAAAGAAGACCATCCAACAAGTAATAACAAATAACCACATTACAGTGATTAGAAACCCTTGTAAATTTGCAAATCCTATAACTAAATTTGATGGCATTCAAGGAGTCCCATTCTATAACTAAATTTGCAAATTCTAACTCCTGAGCCATGAAACAAACATTCTGCTGAGGAAGTGAAGCAGTGACCATTTTTTCTAGCCCAAAAAAAAAAAGAAAAAACCATTTCCACCCTTTGAAACAATACCAAAACCTCCTACACCCGGATTCAAAAAACTGCCATCTACATGTGCCTTTATAAAGCCTTCCTCTGGATCCTTCCACAAAAAGAAAAAAAAATATTGGAGTTTGGAAATAGAACTATCATGTCATGATCCAGCTGGTTCTAGTGGGGAAATTATCTTTCACTGATTTCATCAACCTGTCAGCCAACAAGAGCAAAGATAGTGATACCTGGATTAGACAATAATTGATTAGATACAAAGTCATTTCTGGATTTTCAAATAAATCACATCAAAACACTTCAAAATAGATTCTCTCCCAATGACTTAATTTGGATAACTAACTTGAGTATTTTCATCACCTCCAGAAGCAACAGCTAAATTGGTGGGCAAATCAATAGGTTGATTCGACTGTAAATGAAATTTCATTCTAACTGATTCTAATTTTCATTTCTATTTTTGTCTGAACTAAATTAGTAGACTATAGAAATAGACCATTCTAATTTCAATTCCAACTGTAAATCAAACGGACCATATAATACAGTATGTAAGTAAATGGGCTCATTTAAGCCCAACAGGAAGCTAATTGGATGTTGAAATAAAGGTCCAACATGTATGTTAATAAATTTCACCGATCAGTTGACCAACTGCAGACCTAATGAAGATTTCTTCTCTTTCTTGGTTCCTTGTGGAGGTTGCATTTCCTGTGACCATGGTTACAAGTAGTGTTTGGCAAGGATCAAAATATTGGTGAATATGACCAATACTCCATTGTTTTTGTGTTTACTTTTTGATTTTATGAGAATTATATGGGGATGGGATCTACCATCCAAAAGTTTTGAACCTTTTAAAATATACATGTATTAATGTATCCATGTGTAGTTGGATGTGCATCAATACGTCGTATTGTATTGATTTTTTTATCTTTGTTGTTAAGCTTAAAACATTATTGGCATGCTCATATTTCATTGGAGGTCACGTTTGCAGGAATTTTTTTTCTGCTCTTGATCATTTTTGCATAAAATTCTTTTGGCTATTCTAATAAGGGTGTGTTTGTTTTTGGTGTAAATGTGAATTGACGTAAAAATTCTATCATTAGTTCACATTTACCCGTATTTGTTTTCAGTATAAATATAGATCACTATAAAACTTCCCATCCAGTCCACATTTTCATGCATTTATTTTTCAGTGTAAAATTACCTTCCCATCGGTTGACTTTTCCATCGATTATCACATCTAAAAAGCACAACCTAAAGTGATATTTTTTCTTGACAGTGGCAGTAGGTTTCTGTTGGGATGTCTCGGGGACATCCCGGAACTTCACAGATCGAGAGACAAAGCAATTGGAGGTGAGAGACAGAGACGAGATTGAATGAGCTTGGAGCCACAGATATGTTGGGTTTCTAGTAATATCATATTTCATTCATTAAGGCTGCACTTGGATGCGATGTAAATCAAGAATGAATGTAAAATTTACATCGGTTCAGTTTTATAGGCGTTTGGAAAGAGGGTGTAATTATTATCGATGTATAGTTTCACCCCGGTTCAGTTTTGTATATGTTTGGATGGAGTAGAATTTTACGTTGATAATCGATGTAAAAACTCATCAGTTCTAATGTTTTATATCAATAATCGATGTAAAAATTATATCGATTTTATTGATGTAAAAATTTTACACTCTTCCACCCATCACTGTTTCCAAAAAGCAACGGTCACTTTCATTATATTTTTTCGCTGATGATGTTTTACACTGATTCCAAATACAAATGCAGCCTAAAGTTTTTGATTTACAAACCTGCAGTACAAGCGAAGAGATCCGTGATCATTTGTTTTTGATGTAGAAGGAAAACATCTCTTTGAATTGGAACATTCTACTCCTAGAGATAGGAGATTTAACCTGACTTACATCGAACACATGGAGTGTGAAAGAAATAATTGATTTGTACAAATCTTAAATTGCTTTTCCATCTACCAAAAACGGAGAAAATTATCTCTGCATGTGCAGTAACGTGGCGCTCAAACACACTCACTTTGTTTTTTTTTTTTTTATTTTTTAATAGTCTTTGAACACATAATTAATCTTTTATCTCCAATGGAGTCATGACATTGATTAGTGTGTCTGTGCACTCTCTCTCTTTCAAACAAAAATAAATGAATTAAATAAAGACAAGAAAGCCAAGGTTTAGTTGGAATTATATAACCCTAGAGAAATGAACTTTTGGGGGGGGGGGGGGTGTTGTACCTTTGACCCCCATAGTGGGTAGGGTATTCTATGATAGACTCAATTAATTAGATTTTTTTGAGAGAACAACAGTTCAGTTTAAGGTCAGAATTTTTTAGGTTAAAAGTACAGTTGAGGTAGGTATTAGGTCAGTAATAATGCTAATTTATGGGCAGGAATTGCTGTATAGAATGAGGTATTTTACATTTTGAATGCTTATAGGTCTGTAGTGGAATTCAGAAATCTGCAATGGACCTATACATACTTTTCCATTTATTTTTCTTTTGATGGGTGATCCAATTAATTAATTATCTGGATTAGTGAGATTAGTGTAGGAGGGAATAAGGCTGAAACTTGGGATATGTTAGCCCAAACCCAGCCCAAAAAAAATCAGATTGGGTTGGGTCAGGTTGATGATCAATTTATGGTTAGGATTTGATTTTTGTTAATCTCACTTTACTTCTAGTTGGGTTAGGGTTGATTTTTTGAGCAACCTGACTCTACTAGTACTAGTGTACATATAGTATAGTCCCACATATTATCATAATCTATTTATCTATACTCATAAGCCCTAACCCTAATGTCAATTTACCATTATACTATATTTTAATTGTTAATGTCATGATTTTAGATTCTCAATAGGAGATCTATCAAAATTTGTAATAGATTCAGATCATTTGAAACATTCCTTCATTCATTCTTATACTAAAAGAAGCAATAAAAACATCAAATAAGAGGATGGGAGAAAAGTTGGATTGGATTAGGGTTAGGGTTGAGGGTTGGAACCGTTGGGTTAGGTTTAACATCAACCAAACCAGACTTACAAGCGGGAAGGCCTAGATTTAATGACATTCATATTATATAATCCTTTTTTCACAACTTTTAACCTACATATCGACCTATCAAACAAAGGGATGCCAAGTGATCAACTGAACTACTAGATCACCAATAAGATGGCTCAGTTTGAAAAGAATACAAATACAAATATGTATAATGCAAAAAGTTTATAAATACAAAATATAAGATTTTGCACTGTACATATTTGTATTTGTACTCTATTCCCAAACTGAGCCAAAATGATGGTATATTCTCAAAGAGAAAAAGATGACATCCCACTACTCAACATGTATATTCTCAATAAAACTATCTCAACATGAGCACCCAGTAATAATCTTACATGCAGAAAAATCATTTGAATTTAAAATAAATTAACCACTTCTTTTCTGTTGGATGTTTTGAAATTGATAATTGCTGAAACTTTTCACAGTTTATATATCACTGAGGAAAAATGCCAAATACAATCAGGTCAGGCACAGGACAAACAACAATAGCCAAACCAGAGTATATATGCTCTATGATTTAGTAGGTGAACCGGTTTCTTACAAACTACAGGGCTGAGAACCAGCTTTTTGGTCAGTCTTACAAATTAATTGGAGTGTAAAGAAATTTTTCAGAAAATAATTCTACCAATATCACAAATCCCTGCAAAAGCCTGCTGATTAGCCATTAGTATTGACACAGAAATTCCGCAGTTCCGCCAAAATAATGGCTTCAAAACCGGACCAGACGGATGGACCGGAAAAATCGGGAACTGGTCAGGTGACCAGTTTTGTTTTTCTCCAAAATTGGAATTTTCCAAAAACGTTGATTTGGTCAGTAAATTGATGTGGTTGAATCGTTCAATGGTTTTGATCGTTTTTTATTTATTTATTTTTTGTCAGAATGGGTTGTCCATTTGTTTTTATTTTTTTCATTGTCCGGTTTGATTTTAAAAACCTTGGCCAAAATATTGTTCATCATCATCATCAACAACAACAAAACCTTACATGAATACCGTTCCATCTATTCAGTACCATATCCATAGCTATGAAGTCAGTGTTGTAACCAATGTTTTCAATCGGCCATTGGCCCAGCCAGTTGAACTATTCGAACCATCACTGGCCAGAATTTCAGGTCCGGTTTGATTGTTGGCCCATTTGACCCCGACGGTTCAACCATTGACCCAGTGATTGGGTCGCAGGTTGCACACTTAATGCATGTAAACTAATGGAGGACATAACTTTGTACTCCGATGTCCAGTTGAGATATATATTTTTTTTTGAATTTGGGTAAACCATTCAACCCGGCCGATCGATCCGGTGACCCACAACCGGAGGCAAAAACGATTTGGTCTGTTTTTAAAACATTGATTGTAACACACATATTGGATCGGACGGTTGGATCATAAAACCAAGAACCGATAGCCTTTCCGGTTCTTGATTAAATGACGGTTTTTATAAGTTGAAGAGGCCAATTACTCATTCAACTGGAAAAACTGTGACCCGTAGAGCATTCCAGTTTATAGTCCGGTCCAAGTCTTACAATATTGGTTCAAGCAAAAAGAAAGTTAATTAACCCCTAAAAAAATGGGTTGGTGGTTTGAGCTGAGGGGTTTGATCATCTGCATCGTATCATTGACCAATCAAACCATACTCCAGAACGATTCAGTGTCTGAACTGGTGTTTATCATTAATTACTGTGAAAACGGAGTATGTGGTGGGTTAATGGTTTACGTGGGTTAATTAACCCAATGAAGTGTTCAAAAGTGTCAAAAACCTATAACTCAGCCAGCTATACAGGTCACCGGTTCACAGCAGGTTCAACTGCTTGGGTCAACGATTAGGTTCGTTCTAGGATATCAAAATATATAATGTGATGATTTCAAAGAAATCCAACATAAAGCAAAATTTTTTTACTTAATTAATCAAATCCGAACTTACAAGAGAGAGAGAAACTGAAGATCAAATCAACCATACAAGGAAATGGTTAAGTTTTTAAGTTTTAAGTAATTAAAATTTAACTATTTGTAATTAAGCAATAAAGCTCAATCAGATGTAGTTGAGGAACAGATAGATGGATTTGAGATGACAGAGGGAACTGTTGGTCACTATGGAGCTATAATTTTCTTCTTAATTTGCAAAGGAGGTGTCAAGTGCGGTAGACCCAGAAACAGCAAAATTCACCCTATGAGTGAAGTTGGCATCCTTCACTAACTAAGAATTAGGACCTGAGCAGAAATGCATTCACGAAGTCAACAATATATAAAGGAAGAATAGAGTCAATAAAAACCATTCACGGGATGAATTAATGAAGTCAGCAACGAGAGGCCCATTCGAACAACGGCCTGTACTGTATCTCTCGCCATATGAAAATTAAACCGAGCGAATGCAGATCATGCACTCTCAATCGGAGCTTGACAAATCAGGAGGGGGCTTGGTTCCGTTTACGTTTATTGATGGTGTCACATAAGTGCTATCTCAGCATTTTCTCTCTCTTACTCTTTTATACATCAAAATGTAAAAAGTGAACTTTGGTTTATATGCATGTCCGTCATTTGTAGAAATTATGTTTTGAAAATTCCACAAACAATCAGGTGTTTATTCACTGTTATGCTGAAATGGCACCTAACTGTCATAAACAGTTGCAATTATTGCATTTCTCAGTTTTACCAGCAAATAAAGTACAAATTCCAATTACATACTAATTGCCAGTATCAAACATAGAGTCTCCAAGCTGAAGGGAGAGGGTCAAATCCTTGTGGGTTGCCATTACAACTGCACAGGTGTCAATTAGACTGGATTTGGTTCAATCCCATCCAGTCTAATGTCAGCCAATTACAAATGAACCAGGTCTGATTCAGTCCAAAGAATATTACATTGGTTCCAACTCTAACCTAAAGTTCATTAACACTTATGTTCTTATGTTATATTAATGGACTAGATAGATATTGGCTCAATCCAATACAAATTCATTATGGATGAATCCATTAAGTCTGAATTGATACAATTCAATATCCTGTGAATCCGTCAAATTCATCCAAATTGATTTTGGTTTGTGATGGAGTCCAACCCATAAGTAATCCATTGACACCCCTATTACATGGAAGCCTCCACGGTGGAATCTATCAAATTTTCCACCAACAACAAAAGTGGAACGATTGATTGAGCATTGCATCTTACAACACTCGAGAGAAACCCATAAGGGAAGCAAAAATATAATAATACCCTCCAAATCCAAGTTGGATAAGAAATCGTTCCTGTCCAAGTTGGTAATTGTCATGGACAATATCGATGATTGTATGCCCAAATCCTAATCCAACGGTTCCACAAGCAAACAAAAGGAGTAAGTGTCTTCTCATCACTTGCTGACCTAGTTGTTTATATTATACTCTGTTCCGGTTTTATAGTTGTTTCGATGTAGATTTCATGCACATCTAGTTTTACATCGATAATTCGGAAAAACTTTAACTTCCAGAAAAATGATGTAAAACTTTACATCGACAATCCTGGTTCGCATTTACACTTTTAAACCAATCGTCAAGGGTGTAAAAGTATATTTACATCACTTTCAAACACAGCCTAAGGTTCAATGTATCAATAACCCGCGGAAGGGGCATAATTTTTTTTACTCAAAATTTTAAAGAGGGCTGGAAATAATATGATATCTTTCATATGAATGGCAGTAACTTAATTACTGTTATCTATTTATTTTAACCCGGTTTTAATAATTAATGATTACTGCTATTATAAATATTGTTAATAAATAAATATTTACTTTAATTTCATTTTAAATTAAAATTATAAATACTTTTATTAAATTTAGTAATTATTGTTATATTAAAAATCATTAAAAATTTTATTAAAAATATTGTTATTGATTATTTAATAAAATATTATAATTACTGACTATTACTGATAAATACTGTTAATTTAATTTAATTTTGGTAATTATTAATTTAATGAATATTGTTACTAAATCCTATTCATAAATTTAATAATTACTGTTATATTAAAAATAACTAAATAATATTATTAAAAGTATTAACAAAAATAAAAGAAAAAATAATGTTTGTCCTTTTGCTTATTGAATTTCTTTGGTTTAAATTTTTGGGTTTTGTGCTTTGAAGATTGTTACATAATGTTAGTTAAAAATGCTATTTGCATTTACCTTAATGAATTGCTTCAAGGTTCTAAATAACGACACGTGCTGATATGCCCTGTGTCGGTTGATACGCGTCGATACTTTGAACCTTGAATCGCTTTGGTTTACATTAATAGATTTTGTGCTTTGAAGATTGTTATATATTATAAGTGAAAAATATTGCTATTTGATTTTTTTTTTGATAACTGTTATACCTAAAATTGTCAAATAATGTAACAATTTTCAATTAATTATAAAAATTATCAAATATAAATTAAAATAAATTACCATTATTAGACATAAATGATCAATATTTATAAAAAAGTTACTAAAAATAAATCAAAAGAAATTATCACAAATTAGTAGACTTTAGGATGATAACTACTTGAATTATCAAATAATATAATCCTAAATACATTAAAATAATTTGCCAAAAATTATTATAAATTAGTAGAAATGTCCAAAAATAGCCATTAAATTCCATAAAATTGATAAATTACTAGAATTTACAAATAAACTATCATATAATAAATATAATACACTATTATATATTTACCAAGAAATTAGTATATAATAGAAATTAACAGAAATTATATAATAGAACTAATTTCCACTAATTGACCAATAAACTATCATATTATAAGTATAAAAAATAAGTATATACTGACCAAGGAATTCTCATAAATTAGTATAATAGAAATTACCAGAAATTAGTAGAACTTAGCCAAAAATAACCACCAATTTCAATAAAATATTATATTTACCAAGAATAATCATAAATTATTATATAATAGAAATTACCAGAAATTAGTACAACTTAGAGAAAAATAACCACTAATTTCCATAAAATAAATGAAATTAGTATAACTTTGTAAAAATAACCATTCAATTCCAAAAATTAGTAGAACTTAAGATGATAATTAATATCAAATAATATGAACCTAAATGAATTATAATAATTTATCAAAAATTGCATTTCGTTTTTCCGTGCCCAAGCCCAAACCTGAACTTGGGTTAAGGATTTATTAAATTGTAAATGGGCCCAAGCCCAAACCTGGACTAAATATAATTGAAAATTTCAACTTGGACAATCCTTGCACCCTAGTTGTCCACCTCCTGCTCTTATTCTTGGATTATTCAGGTTTGACTTTTGAGCACCAAATGGATGCATGGGTCCTTCATCCTACCTACATCCCCTCCCTATCTCTATTACTAACTCTATTAGGAAAAATAACAAAAAACAAATAGTGTATTCAAAATATGTCAACACTACAAGAAACAATAGATTGGTCTCTACAGTTATTCTACAGTTATTGCCTGATGATGCTAAGATTGAAAAATATCTGCCAACCCCTTAGGCTAGTAATTCAGGTTGTTCAAAGTTGAAGACTTCAATACACCGGATCCGGGCCCTATTGAAAACCTAACAAATTCCTATTCCAACCCGACCCAAGTTGCACCCATTCGTAGCCAATTTCACAGCAAGCCCGAATAGGTAGGCACACACTATGAGCACTTTGAGTAAGTATTTGAAAGTTTTTTTTTACACATGTCCGTTAAAATACCTCCAGCTTATCTTAACAAAACAAAACAAAAAAAAAAAAAAAAAAAAAAAAAAGACTAAAATCAACTTTTTGATAAGGTGTAAAATGTTTATTATGTGTTCATTCACTGTACTTACAATTTTCTCTGCCTACTAGATCTGCAGAAGACCCTCCCTTTGCCATGATCTTGGAATACAACCTTCATTCTGGTTCTTATTAAGCATTATTTTATCGACACTAAGTGCCGATTTGGGAGGCCTTTCATGCAATGGCTTCTAGTATTGTAAGATGGGCCCTACATGGAAAGCGTAGAAACTATATTTGGCAATGTTTTTAAAAATGGACCAGATCAGATGGTTGGACTGGAAAAAACGAGAATTGGTCATTTGATCAATTCGGTTTTACCCCAAAATTGCTATTTGGCCAAAAATAATTGATTTGGTCAGTGAACCACTGACCTGGGCACTCGATTCATTGAACCGTTTGATCTGAGAACAGTTTTTTGCCCTTTTTTAGGTTTTTTTTGTTTTTTTTATCAGAACAGGCCATCCGTTCGAACTGGATGATTGAACTGTTTGACCCAAGAACCGAATCCAAAACGGTTCCTCATCCAATCTGGTTTTAAAAACCTTAATGCTTAATGAAAAATCTAAAAAAACCAGAATATACTTTATTTAAGCTACTAAATTGAAGCTCTTTTGACTTTGAAGCGATTAATCATCGATTAACCAATATCAACCAAAGTTGAAGCCCTCCCAAACGGGCTCAAGCTATTTCCCACATGGAACGCCTTGAAGATATATTTGGTGAAAAACTAGAAAGCTGGAATATGCTTTAATTCAGTTACTAAATTGACTTTTCGATGCAGCTCAGTCAACGCAGCTTCTTCAATGCAGCTCAGTCAACGCAGCCCAATCCAAGGCTCTAAGGCATCATTTGGTTCAGAAGAAACTATCAAACCAAAACAAAGCCTAAACGTTACCCAAACCAGCCACAATATTATTAATGCAATTCAGAATCCAATATGGTATTTTAATTGTATTTTGAAAGATCCAAAGGTATACCAAATTTAAAAGCCCATTACCCAATGTTGGTTTTAATCACTCTCCATTACCCAATATTGGCTTTAATCACTGGCGTAGGGGTATTTGAGCTGAGCTAAACTTTGGCATGTTTTGGCTTGGTTCAACTAAAATACTTTAGGTTTGAACAATTCAAACTCTATTTTTCAATGTGATTATATATTTGTATAGTTTTAGTTCGGCTCAAAAGTTCAAAATAAACATATTTTAATATTTTATAAATATATATATATATGATATTTTTATAATATATAGCATATTCTTATATTATATATGAAACATAAAAGATATAACCTTCTTATATATATATATATATATATATATATATATATATATATCTTCTTTCCCTCCTTGTCCTTCTTTTGACTTTTCTTGAAGGGTTTCTTTTTAGGACACAAGGAAGTGAGATGAACAAATTCTATTTTCTATATTTTTTTCATTTCCTCTTTTAGAACGCATTGATTTATCATCTCATTGACAGTCCATTTTGCTGAAATTCACCACAAAGGTCTCAAAAAATTTTGATAACTTTGACATGACAGCATACACCAAAACTTCATCACTTATTTTCATCTTCAAATTTGTAAGTTAGTAAACAATTCCTAACATCTTAGAGATGAACTCTCTAACATTCATTTTAGGCTCAAAACTAATAGTGAAGAATTGTGTGAACAAGCTCTTTGTGAGGGCTTTGGTTGATCCAACAAACTATGTCTCTATGTTGTCAAGTGTATCTATGGCAGTGTTCATAATGAGAATCCCAGGTCTAAGAAGTTCAAAGATAGTGTTCTGAAATATCAAGAGTACTAGTTTATTTGCTTTGTGTCAAGTGGTATATTTGGTTCTAAGTGCCTTAGAAGCATTGGAAGCAGGCTCAGATGGCTCAGGTTGGGTGAGGCAAAAGTCTATCTCTCGGATTCCTATGTAGGATTCCAATTGGCCTCTCCACCTCTTATAGTTGTTATTAGTGAGAAGTTCAATAGGGTAAGGCTGATTAGGTCCAGCAAAGGTGCTCACGTCAACTGCAATTTTGAATCATTAACCTAATTATTATTTGATTTTTATACAAAAGTCTAAGCAATTATGGTGTCAGGGGAGTATAATTATAGGTAAAGTCCATACATCATGCATCACAACTAATCATATACAAGAGAAAACGTCTAATGGTTGACATAGAGGGAATATATCAGCCTATATGTTTATGGCTTATCTACCCCCTCGTTTGGGCTGAGATAAATAGCCATGTCATCATTTTCCATGAATAAATATTGTTCAAACAAAGCAAGTTCCATATATGAATGTATATGGTCCCCTAGGTTCACTTACACACCATATACTTTCTCCCTTGTCTCATTCCATCTGTATCACAATGTTAAGTGTCACCTTTGGGCTAATCATAACAAGAATAAAGAAAGAATGGTAATCACAACCTATTTCAAGGCTCTTAAAATAACAAATAAAGGATCAAATGCTTGGTTATCATGTCATAAGATTCAAGTACTTTGGCACCATCCATTTACTAAGGCTGCATTTGGAAACGATGCAAATAAGTGTGAATGCAAATATGTAGAGTGGTTCATATAAATTGCAAAATTGGGTTAGCTTTGCAATGATAAATTTACCTTCTTACCAAACAGACTTTTATCTGTAATGGAGGCAAACATGAATTTCAATAAAGCATATATATATATATATATATATATATATATATATATATATATATATATATATATATATATATATATATATATTATCAAAAGCCCACTTGAATGCAAATTTACTTCTTTTTTATTAATGTACTTTTACATCTTATTATCAATGTAAATTAGGGATGGCAAATGGGTGGGTTGGGTTGGGTTGGGTGAGGGTTGCATATCAACCCACCCAAATTAACCCTCTAACCCATTTGTCACCCTATTTATTGGATCTTAGTGGGTCATAACCCACCTTAAACCTAACCCACCCATATGACCCACTAATCCAAAACAAGTATTAATAAAATACAAATATTTTAGCTACGCAAAAATATAAATATTAAGAAAAAAATATGAAAAATGAAAATACCAATATTAATAAAACACAAAAATTGTAAAAAAATATTAAAAAACAAAAAATTGATATAAATTTGCAAGAAAAAAATGAAAATGATAAGGTTAAAAAAACATATATTGTTTTAAAAAGTAGAAATTGCATATACCTAAATTGACAAAAATTCAAAATAATTATATATTTCAACCCAAAACTTGTGGAAAATAAAAAATGATAAAAGTCAAATAATAAAATAAAATGTATAAAAACATAGAAAAAATAGGAAAATTTTAAAAATTAAAAAACAGAAAATTATATAAGTTGCAAAAAAAATATAAAAAGCAAAAAAACATAAGTTATAAGAAAATACATGAATTTCAGCAAATGTAAAAATACAAAAGAAAAATAGAAATTGCAGAAAAAAAGAATAAAAATTATAAAAAACAACAGAAATTGCAAATTAAAATATAGAGAATTATAAAAACATTGAAAATGCAGATTGTGTTCTGCAATGGTGGGAAGACTTGGCAGATCTGGTCCAATTTCGAAAAGGTTTGGGAGAGCATAGATTTGGGTTCGCACTAGATCTTGAATCCTTGTTTTCAGCTATTGCTGCAATTGCAACAACAAAAAAAAAAATCCTCTGGCCTTGCTCTGTAATGGTGAAAAACCAAAGTCAGTGCGAATCCAATCTCAGTCACTGGCTATCATTGTCGATGGTGTGCAATCTGGTCACTCCTAGTTGGCAGAGGTTGTGCTCCTAGTTGGTGCCAGACAAGATACCTGCGAGGAAGAAGGTGAAGGATTCCTGGGGAGCTCTCCCGACAGGAACACTCCGATGCTTAAATTAGAACATGGAGAGCTGGGAAATAGAGTTGTAGAGAAGTAAGCTAAGAGAGGAGATGCACAGTTTGCAATTACCTTTGCTCTTTGGGGGTTGGAGTTCTTATATAACGGTGCTCTGTCAAATCTGACATAACCGCCTATGATTCTCTGTCGTAGTCGTTACTTGCCAGGGCTGCATAGGTTACTACTGCAGGGTACGTCCCTGCCAAGCGGGGAACACCTCTCAGGTTTGGCAGGCACGACGCCACCTGGCGAGAGACATGGGTGTAGGGCTCTAGGTTTGGCAGGTACGGTTGTCAGACAGGAGATTTTCTTGTGATACACCGAGTTGTTTTCCTACGAGCTGCCTTGCACCGAGCTACCCTGTACCGAGCTATAGGTGCCGTATCAAGGTGCTTCTACCCGAGGTGCCCTACTTAGGTTTGGGTAGGAACAAATTTTAGGAGGCTCCCGAGCTCATCCCGAAGTGCCTTGAGCTCGGGATAGTCCTGGCTTGAAAGAACCTTAGCTCGAAACGTTTCCTTAGAAGAATCTTAGCTCGGGGTGTTCCCTTCTTAAGGTGGAGCTCGGGGGCTCCTTACTGAGAAGGAGCTCGGGGGCTCTTTTACTTGGGAGGAGATTGGGACTCCTCACCTGGAGGGACCTCGGGACGCTCCCCCCCCCCCTTAGGGGAGAGCTCGGGGTAAGTGGAGTGTCACCTGGTACCGAGCCGCCACGCTGGACCTCGGCGGACTGGTCGCACTGAGCTGTCACTTGTGTTGAGTCACGCCCACGTGTCCCCCTATGATGAGGTCGGGTCAAATCACCCTCCATCAATTGCCCCCCACTCCCCAAGCCAAGGGTCCTGACCTGGTGTGGGGAGTTCACGACGTGACAGGTGGATTTGGCCCGAAGTCTAGGCTGCCTCGTCAGAGTTCGCCGGTCGGACCAGTTCGCTGTTTGGCTCAATCAAGGATAACCCTGGTCGTGTATAGTTTACGTGCGAACTGACGCAATTTATAGACTCCACAGACGTCAAAAACGTGCTAAACCGATTTCGTCTCGAGGGTTGCATAGTCGGTTTTCTTGAGAGCTGTTAGATCGTTTTGATCTCAACCGTTGAATCTCGAGCATAACGGCTATAAATAGGGGGACCCCCATCATTTTCTCTGCCATAAGTTCACTATCATGAGGTCGCGTCCAAGGTCTTCAGCTCGGGTTCTCCAATTCGTCTCTTTTTCCGGCTCGGTTGCTTTTTCTTTGGTGAGTCCCCCTAGCTCCTTCTTTCAGTTCGTTTCCAGTCTTCAGTTTCGATTTCATAGCTAGTTTCCTTTAGTTCATTTTCCAGTTCATAGCTATGTCGGATCATAGCTTCGACAGCCTCTTAGACGAGCCCATGGTAGGTGCCCCGGTTCAGGCAGATAGTCTCTTAGATGAGCCTGAGGTGGATACCTCGGCTCAAGTAGGTGCCTCCGAAGCACATTCCACCTACGAGGTGCGTAAGACCTCGGGTAACCCGACATCCACCTCTAATCGAGGTCGGATACCAAACAAGTTTGGTCCTTCCATCATGACGGTAGATAGGCTTAGGAGCTTGATAGCCCGGTACAACCTTCCTAGGGAGTACACCTACCATCTTCTCGCGGGCAAATTTCCCTGGGAGCACGGTCGCGACGAGATTGTGATTTTCGGGGAACAGCTTGCAACTGGGCTCCGCCTTCCACTGCACCCTCTCATTGTTGAAGTGTTGAATCACTTCGATGTAACCATAGATCAACTCCACCCCAACTCCATTTGGAACGTGGTCAGTACGATTTACCTCTATTTCAACTACGCCCTTCCCCTTGATCTTGACATTTTTTCTTCTATCTTGTCAATAAAGATGAATGCATCTAGCGTTCTCCCCAAGCACAGGCGGACCTACTACCTGTCCCCCCGCCCGTGCTTCAAGTTGTTACATAAGCTTCCCAGTAAAGTCCTGGCCTGGAAACGAGATTATTTTGTAGTTCGTAACTCTACAGGGTGGCCCTTCCCTACTCACTGGAGGGTGGCCATTCAAGACTTCGGCATTAGGCTGGACCGAGGTACAAGCGAGATACTTCAATCTTGGGCGGAGCTCGGCTTCGACTACAAGGACTACCTCACCAAGAACAAGCTCATCGAGGCCGGCCAGAGTCCAGGTAGGTCACCTTGTGTAGAGTTAGTATTTTTCTCAGTAGCCAGTTTCTACTTCTTGGTAGCATTATTGACGTCAAACTCTGTTGTAGGTCCTATGGAGCGATTCGGTGCAGAAAATCTCTTCGGAAAGATGAAGGGGAAAAAGAAGCAAGTTGCGAAGAGAGCTCGCATTGAATCTCTACGGGCTCCTACTTCCGAGCCCGAGTTGCCTACTGATGCTCCGGTGATTGACTTGGAGGAGTCGGAGAACCTTCCACCTCGGGGGCCTGAGGCGACTGCAGAGCCCATTGCCAAGATTACAGAGCCCGCTCCCGAGGCTACTACAGAGCCCACTCCTGTCTCTACCTCAAGAAGTGAGGGAACAACTCGGAGCATCTTGAACCTGCAGTGCAACCTGCGGAAGAGCAAGGGGGCTGCATATCCTGAAGAGGTCTCTGAATGGGCCGAGCTAACGCCTTTCCAGCTTGGAGCTCAAGCGGCTACCCACTCCATGGCGGTAAGTCTCGTTGCACTTGTAACTTTTGTACTTGTTGCTTTACTGGTACTAACTGACATTCTTTTGACAAGTGAACTCTGTTGTGCACGCCCTGACCCTCCAATCCAAGAGGCACTTGAAGCGAGCTCGAGCTGCTAAGGATTCAGCCTGCGTAGCTCACACCGAACTGGAGCTAGCTCGCAGCCAAATCCATGGGCTGGAGGGTGATGTGCTAGCTCTGAGGTCAGAGAAGGAGGAATGGCTGCGCGAGAGGGAGGAATTGTTGTGCGAGAAGGAGGAATTGTTGTGCGAGAAGACAACTCGAAGCTGACATTAAGGAGTGATCTGAGACCCTCCTTAATGCCATGGAGGAGGCCAAAGTCAAGGTCGTTCAAGAGTACGTTATGTCTGAGGAGTTTGACGGGGTGATGGTGGATGCCTACCACAAAGGCTTCAAGCTCAGTCGATGGTTGATCAAGCACGAGTTTCCACAACTCAATGTGAGCACCATCACCACCTTGTGAATCATGAGAGAGGTAGCCCATCAAGCCACCAAAGACCCAGACTCTGAAGAGGAGGGTGACGAAGACATTGGGGAGAACGACGCTACTAACCAGGCTGCCGATCAGGTCGATACTTTCGTGGAGGCTCCAGGCGAGAAGTCCCCCAAGTAGTTCGAGCTGTCTTTGTACTTTGAGCCTACAAGCTTAGTTTTTCCTTCTCCTTTTGTAAAACTTTTTATAATGGAATACATTTTGTAATGAAAATAGACTTTTTGCCAAGTGTTGTGCAATTTACTTTATTTTCCGAAGTAACTATTTTACCCCGAACTGTTGACTTTTCGAGCCAAGTACCTGAAGTGGAGGTTTCTCGACTGTTGTTACCCCAAACTGTCTCCCAGTACTTAGTAGGGATAACTTTATGATGTACACCGAGGCGAGCAATCATAGTAGGGTATATGCCCAAATTGTCTACGCCTTAAACATTACCAGTACTTAGCCTACGCCAATGAGGTGACTAGGTCTTGTATGGTGCCGAGGTCTTTTGTTAGATCGGCACTTTAGCCCTTAGGCTGGGGGAGCGACTTATAGCCTACTCCCCTAGAGTTCTCCCATGCCGAAGAGGCGACTGGGTGCTGAGGTCCTTAGCTCGGCATTTTGGCCCTTAGGCTGGGGAAGCGACATAATAGTCTACTCCTCTGGAGTTTGCCCATGCCGAAGAGGCGATTGGGCACCGAGGTCCTTAGCTCGACTTTTTGGCCCTTAGGCTAGGAGAGAGACTTAATAGTCCACTCCTCTGGAGTTCGGTAATTACAGGTAATATTGCCTTAGGTTGGCAATATTCCAAGCTCGAGGTACCTGCTTCCCTTCTAGGGTTTTGAGCTCATACGTTCTTTCCCCGAGCACCCGCTTTACTCACTAGGATCCTTCCCAATTTGGCCCGAGCTTACCAACACTGGGCTCAGGTACCATGACTTTACAAAGGACCAAGTCTCCAACGTGGAGGTTCTTGGTAGGCCACAGTCCTAATGTATGCAAGGTCCCATACTTCGTCAAGTAGGTCGAGGTTGGTGCGTAGCTCATCCCCATTTGTCTTGTCATTGTACGCTTCCAGACGTAGCATGGGGACCTCGATCTTGGTTGTGATGACTGCCTCGGTTCCGTATGTGAGGTTGAAGGGGGTCTCGGCTGTTGCGGTCTTCACCGTGGTTCGATAAGCCCATAGTACACTAGGCAACTCATCGACCCACAGTCCCTTAGCTTGGTCTAGGCGTGTCTTCAGTCCGCGGAGAACGGCTCTATTTGTGACCTCCGCTTGACCATTCGCTTGAGGATGCACCACCGAGGTAAAATTCAGTTGTATTCCCATATCTTTGCACCAGTTCTGGAATTTAATGTCCTCGAATTGTTTGCCATTGTCAGAGATGAGTATTCGGGGTAGTCCGAAACGACAAACTATATTCTTCTAGAAGAAGTTCTGCACATTCCGCATTGTGATCGTTGTGAGAGGTTTGGCCTCCACCCACTTAGTGAAATAATCAACTGCTACCACTAAGAACCTCCTCTGTCCTGTCGCTGGTGGAAATGGTCTGAGTATATCGATCCTCCATTGTGCGAAGGGCCACGGGCTGGTGAGGTATTTTAGGTTGGCAGTAGGCTAGTGGTGGATGTTGGCATGCTTTTGACATTTGTCGCACTTTCTAACAAACTCAATCGCACCTGCCTTCATCGTTGGCCAATAATATCCCTGTCGTAGTGCTTTTTGGGCAAGGGCCCTGCCCCCCAAGTGTCCACCGCACAGGCCCTCATGAGTGTCATGGAGTACGAGCTCGGACTCGAAAGGTCGCAAGCAGCGCAAATAGGGGAGCGTATAAGATCTTCGGTATAGCCATTCGTCTATCATGACATATTTGGTTGTCTGACGCTTTACCCTTCCGACAGCATTACGATCTATAAGGAGGGTCTCGTGTAGCAGGAAGCTCGCGAGCAGATCGATCTAGCTCGACTCTGCTTGTACGATAGGACTAACCTCCTCTGCCCCCCCCCCCCTCCGAGAATGCTAGGTCAAGGAAAGTTCTCTATGTACACAATTTTCATGGTATTATCACTTGTGCTGGCTAGTCGAGACAGGGTGTCGGCCTCAGCGTTCTCAAATCTTAGGATTTGCTTGATGAAGTGGGACTGGAAATTGAGCAGAGCCTCTCTTACTTTGGCTAAGTAGGCGACCATGGTTGGCTCGCGAGCTTCATATTCACCTGTGACTTGGTTGACTATGAGCTGTGAATCACTGCAGATGATGATGTGCTTGGCTTTCACTTCATTTGCTAGAGCTAGCCCGGTTATTAACGCTTCATACTCCGCTTCATTGTTGGACACAACAAACTCAAAGCATAGCACGTACTCCAGTTTCGCACCGCTTGGCTCGTACAGAACAATTCCAGCCCCGATGCCCTACTGATTTGATGAGCCATCCACATGAAGGATCCAGGGCTCCTCATCCCAGTTTGGGTTTAATCTAACTAGGAGAGAAGTCACGCTGGTTGTTCCCTCACGATGCTTGGGCTCGTCTAGTCTGGGGACTTCAGTGCTGAAACTACATTCTGCGACAAAGTCAGCCAATGCTTGGGCCTTGATAGAAGTTTGCGGCTTGTATTGGATGCCATACTCACTGAGCTTGATGGCCCACTTCGTCAACCTACCAGACACCTCGAGCTTGAGCAAGACTTGCCTCAGAGGTTTATTGGTGAGAACAACAATAGTATGAGCTTGGAAGTACGGAGGAAGCTTCTGAGCTGCAACAACTAGAGCATATGCCAACTTTTCGATCTCTGGGTATCTCGTTTCTGCCCCCTGCAACACTTTGCTAACATAGTAGATAGGCCATTGGACCCGATCTACCTCTTTTATTAGTATCGAGTTGACTACCTCGTCACTCGCGGAGAGGTATAGCTCCAAAGTATCTCCGACCTCGGGTCAGGTCAAGGTTGGGATGTGGGCGAGGTACTTTTTGAGCTCGTTGAAAGCGAGCTGACAGTCATCGGTCCATTTGAAGCTTTTGCTTTTAATTTCCTTGAAGAAAAGACCGGCAACGATCTACTGATCTGGGCATGAAGCAGCTCAGAGCGGCTATGCGGCCATTCAACATCTGAACCTCCTTCAATTTCTGGGGTGGTCTCATATCTAAGATTGCCTTAATTTTTCAGGGTTAGCCACAATGCCTCATTGGTTGATGATGTAACATAGGAATTTACCTGAGGTGACACCGAAAACACACTTCTTTGGGTTTAATTTCATGTTAAATTTACATAAGATTTCAAAGACAGAATGTAAGTCCTTTATTAAATCACTCGAAAACTGAGTTTTGACGACCATATCGTCTACATAGCATTCTACTTTCTGCCGATCAATGGCTCAAACAATTTGTTTACAAGTCTTTGGAATGTTGCCCCGACGTTTTTCAGTCCGAAGGGCATGAACTTGTAATAGTACAGGCCGAGCTCGGTTATAAAGGCTATTTTTTCTTCATCAGCAGGGTCCATTCTAATCTGGTTGTAGCCCGAATAGGCATCCAAGAAGCTCAGCAACTCATGCCTTGAGGTCTTGTCCACCAAACGATCGATCCTAGGGAGTGGGAAGCAGTCCTTTGGGCAAGCCCGATTCAGGTCAGTATAGTCAATGCACATGTGCCATTTACCATTAGCCTTTTTTACCAGAATAGAGTTGGACACCTAGCTCGGGTAATGGACTTCCCTGATAAAATCGATTGCGAGGAGCTTCCCGACCTCCTTGTCAACTGCTCTCCAATGCTCTGAGGCTAGGTTGCATTTCTTTTGTCTAACGGTCCTAACTACAGGATCAGTGTTCAGTTTGTGAGTGATGATGTTAGGGTCTATGTTGGGCATTTTTGCCACGGACCATGCAGAAACATCTAAATTTCTAAGAAACTTACCAGTTGAGATTGTAGAGGCTCCTCGACTGAAGCGCCAATCTGGAGTGTCTGAGTTGGGTCCTCTGTTGAAGTTGGCACGGAAATAGTCTCTTCCGTAGGTGCAGCTCGCTCTTCGCAATGCTCCGTAGGTCGCTCCAGCTCGAGGTCGTCTGCCACCGTGGATTTTCCTTTGAGAGTGGCGACGTAGCACTTGCGAGACTCGAACTGATCGCCCCATGCTACACCAACTCCGAAGTCCGTGGGGAACTTCATCGCCAAATAATGGGTGGAGACCACCACACATAGAGCATGGGTTGTGGACCGACCTATTATGGCATTGTATGAGGAGGGAGCTGCGACCACCAAAAAGTCATGGCTGAGTCTCACTATGCTAGGCCAGGTGCCGACCTCCACAGGTACAGTGATTCTCCCCAAGGGCCTGACTTCCTCTCCGCTGAAGCCCACCAAGGGAGTACTTGCGAGCTTGAGGTCGCTCTCTTGGAGCTGAAGCTTGTCGAATGTGGCTTTGAAGAGGATGTTTGTCGAGCTGCTGGAGTTGATGAGGACGCACCTCACCTCGAAATCATTGATCCTTATCTTCACGACAAGCGCATCATCGTGAGGGTAGTGGACTCCGCGCGTGTCGTCCTCGATGAAGAAGATCGATTCCTCTATCCTTGGCCGCTTCGGGGGGTTCTACTATTCCGATCTCACGATCTGAGGTCCGAGCTATGGCCGAAGTGCAGCCTACAACAATCGATCCTTCGGTGATCATGTGTATGGTCCCCCGAACTGGCCTTTCTTCGAGGGATGGCTTCTGTGGTTGCTTGCCTTGCCTACTGCTAGACTCAGGGGTGTCTCTACTGCCTTGCTTGTCCTACCGACCTGTTTTATTATCATTCTGTACAATTTTTTTTTAAATAACTGCGACGGATGAGCTCTTCTATCTCATCGCGGAGGTTCTTACAACTTTTGGTACTATGACCATGATCTTTATGAAAATTACAATACAAATTTTTATTTCTAACACTCGGGTCCCCTCTTAGCCGAGGTGGCCACTTCACGTATGAGGCGTCCTTGATCACCATGAGAATCTCAGCCCGCTTTGCGTTCAGAGGTGTATAGTCAGTCATTTTTGCTGGAGGAGCTCAGAAAGGCTGACATGGCCTTCCTCCCCGTGCTGGGTCTTTCTTCTTCTTGCTATCCCCATGAATTGAGGACTCAGCTTCTGTTTTCCTCTTTTTAGACAAACTTTCATTCTTTTGGTTAATTTCCTCCTCCGTTCCTATGAACTGGTTCGCGAGCTTGAGGAACACGGGTATAGTCTTAAGCCAGTTGTCAACTACATGCCACTTAAACTCCTTGTGTGTTATGCCTCTCTTGGCTGCTGTGAGGCGCACTACGGGGTCCAGGTCGAGTATCTGTAGACAAGCATCATTAAATCACTTGATGTAGCTGCAGAAAGACTACCCTTCCTTCTAGACTATCCCGAGGAGACTTTCTTGGGTTCTCAGGCATCTTTTGCTGGTGACGAAGTGGGAGGTGAAGACCTGAACGAACTGCGCCCAACTTTTTATTGTCCCGAGCGTGAGGTTCCTGTACCACATGTGGGCTACTCCTTTGAAAGTGGTAGAGAATGCCACACACATGCAGGACTCACTTGCCCTTGCCAGGTGCATCTGCGACTGAAAGGCATCCATGTGATCATTCGGGTCAAACAATCCGTCATACTTGTCCAGGGGAGGTAATTTGAAGTCCTTGGGCATCGGGACGATCAAGAGTTCAGGAGACAGAGGGGATGGTACAAAGAGGAGCGGGGTGGTTTTCACATTGTTCGAGCTCACCTCTTCTTTTTCTTTGAGTTCGAGCAAGTGGTGTGTCATAGTTTGGCGAGCTCAACGACATCTCCTCTGCTTCTTCGCGGGCTCTGCATTGGTGTTGCTCGCTTCTGTGTTGTCAAGAATGGTTCTTGTAGGGAGTGGCTTGGACTACTGATGATGTCTGTGGATCGGTCCTTGCCTAGAGTCCACAGCCAGGATTTCGAATCGGTTTTCAAGGAGTCGGGCCACGAACTTGGAAAGCTGAGGTGATGCGGGTTTGGGAGGCTGAGAGTTCCCCGACCTAACCGCACATGGGGAACTGGGTATGACTGGATTCTCCCTCCTGCCACGGGATGGGACTTGGCTCCTGGGAGGATTTTGGGCTTGGGAGGTCTCTCTCCGACGAGAGGGGCGTTCATTCTGGCAGCAAGGCTTAGCCTGCTACGGGGTCGGGTGCCGTGGTGGAATCATTGGCTGGTTTAGAGGCAACAGGGGGAACTACTGCTGGTATACATGGTGTAGAGCCTGTTGTTGATATAGCTGAAGTTGTTGGACTTGCTGCACTTGAGCTTGTATGGCTCGCATGCAATGTATCAGATCTTCAAGCTGGTTTGGTCTAGGTAGTGGGGGAAGAAAAGGCTCAGTGAAAGTGGTGCCTACTGTGGAGGGGAGCGGAGCGCTCACCGGTGCCGCGATCTGAGGCACATTCAGCGTCAGGACCCCATCCATAGAGAGAGGAAGGGTGAATTGTCCAACGCACATTGTTGGGAGTTGAGGTTCAGGGGAAGTGTTCGCGCCTGCGTTGCGTCCGGCGTTGTTGGAGGAAGCCATGGATACTGAGGTTGCAAAACTTGGTGGAAGAAGGCTTTTTGAAGCGATTCCCACAGACGACGCCAATTGATGGTGCGCAATCTGGTCACTCCTAGTTGGTAGAGGCTATGCTCCTAGCTGGCGCCGGACAAGATACCTGCAAGGAAGAAGGTGAAGGATTCCCAGGGAGCTCTCCTGGCGGGAACACTCCGATGCTTAAATTAGAACTTGGAGAGCTAAGAAAGAGAGTTGTAGAGAAGTACGCTAAGAGTGGAGATGCACAGTTTGCAATTACCTTTGCTCTTTGGGGGTCGGAGTTCTTATATAACGGTGCTCTGTCAAATCTGACATAACTACCTATGATTCTCTACCGCAGTCGTTACTTGCCAGGGCTGCGCAGGTTACTACTGCAAGGTACGGCCCTGCCAAGCAGGGGACACCTCTCAGGTTTGGCAGGCACGATGCTGCCTGGTGAGAGACGTGGGTGCAGGGCTCCAGGTTTGGCAGGTACGGTTGTCAGACAGGAAATCTTCCTGTGATACACCGAGTTGTTTTCCTATGAGCTACCCTGTGCCGAGCTGTAGGTGCCGTATCAAGGTGCTTCTACCCGAGGTGGCCTACTTAGGTTTGGGTAGGAACAAACTTTAGGAGGCTCCTGAGCTCATCCCGAAGTGCCTTGAGCTTGGGAGAGTCCTGACTTGAAAGAACCTTAGCTCGGGACGTTTCCTTGGAAGAATCTTAGCTCAGGGTGTTCCCTTCTTGAGGTGGAGCTTGGGGGCTCTTTTACTTGGGAGGAGATCGGGACTCCTCACCTGGAGGGACCTCGGGATGCTCCACCCCTCCCCCCCCCCCCGTTAGGGGAGAGCTCGGGGTAACCGGAGCATCACCTGGTACCGAGCTGCCACGTTGGACCTCGACGAACTAGTCACGCTGAACTGTCACTTGTGCAGAGTCACGCCCACATGTCCCCCTATCATGAGGTCGAGTCAAATCACCCTCCATCAGTTGCAGTGACAAAAACACAATCCTCGATCGCCTGCTCTATCTTACATCAGAGGTGAGACATCAATGGAGCTATTCAAACCACTACTCATCAATCGCTGACAGCTGCTTCATCTCCCTACCCTCTCCTTCCGTTCGGTGGTCAAGAAGAAAAACACTAAACTCATGGAGCTATTCGATTTGATCATTTGTTAATCATTGACCACCGCTCATCTCCATTCTCACTCCTGTCAGTGGTGGAAAATAAAACCTCAACGTCATGGAGGTATTTGAACCTCAGTTCACCAGTCGTCTGTCGCCACTGCATCTTCATTCTTTCCTTTCACCATTCGATTATGAAGTTGCAAACCCCAAAGGCCTAAACCCTTATTCTATCATTAACTTGTGACCCAATGGGTACCTTTGACCCAACTCCACCCTGATCCTTTTCTCTTGACCCCAATGGGTCATTTGACCCATATTGACCCAAATAAGAGATGGGTGGATTTCAATAAGGGTGGGTTGGGTGGGTCAGATGGGTTGGACTCAAAATTGCCAGCCTAAATATAAATATGCATTGGTTTGTCATTTGTCAATACATAAATGTAATGTTGCCGAACACAAGCAAAAGTGAATCAAAATGCTAATTTACACTAAACTGGGATTTACTCTCCATTTGCATCGTTTGCAAGCGTAACCTAAATGTCTCCAAGTTTCAATCAAGGATGCAGTCTAAACATATACTTTCCCTCTAAGCATATAAAACAGAAATACAATATCAACAAATGCATCAAATAATTCATCTCGAACTTTAAGAAGGCAACAAAATTCAACACTAACAAAAAGAAATAAAATATAGGAAAAATAATAATTCAAATATTGGGTTTAAATACTCATGGAAATCCATAAAAGAACAAAATGTCAGCAAATTCAGAAGAAAAAACAAAAAACATTCAACAAATAATTGTGAGACCAAAACCAAGCTGGGTTCACATAGAGTAAAAATAAATTAAGTGGTTAAAAAAAACAAGGACTGATGGTCATTAACCGTATTTATTATTTACAATGATTGTAAATCACAAGAAAGAGCAACTGGCTGAAATCCCAACCAACCGTAATCTCTTCCAAAATAGTTTAATTTTTTATTTAATAAAATAGCATAATTATAAGAAATTGTAATATGAGTTACCATGTTTGGTTTGAAGGAAAAGGTAAGGCCATAAGTGTGTCAATGGACCAGTTTTGGATTGCACGCCATCTAGTCCAAAATCAATTTGGACGGATTGGATGGACCAACAAGACATATTAGATTGGACCGATTCGGTCCAAAATATTTATTAGATTGGACTGGACCTGGTCCGTCCATAACAAATTTATATTGGATTGGGTTGGATTAAACCAATATCTGGTCCATTGATATAAGATAAGAATATATATGTCAATGGACCAGGTTTGTGTTGAAACCAATCTAAATGAAAATGAATTTGAACAGATTGGACAGTCCAAACATTGAATTGGACCAGTCCGAATTGATCCAAAACATTCATTGGATTGGATTGGACCTAGTCCATTTGTAATGGACTCACATTGGACTGGATCAGATTGGACAAAATCCAGTCCAATTGACATCCCTAAGAAAAATCCAGTCCAATTGACATCCCAAAGAAAATGTAGAGAAAGGAAGGAAAAGACAAGAAAAACAATATAAGTTTGTAAAGGTTTCCTTACCTTTCTCTTTCTTTCCCTACATTTTCCTTCAAACCAAACATATCCTTAGAGTCAGCTCTCAGCTGAGTCATTATTTTATACATGACCAAGTCAAATAAAAAACATTGGTTTTCCAACCATGTTTTAGAGAACCCTAATGAAGATTCTCTCCACGTAGCAATATGATTTAGGCCTCCTATCCTTTATTAATTTATAGAACAGAATTCATTTTGGAGGCCCTATTCACATCTCCAAAATAAGTCTTTTATGTGGGAATAAGCTTTTTAAACATATTGTAAAATTTTCCTTACTATAATAAAGGCTTCTTTATTTTGAAAAATAAATAAATAAACAAAATACAAGGCAGGTTAATCTGCTCATCTGAGCCCAGGGAGGCAACTCAAATGACAATCCAAACGGTCCTCAATCAACCGCATCTTGAATGAGGACAACCCTAATTGACCCAATTACAAAACCATCTCTCGTTGAGATTGTAGTTTTTCTTTTCCTTTCTTATTTTATATTTTGAGAGGAAAGAAGATTTTTATTAAAAAAAGAAGAGGCTAAGGAATTTCCACCCTTGTGTATCTGCAACCACTAGCTTCTTCCCTAATTAGAAAAATCCAAAAGAAACAACAAGAACCCGTGCTCCTGTTTGCAACCCGTGCTCTTCACAATGGCCTTACAGTTAAAGAATTACTAACCAAAAGAATTTCTGCAATCTCAAATACTTGTCCATTGTGTCTAGAGAAAGCTGAATCGATTGAACATGCCCTTTCCTATGGTTTGCACCGAGTCTTAACCTCAGAATGGATGGGAGTAACCTCAGAAATCTTCCAAGTGGCAATATGATCTAGGCCTCTATGGCTCTATCCTCTATTTATGGGACAAATGTTAGTCTGTAAGCCCTAAGCCAAATTTCCAAAATAAACCCTTTCACATGAGAAGCTTTTTTAGGTTAAAAAAATGAAACATTTCATGACAAATCATTTTCTGGACTAGGGACATTAACTGAACAAATAGTGATCCAAAAGGCCATGATCAATCTGATGGATGGTGCAGATCAGCCACTGATGAGTGAGGTGGAGGACAACCCCAATTGACCCAATTAGGGAACACCAATTGCAGGGTCTGTGTAGAATTTTATGAACCAGCCAATCAACTTGGTGTAGAAGATGGAGCAGCCGAGACAAGATAGACGTAGCTCTAATGCTGGGGCTGAGTCTAGGCATGACAGAGAAGCCATGTGGGCAACATTCTTCTGTTGTTAGTAGTTGATGGAACACTACTAATAAGTAATAACCCCCCTATTTTCTACTACCACAAAATGCACCATCACCCCATGTCACTATGCGTCACCACCGTACAAATCTACACATGGGATGTCTACACTTGAAATCGAATTTGAGTTGTTCCCCCGCACCACTTTCCTATCCTATAAAAGCAGCAATAAGAATCAACCTCTGCCAACAGCCAAGTTTGAGTCTTTGTGATGTTGATTGAATTGGGCCAAAACCTCTTATGGACTAGCAAGGCCCAATTGTAATAAGCTTTAGAAACTTAGATCGGCTCAACCCAATCCAGACCCCATGCAAACAGGGCCCAAATGATTTTTTTTTGTTTATTTACTAAAATACCCTCTATAGTTTATTCATGAATTATACTAAAATTTATCTATGATAGTTTGCATTTTACTAAAACACCGACTTTTCATTAGATGACAGTGGAAATGACAGTTTTGACCTTAATGTTCATTTGTATAAATTAAATAAAAAATGAAAATATCATTTTTCCCCCTAATAAGACACAAACAACCACTCCATTTGGCTCTATTTGATCATTTTTGTCTTCTGTAAGAAGTGTTAGTGGTATTTTTGGAATAATTAATCATGGGCCCGTGCTTTTGAATATCTTCCACTCAATTTAGGTGATAATGTTATTATTTTCAGATGGGAAAACAAACACGTCTTAATTAATGAAATGTTGATTAAGTAAATAGGTTGCAAACTATAGGAGTGTTTTGATAAAATGAAAACTATAAGGTATGTTTAAGTAAATCTGTAAAACTATAGTAACATGGGTTTAGAGTTTGAATGAAATGATGAGATTTCAGGCTGGCAAGCATAAAAATGCAGGTTTAAGTATGAAAGAGATCACTTTGTGAAAGAAAAATGCTAAAGGTTAGGTCCATATGTAGCCTTCCCAGATCAAGGCACCCGAATAGCTGGGATCCATTGACCTATGAATAGTATTATGCCAAACCTTTGCTATTTGGCATAGAAACTATATAACCCTAGAGAGAAGAATGACAACAAATCTGCTACAACCATAGTTGCAGGACTTTCTTGCAACCCCCAATCAAACATGAACATGCTAGTCATTTGTTAGAATTCACGACATCGCTTTATTTATGTTTTTATTTCTAATACCGGTGTATCCATATTTAATCCACTTGGGATTTTCTATCCGTTCTCTATTCGTCATGAATTTGAGCCACACATCTCTATTATGAATTGAGAGATGTGTGGCTGTAATTCACGACGGATAGAGAGTGGGTAGAAAAAGTGAACAGGAAATTTGGGAAAGTGTTATGACCACGGTTGCAGCATATGTGTATTCAAAATGAACTTAATTTACATGTTACATGGAGTCCATGTGCCAATACAGATGGAATTGACTTATGCATGTGCACCAAATGTGGCCTTCAAGAGACATTATCATTTGTTTTTTTTTTTTTTTAAGGGCATAACACAACCCAGTCTTTATGTCATTGTATTTATATATCAACTTTCTTTTTAATATAATTATCAGTTTGTCAGTCCAAAGGCTTCAAATAAAAAAGAAAAGAAAAGAAAAGAAAGAAAAGAAAAGAAAAGAAAAAGAAAAAACAAGAGGATGAAATGATTCTTAAGAGAGAGTTTCCCCCTCCCCTCTCCTTTACATGTGAACAAATTCCACCTAAGAGTAGAACAAAGATGACCTGTCCTTAGATTAAGTCATATTATATATTTTTCATATTATTGATGATTATCTGTTTAAAATATTAAAAAAATGAAAAAAAATAATATGCATATAATAATCTCCAATCCATCTCCTGCTCTTGATTTGATGAGCCCAATCCTCTATAACTTCTTTAATTAGATTATCTAGTAGAGCTAGACAGCTAGTTACAAACTTACAATACACTTCTGAAAACCCTAACTGATCAGAAGTCAATTTCCTAGGTGGGTTCTATTCTATTCATTTTTATGGAGAATATCTTTTTAAAACAATTCGGGAAAACCGTTCCACATTGGGTTGAATACTATAGCTAGCCCAATGTTTTAAAAACCGGCCCAAAAACTGAACCGGTTTTACCTCCAGATTTTTTATGTCAGTGGTTCGACAATTCGATCCAAATGGATCAATCCATGCCATTATCAAATATTTAAAAAATAAAAAATAAATAGAAAAAAATCGACCCAAAAATCATTGTTCGGATAGGTAACCGGTTCAATGATTTTTTTTCTTAGGAATATCCAAGCCAGGTGCTAAACGGAGCTGGATAGGTAACTGGTTCCCAGGTTCAGTGGTTTGACCGCCCGAGTTAACGAAGGTTTTAAAACCATACTCTCAAATATTTTATTATTTAATTATTTTATATACTGAAAATAAAATAAAACAACTCTTACAATTCTGATGTATGGGGTTTTAAATTGTTAATCTTCCACGTGGCGACCTGTCTTCAGGCACCAAGGGATCAACTGAATTCCACCCGTAAACAATTAACACATGGAAGCTCCATAGGGTCCCTTGTAAATTGGGCAGAAGAATAGAATCCTCCACGTGGTAAAACAAAGGTATGGTGAACTAGTGACACACCCTGATCGACCCGACCAGGGAAGCAGTTGCTACTTGCATTGGGGTTGATAAGGAGCGTGTGATGGAACACTACTCTACTGGACTACCACTAGCTGATGAGCTACCATGCCATCACCCCTCATGTCATCATGCGTCACCATCAACCCCATCTACACGTGGGATGTCGACGCCAGATCATTATAGAGCGTTGCACCGTAACCTACCAACACATGATCCAAAGCCCAGTTTGGTCCATTCCTTGTCAGCGTTCACAAAATGGAATTACTCTCCCAGCCCACCAACCCAGCCCATTTCCTTCTAGATATCTATTTTCTGATTCATGAGAGCAACCCACCAAAGAACAAACCTTGAATCTTCTCCTCCTTTCTTCCTTCAATCCTTCTCTCTCTCATGCCCCTAAACCGTCTATGAGAAACATCAGACAGATCCAAGGGTTCATGTTGCACTGATTATTCCTGGACTGATCAAGATTTCAAGATATACTAGAAAAATAAAATAAATCATAATCTGAATTCCGATCGAAGGGCTCAGCTAACCTCTGTTCTTCTTTCATAGTTGAGGCAAAAACCAGAGGAAAAAAACAAGTGAAGATGCAATAAAAAAGGGAAAAATAAAATGAAATTAAGAAAGAAGAAAAGAAAAACAATTGATGATCAGTTTACAAGGAGAGGAAAAAAAAGTGAGGCTGGTGAGGTTGGAGAGGAATCAGCCTCCAAATTTGTTGTTTTCTTTCTCCAAGCCTTGAAAGAAGTTGGCAAGAAGCTTCATGGCGTTCACCTGGCATTGCAGAGACAGAATGTAGCAAGCTGTTTCTTCAAACAGCTTGTCAACCCCAAGTGACTCACCGCCGGGGACGATCTTCTGTAGGGTGGTGATCCTCCTCTCTATTCCAAATTTGTCTTCGCCGCATTCTCCAGACGCATTCCTCTGGAGCTTGGACTTGGTGCTGCTGCTCCTCTTCTTTCTCCCCAGCCTACGCCGTCTCCGGTAGGGAACATTGGTGGTGGTGGTAGCGGTGGAGGACTGACTGTGGAGCGTGTGACCCAACTGGGTTTCTTCAGCTTCTTCAATGCTTCTCATCTTCTCTCTTCTTGCTAGTGTCCCTTGGGTTGTTCCATGGCTTTGAGCAGTCTCTAGCTCCATGAATGTAATTGGAAGATGGGAGAGAGGAGAGAAGAGAGATGGGAGATGAAAGACTTTTAAGAGAGAGGAGAGGAGGAGGGGGGACTGTGGAAGGGGGTTAAATAATTGTTGAGTTCTGGAAATGTCAATGCCAACGAAGCTGGGCCCACCAGGTTTTGGCTTCCCAATCACTGTTTTTGGATCACCTGTGACATGCATGATACGGTCGCTCAGTGTGAGAGTTTTTAGTTTGGCTTGGTTTTTAGTTATACACAACAGTGGCTTGGCTTGGCTTGGTCTGGCCTGGTTTTGGATTTTGGGTTTTTTTTTATTTTTTATATAATTTCATCACTTTTGCTTCTTTCCTAGAAGAAGGCAACACTTGCTTTGGTTTTGGACTTTTGGGTCCACTCGAGAAAGGCCAGTACAGAAATGGGTCAAGTTGGAAAGCTCCCCCATCCAACCTAATTTGGGCTGGACTGGTCAATAATATTATTGTAGAATTGAACTCAGCTTCTCTCTCTCTCTCTAAAAATTGTCCAACTAGGATCTATGAGTCACACAGGCCAACATATTAAAGTTGTACTACCCAAATGTAAGCATAAAAGTGAAGGATTTGGATTGTATTTGGATAAAGCTTTAGGGTTTATGCTTTTAAAGTTCAAAAGTAAGAAGGTCCAATTTTAGGCTTTATGCTTTGGGACTCAAGTATTTTGGGTCCAAGCATTATTCTTATCAAATGCTCAAATCACTTTTTTTTGGCACAATTTTGTGATTTTTCACGGCCCAAAGGTTATAAGCAAAGTTTATCCAAACATTGCCTTAATTTATGAATATTTATTTTGTTATTGATTTTTTTATTTTATTTTTTTCTTTAATTAAAAAATTAACTAATAACAGACTCATTTTATGTTTTTTTTTCTGGAAAAAATATTTTGATTGTAATCTTTTTACATGCAATATTTTAAAACCTCATGTAAAACTTCTGTCATTCATGCATCCCCAAAACACAAGCAAATGACAGAGTTGGTTGAGCCAGGTTGCTACAGGACTCGGACAAAGCCTAAATCGATCTAGAGAGGATTCATAGATGTCAAGCCCAACTTATGTTTAAAACTATTCCGGTCCAACCCACCCTGCTTAAAGGGTCAATTTGGATTATTAATTAAGCCAATGAAATCATGATTTAGTAAAAAAAAAAATAATAGACTAATTTATTCAAGTGTAAATTGACCCTCTACCAATTCCAAATCCTGATTTTTTTTTCAACCATCTCATAAATCCAATGTTTTAAAAACCGACCTGGAACCAAAACTGCTTTGGCCATTCGGTCCAAATGCGTTGATAGTTCGACTGTTCGAGTCATCAGGTTGCCGATCAAATTAACAGTTTTGACAAGATTCTAATTCAGAGATGAAGTAGAACCAGTTGACTGAACAATTTTCGGGCCAAACAGTCTGACCATCCAGGTCAACGATGGCTCAAAAACCATGCATGAATCATATTGGTCAGACCGGGAATGAGCTAGCCCAGTGTTGTGAAATTTGGACCGGACAAGTGGAGTGGATGGACCACGAGGAGCCGATCCAAGAAAGCGAAGCCAAGGCTTGAGCGTGGGGTGGGGGGGGAGGAAAGGCTCAGAGGACTTTTGGCAAAGCAAAAGGAAATGGGCCACACTAAAACCAACGGAAAGCACATGCGCTCACATGATTTTCTCGAATCCACCACACCCCATGTGCATCCCTCCTCCACCACCTGCCCTGATCTTCATCACCCACCAAAGCATGCACGCCACGTGTAGCATTTCATGGGGGCCCACCTTGAGCCCCACAACGCAACCCCCCAAAAAAAAGCCAAAAAGCAACGGTGGCGGCCACTGTAGTCGTCGCAGCTTCAAGTCGGAGTGGAACTGGTGGTGGACCGGTGGTGGTGGTGGTGGTGTTCCCGAGGAGGGAGCCAGTCGGCGATTTACTCCCGCGTCGGTTGGCAGCCACTCGTTGGGATCGGTATCGAGTAGAAGATTTTGTTGGGCGTTTGGGGCTCCATGTGATTACAAATACAATTCAAAAACTCGTGGATCTCCTCTTCAATTTTTTTTTTTTTTATTTAGTCATGTCGCAATTATTTTAGAATAATAAATATCATAAATCCTGTTTTTTTTTGTTTTTGTACAACTGGGAAATTAAGAGTTAATTTTTAGAATTAATTAATTATTATGGGAAGGTCCCCGCCAAAATAAGTTGGATTTGATTTGAGGACATTGCAGTACAGCCAGGGCAGTGTCCTACGTTGTTTCGTACCAGTACTGATAAAGCCTACCCCTTGCTTCAATGTGGGTAGGGCTAAATCATAGAGGACACAATCGCATGCTGGCAATCGGATCGGGTCACTGCATTTTCAGTTAATTTCGGTTCGGGTCGACCAAGGCTACACCCTAAGCCTTGACATTTAGGTTAGGGTTGGCCCATGGGCCAATGGTTCAAACTGTCTAGGTGAGTTAGTCTTTGATAAAGTCAACAGTTTTTTATGAAAAATATGGCGGGGTTTGACAAATTTGAAAATATCGAATTTCAAGAAACTTCAAATAAAGCTTTCTAATCTTTCTACATGATAAATAGCTTTTAAACGCGCTTTTAAAAGCTGATAGACAGAACTGCTTACCAAAAGATCTTTATCTTCAAAGATAAAACCCCAAAAATTCAATATGTCTTTTGGTCATCTAAGTTGTTAGAAAATCTTAATTTATAAGAATTTATATATATTTTTGTTTGATTGCAATGCAAATAAAATAAACTAAGACATGAAGCAAAATAAAATAAAATTAAACAAAAATTTACAATTTTTACATTTGCACTCTTATGCATTTATATTAATGCAAATTTATTCGCACTGCAACCAAAATTTGAGTTTGGCCTATTTAATTATTAGAAAAAGTTTCTTCAAAACACCTTAAAATAAGTGTATCCACACCCAAAAAAATGTCCAAATTTTGGACCTTCAATAGCATACCTTAACCCGCTTTTTCGAATCAGGTACACGGTTGAATCAACGTTTTGAGCAAAACCCAATTTCCCAATGTTTGAAGAACCATACCGAACCGGGTGGCCGAATTGTTTCATTTTCCAATCACCAACCAATGAACCGGGTGTATAGATCTAATATCTACGTGGGCCTTCATCCATAAGAAATCTGAGACACGTGTTTTGCAATAGGAATAATGGGTTTCACGCACATGTGCAACATAACTGTACCACATATGAGAAGTTGCCACGTAAGCATATATTGGTAGAATATCGATGGGAAGATACATGCATGGGATGGGAAAACGTTCCCCCATAAAAAATAAATAAAAAATAACGTAAAAGGTTAAAGAATGAAGCCAACCAATAACAAAGGAAAACTATAATGCTCAAATGCAACCAAAGTTGTGTGGAGTCAGAAAATGTTGGCCCGGAACTTGGTCGGTTTTCCTTTTACTCAACCTCCTTATACGGTTGTGAATTGAGATTGCTCCTAAGAGGGAGCGCCTCACACCGATCTCACAGTCACATCCTAATGTAAGGTGCGCTTTCCGAAGAGCAGATCCGGATTCTATGGTTGGGATCACTTTCGACTTTTATGTTATTTGTAGTGCAAATCTGAACCGGATGCAAATTTTGCACCGGATTGAATTTTGCATTTATTTATTTGTAATTATAATCTTTATACTTTCTATCTCATTTGCATATACTTATTGACAGTTTAAATTTTACATTCTAAAGACTGATGCAAATTTTGCACCTTCTATCGAAGGTCTTATATCCATTCTCTCTTATATATAAAGTGGAGACAACGTCATGCTTTCTACCTCGCTTATAAACAAATAACCGTTTGCCTACTTCTGTTCTGCATCAAATAGGTTGGGAACTGCATCATTTTGCTTCCTATTTTGCTTCTATCGAGTCTGAAGCTAAAGGTAAACTATAATTTACACTCATTCGGTCATTCTATTTCAACTTTCGTGCATTTACATCAACTTGGGGTTCATTCCTCTCTTCCCCCCAACAACCCCCAAAATGAAAAGATTAGTAAAACCAAGAAAATAGAGGGACAACTTGGGAGAGGAGATGTATCTAGATCTGATCAAGTTTCTTAGACTCGATTTGAACCCGATTCCTAAGTTGGACTTTTATTTTGTTTGAGGGGGAGGAGTGGGGTGGTTTGGTCATGTAGGCTGTGGCTAACTAACTAGTTAGCAAGGTCACTAATCGGTAGTAGAAGAGACTTAGGATCAATTCTCACCTTAGGGCTATGAGACTTGGGATCAATTCTCACCTAAGGGCTATGGGTAGTAGGAGAGACTTGGGATCAATTCTCACCTTAGGGCTATGGGTAGTAGGAGAGACTTGGGATCAATTCTCACCTTAGGGCTATGAGACTTGGGATCAATTCTCAGCTATGGGTACGGGTGCAACTTGGGAAAATTTTGGTTAGGCTTTTCTCAAAATATATATGGACCCGAACCAACGGTTCGAGCCCAAAGTAGTGTAAAATACTAACTTTGTCCAATCCGAGTTGCACCTTTACCTATGGATATTCTAAATCAAGCATTAAACCCCATTTTGTATAGCTTTGGTATTTTATTGGTTAAGATTTTTTTTTTGCTATCAGTTAAGATTTAAGAAGAGGAAAAGTTTTCTTTTTTCTTTTTCATTTACAAAGGGCTCGTTTGGCAAGTCTTCTTGAAAAGATCTTCTCGTAGTTCTTACGGTCAATAGACGTATTGAGTTTTTGACATGAGATCTGAGCATTCTGAAGACTGTTTGGCAGATGCACATCTTTCCGTGCATCATTTCGGGTCTTTCTGCATGAGAATAAAACGCGGAAGACGCAGGAAGTTTCATTTGGAGCTTCCCGAAATTAGCTCAAAATGGGTTTCTCGCGTCGTTTTGGCACTCCATCTTTTGGCAGCGAGATTTTCTGCGTGCTAAATAGGAATATACTGACTTTTGGTCTTCCCAACTTGTAAACAGCCAAAAGACCGCGTGAAAAGATGCACCAAACGGGTTCTAAAACACTCTCCTATAGTTTTATGGATTTACTATGCTATTGTGGTTGTCGGTTGTTGAGGTTTGAACTCAAATCACCCTGCGCGTGTGCACATAACATGAGCGTCAATACGCCACTAAGGCATACTTATGATTAGTAAATGAAATAAAACTGATGATGCCCAATCCGGTCGGGCCTAGCTGTCGATAACCTTGCCTCTGACGGGGCTGAGGATGCCTGAAACAAGGAAGAAACTGGAGATTTCCGGGGAGGAACCCGATAAGAACACTTTGAAGATCAAGTTAATATTTTTGAGAAGGCAAGGAAAAATAAAAGAGGGGGGGGGGAAGGCCTTTTAGCCACCTGGTACACTTACTCCCAAGTTTCTGCCAAGTTAGGTACAACCGCCTCGGGGGGGGGGGGGGGGGGGGGAGTAGACATAACCGCCAGTCCCCTCTGTCGGGGCTGTCTCTGCCACAACTGGGATGGTGGTGGTGGGTGGCTGTTACGACATGATTTCCATCCGGCAGACCCAGACCAGTCAGGGCGTGCTACCTCAGAGTATGGATCTGTCAGGCATGGTTTCATAGTCGCGCGACCTGGAGCCAAGGTGCTGGAGTGGTGCGCGAGGTAAAGTCTTGAGTTCGGATGTGTAGGTTCTATTGTCCCGAAGTGTTGGCATATGGTCTGAACTGACACGAGGTGGACTAGTTCAGACTTTGCCCCTCACGGGCCTCGCTGTTAGCCTCGGGATCCTTTAGGGAGAGCTTGGGTTTCATTCCTAGGAAGCGGCCTCTCTTTGGGGAGCTCGGGAGCTCGGGCCTCTCTTTGGGGAGCTCGGGAGCTCGAGCCTCTCTTTGGGGATAAGGTCGTGCTACGTCACCGTATCGACCTGGCGTCCCTGCCAGGTCACCCCGTCTTCTTCCACATGTCGCACAGCCAAGGGGTCGGGCCAGATCTACCTTCATCAATTGCCCCCCAATCCCCATGCCCGGAGTCTTGACCCGACGTGGGGAGTTCACGAACTGACAGGTGGATTTGCTCCGTGGCATGTTTAGTCCAGTTCAGAGATTCCCAGGTTTGACCCGCTTACCTCTTTGGCTCAACCAGGGTTAGCACGGCTCGACCGGAGTCAACTCAGGTTGCGTATAGCTCACGCGTGGACGTCAAACGATTTATAAGCTATCGGACGTCAAAAATTCGTTCTAAACTGATTTCACCTCGGAGGTCATGTAGCCGGTTTTCTTGAGAGCCGTTGGATGGCTTTGATCTCGACCGTTTATACGTAAGTGGGGTCCCTGGTCACTTTTCCTTCGCCAATTTTCAACGATCGTTCCTTGAGCTCGTGTCCAGGGTCCTCAGCTTGCGTCACTTTCCTTAGTTCGGTAGCGTTTCCCTTGGTGAGTCCCCTTGGCCTTTTCAGTTTCCTTTCCTTTTTCTTTTACGATGTCTAGTTCGAGTAGCTCGGGTAGTTTAGATAATCTTCTAGAAGGGCCTGAGGCGAAGACCTCGGGCCAGGTTGACTCCTTTGACAGCATTCTGGATGAGCCCAAGGTAGGGCCTTTAAGAAGAGGAAAAGTTTTCTTTTTTTTTTTTTTCATTTACTAAGGGCCCGTTTGGCAAGTCTTCTTGAGAAGATCTTCTCGTAGTTCTTATGGTCAAAAGACGCATTGAGTTTTTGACATGAGATCTGAGCAGCCGGAAGACCGTTTGGCAGATGCACATCTTTCCGTGCATCGTTTTGGGTCTTTCCGCATGAGATTAAAATGTGGAAGACGCGGAAAGCTTCATTTGGAGCTTCCCAAAATCAGCTCAAAATGGGTTTCTCGCGTTGTTTTGGCACCCCATTTTTTGGTAGCAAGATTTTCCGTGTACTAAACAGGAGTATACTGACTTTCGGTCTTCCCAACTTGTAAACAGCCGAAAGACCACGTGAAAAGATACTCCAAAGAGGTTCTAAAACACTCCCCTATAGTTTTATGGATTTACTATGCTATTGGGCTTGTCGGTTGTCGAGGTTTGAACTCAAATCACCCTGCGTGTGTGCGCATAACATTAACGTCCGATTGCCACTAAGGCATACTTTTGATTAGTAAATGAAATAAAACAAATTTTTATTCAATACTTATAAATCCTAACAAATAATATATATTCATGTTCAACAATTCCAAGTAAAGATTAAAAAATATTATTCAAATTTAATATTTTATAAATTAATGGAGTAAATAATTTATCAAATCCGCATTCATATCAAAAAGAGGTTTCAATCTCAAAAAATTTATGTAAATAAAAATACTAATAATAGAATAATAATTTTAGTACTTAAAATTTATAAATTTGAATGTAAAATGTATCTTAAAATTTTTATAAATTATTAATTAATATTTAAATTTGCATTAAATAAGAATATATTTATTATTTACAAAAAATGATATTTTATTTCATAATTTTATAAAAATTATAATATAATAATTTCAGAAATTAAAAATTATTAATTTTCATACAATATGTATGTTAGAAATTTTAGTATCTTTGAGATAGTTTAAGTTAAGATTATATATTTTTATAACTTATTAACTGATATTTTAATTACATTTTATAACATTTTTATTGTTTACAAAAATAAAAAATATTGTTTACCAAACATTTGAGAATTAATTTTTAGTTGATTATTTAGTTAATGTTAAAATGTAAAAATATAAAAATAAAAAGTAATTGATATAATAATTACATATAATAGTTGCATGTGTTTTGTGACATGAACTTCAATTGAAAATAAATAAAAGCTTTGTACATGTATTAATTTGTGAAAATTTATATAATATGTTTTAGGAATCTAGATTGATACATTATCAATAAAAATTAAATGATTTCGATGCTTCCCGCTATATTAATTATTGTAATATATTTAATCACAAATGCCATTAGAATATACAGATCTTATGCATTTTGATGTGGGCTAATCTGATCCAGCCCATTACGGGCTGGGGCATCCAGCCCACGGGCGCTAACTGAGGTCTAATCCAACATAGTAGGGGCTACCCTACTCCATCGCACAGGGCCAACTGCAAGTTGGACTATAATTAGAGTAATCAATTTGAAGTGACCTATGTGATCACAATCCAAAGGTTGACAAACTTGCTACCCAACAAAATCCACAGGGAATCCCTGCATTAATTTTGACATTTGTAAATGTGCACTAAAGACCAATCCAAATTAATATCAAGAAATTTCAATATTTTTTCTGACATTGCTGGCGGAGTAATCATAGAAAAGAATGAAAGTTTAAGTGCACTAAGATCATTTCTATGTATTGTTCTTGTTTGCATTGGCAATAAAGAAATGGAAAAACAACTTGTCAACTATTAACTATTTGAGGCTATTTTCTTGCTCAAGCAATTGATGGATAAATTTAAGATTTGTTTTAATTCTCCTTCATTGGGAATATTAGGTTTCAAGTTTTTAAAGGTCTGATGTCAATAGAAAAACAGTTCTCTATGAAGGATCTTTCAATTTCTGTATATTCACAAGTAGGAAGACAGAGAAGGGAAGTACAAGAAGCTACAATCAATTTAAATAGGAACTTGGAAACTTGAAACCAAAGTTGTGGTTTGGTTGAGATTGGCTTTCATAGTTGATTCCTACCCACCCCATGTTTATTCAAAGAACCAACAAAAGAATTAGCATCTCTTTTAACCCATTTTAGAGTAACATCCATCCCTTGCAGCAGCCACTGGATTCTTCTCCTCATAGATGTAGCCCCACCAACCCACATTCTCTTCCTTTTGCAGCCAGCTAATGACCAATTTTGAGTTTCCCTGAATTGGTAGCTTCCAAACGTTCAAATCCTTGCCTTTTTGAAATCTCTCCAATTACAGCCAATAATTTAGCTCTCAAAGCATCACTCACCCCAATATGGCTAGAGTAAAGGGCAATAATTTTTCCTTCCTCATTTCTAAACACTCTTCCAATACATACCTAAAGAACCCAGATTTCCTTCACTGCTACCGTTAAAATTCAGCTTAATGAATCCCCTATTATGTGGGGACCAAACAAGCATAAGACTCTCCTTGAGAGGAGCAAAATCAGGAAGTTCCTTCCACCTCTTCATCAAATCACCAACTGAAATATCCTCAAACAACTTCAGGGTCTTCACCCAATGAACCATTTTATAGTTATGGCATCAGTTAGTGCCTCCCTGTTTCTTTCTTTTTCTTAAAAAATAAAAAAGCTTTGATTTCTTTCTTCCTAAAGTGTCGAGCATACAGCTGCCCTTGTACACCTCCAAGGAATTCTTCACCTTCTCTTCATCCCGGGTCGCGTATAGCTCACGCGTGGACATCAAACGATTTATCAGCTATCGAACGTCAAAAATTCATTCTAAATTGATTTCACCTCGGAGGTCATGCAGTCGGTTTTCCTGAGAGCCGTTGGATGGCTTTGATCTCAACCGTTTATACGTTAGTGGGGTCCCTGGTCACTTTTCCTTCGCCAATTTTCAACGATCGTTCCTTGAGCTCGTGTCCAGGGTCCTCAGCTCGCGTCACTTTCCTTAGTTCGGTAGCGTTTCCCTTGGTGAGTCCCCTTGGCCTTTTCAGTTTCCTTTCCTTTTCCTTTTGCGATGTCTAGTTCGAGTAGCTCGGGTAGTTTAGATAATCTTCTAGAAGGGCCTGAGGCGGAGACCTCGGGCCAGGTTGACTCCTTTGACAGCCTTCTGGATGAGCCCGAGGTAGGGCCTTTAAGAAGAGGAAAAGTTTTCTTTTTTTTTTTTCATTTACTAAGGGCCCGTTTGGCAAGTCTTCTTGAGAAGATCTTCTCGTAGTTCTTATGGTCAAAAGACGCATTGAGTTTTTGACATGAGATCTGAGCAGCCTGAAGACCGTTTGGCATACACACGTCTTTCCTTGCGTCGTTTTGGGTCTTTCCGCACGAGATTAAAATGCGGAAGACGCGGGAAGCTTCATTTGGAGCTTCCCAAAATCAGCTCAAAATGGGTTTCCCGCGTCGTTTTGGCACCCCATTTTTTGGTAGCAAGATTTTGCGTGTGCTAAATAGGAATATATTGACTTTTGGTCTTCCCAACTTGTAAACAACCGAAAGACTGTGTGAAAAGATGCACCAAACAGGTTCTAAAACACTCCCATATAGTTTTTTGAATTTACTATGCTACTGCGGTTGTTGATTGTCGAGGTTTGAACTCAAATCACCCTGCGCGTGTGCGCATAACATGAATGTCCGTATGCCACTAAGGCATACTTTTGATTTGTAAATGAAATAAAACAATTTTTTATTCAATACTTATATGTAGTCCTAACAAATAATATATATTTATGTTCAACAATTCCAAGTAAAGATTAAACAATATTATTCAAATTTAATATTTTATAAATTAATGGAGTAAATAATTTATCAAATCCGCGTTCATATCAAAAAGAGGTTTCAATCTCAAAAAATTTATGTAAATAAAAATATTAATTATAGAATAATAATTAGTGTACTTAAAATTTATAAATTTGAATGTAAAATGTATCTTAAAATTTTTATAAATTATTAATTAATATTTAAATTTGCATTAAATAAGAATATATTTATTATTTACAAAAAATGATATTTTATTTCATAATTTTATAAAAATTATAATATAATAATTTTAGAAATTAAAAATTATGAATTTTCATACAATATGTATCTTAGAAATTTTAGTATCTTTGAGATAGTTTAAGTTAAGATTATATATTTTTATAAATTATTAACTGATATTTTAATTACATTTTATAACATTTTTATTGTTTACCAAACATTTGAGAATTAATTTTTAGTTGATTATTTTGTTAAAGTTAAAATGTGAAAAAAAAAATTGATATAAAAGCTTTGTACATGTATTAATTTGTGAAAATTTATATAATATGTTTTAGGACTCTAGATTGATACATTATCAATAAAAATTATATGATCTCTATGCTTTCCGCTATATTAATTATTATAATATATTTATTCACAAATACCATTTAAATATACAGATCTTATGCATTTTGATGTCGGCTAATCTGACCCAGCCCATTACGGGCTGGGGCGTCCAGCCCGCAGGTGCTAACCGAGGTCTAATCCAACATAGCAAGGGCTACCCTACTCCCATCGCACAGGGCCAACCGCGTAGTGCCCTGGCATCCTCGTGGGTACCCACTATTTGCCCTCGTACAACACTCATTTGGAACATCCATCTCCACCTGCCTCTAGGTAGTTCAAGTATAAATACAAGGTACCCCCCTCCAGGTAAAGGATCTGATCCTGGAACCTTAGTAGCTCTTGGCATATTTCTGATTGGGAGCCAAGTGCCTATGAGCGACCTCGTCTGAGCCCTCGTTTGTACCAGACCCCCTATTTATCCATCGTATTTACTTGACTGTCGAAGAAGCCTCTAACATCTCCTATCTTGTAGAACATCTCGGCCTCTTTAGGATGCCTCACCTCAGCTACCAACCCTCATATAAGGGAACCTCGCCTCGACTACGAGCCCTCGGCCCCCTCGACCTCCAAGAGACCATTCCCTTCGGCATCCATTCCTTCACCTCGGTTCACACCCTCCGGAGCCTTGGGGTCCTCGGCTCATCACCAGAGCTTGGAAGCGAAATGACTTTGTTGCCCTTGGACAATCCAAGTGTCAACACATTTATACATTAATTTTGACTATTTTAACATTGCATGTAATGTTTTTAATATATTTATGGAATTTATATGCATTTCCTAATGTATCCAAGCATCTCCATATTTTTTCATCTGTATCCATGCGTTTCCAAAGTGTTATCCATGCGTTTCCAAAGTGTACTTATATCCATATCTAAGGGGTCCGATACAATACTCAATACCGATACTTTAATCCTTGGTTTATACCAATTCATCTATCTATACACATATAGATAGATGTTTGGATCCTCTACAAGAACTGGAGGATACTAGGCCAATTGTGATGTGCCATGTCATCCTGATATTGGAAAGGATTTTAGACCATTCATTGGTTATTCACAAAATTCTTCGCCAAAAAAATGAAAAAAACAGAATTGCGATCTTCTGATGTGCTAAAATTTGCCCCCTTCATGTATGGAGGCTAGAATCTCTTCTCAACATGCTTTGCTACTCAAATCCATGTTTGCCATTGATAGATTGCATTTGTATAGTGAAAGATCTACTTGGCCTGATCTTATTGGAGAGGGTGCAATGATTGGTTGTATATATATATATATATATATATATATATATATATACAATCGGGGTCGAGGCTCCTCAATCTCCATCCCCAACCCCCGATCCTGATCGGGGGATTCCTATTAATTTCCATCCCCGTTCCTGCCCCACCAAAATAATCCCATCCCCGACCTCATCGGGTCAGGGAATTAGGGTCCCCGTCAGGGATGGGGAAATTTTCACCCCTATTAATATATCGGTTTCAAGTGGCAAAGCAAATGAAAGCTTGAAAACTGGAGAGAAGAGGCATGCTCAGAGTTTAGCCTCTATGAAGATTAAGTATCAATTAGTGGATAATGATAAATTGGTTTCCAATCCTAATGCCCAAATGGTGTTGGAGCTTACTTGTATATATACATGTGAAAGAGACAGTGCTGATATGTTGAGACGAGAGGATGCCTTGAGGGTCCTTAGCATACTTTTCTTTGTGTTTTGTAATTACCCGCAAACTAATTTGTCACAATGCATTTTTCAGCAGATGCACTTATGAATGGATGGAATTTGTATTTTGAATGGTGAATAGACTTAAATTTTATTTGTATTTGATCTTTTTTTTTCTTTTTTTTTTGTATTTCATTTCAATTTGGATGAATTGTTCGAAGTAAATTATAAGCTTATTTAATAATTGAAAATAATTATAGGTTATTTGGAATGAATTTCAGGTTATTTTGGCATGTGTAAAAAAGAGTGTAACTGAAGCTATATTCAATTGTATGAGATTTAGAGAAAACTGTAACTAGCGGCAATTTGTTATTTTTACCAACAGTCGGAAAAACGGCCACTAGAACTTTAGCGATAATTGTTTTAGTGGCAATTTGCCGGCTGCTGGTAAAACCTTTCGCGATAATTTTTAAGACTTTTAGTGGCAGTTTTGATTTTTTTGTAGTGTGTGATGTTAAAGTGGATAGTCAATAATCATTTTAAATTCCATGGGATTAAGTCTAGAAAGGAATTGAATTCCTCCTCTAGTCTTCTCAAGTCAAGGAATCAAAATGCGGTTTTGTGGTTTGATGGATTGGTATCACGTAAGTGTTCACATGGACAGAATCTCAAAAGTAACCATTCCCTTCATTTTTCATTGGAAATTGGGATCTGTTACTCACTGAGCGCGCCTCACACTTACCTTACCGTCACATCCTAAGTATGGGAGATGTTCCTGATGTGCATCGGTCACGACATGCCATGAAGTCAGCGTGAGGCGCGCTGTGGCATGAAAATTCAAATGGACTGCCTAGCTGTGTCAGGATGGAGCCCATTTAGAGTGTCAACTGGACTGGATTTGGTCCAATATGATCCAGTCCAATGTGAGTTCATTGTAAATGGACCAGGTCTAATCGAATCCAATGAATGTTTTGGATCAATTTGGACAATTCCAATTCAATGTCTGGACCATTCAATCTGTCTAAATTCATTTTGATTTAGATTGGTTTCAATCCAAATCCAGTCCATTGGCACATATTTTCTTATCTTATATCAATGGACCAGGTATTTGCTTAGTTCAACCCAATCCCATATAAATTTGTAACAGATGGATCATGTCTAATCCAATCTAATAAATATTTTGGATCGGATTGGTCCAATCCTATATGTCTTGTTTGTCTATACAAATTGATTTTGGACTGGACGGGTCTAATCCAAAACCGGTTCATTGACACCCTTAAGCCCATCTCCGTCTTGGGTCTTGTCTTCTTTACACCAAGCGCCCAGCCCACAAAACTTCTGTTTTTTAATTGCAGTTTGCGTATGTCGCGATCCGCGGCGCGGGCCTTGTCATTATAAAAACCACTGTAGGCATTCGAGCTTGCCCTCCCCCAGGCTCCAGGCTCCAGGCTCCAGTCGTACGTAGCGAATACCAAACACGAAGGTAGAGCAGAGAAGAACGCAACAAAGATTGCGATCTTGATCTTGAAGGCGCAGCGATCTTGATCTTGAAGGCGCAGACATTCAGCAAGAGAAGGGGAACGATCACGGCATGGGTTTCGACCCAGAAATCACGCATCCCATGTCTATGCTCCTGCTCGGGAGCACTGGTTTCAGCCATGGCCACTGTGAGTTGTGTGGCTCCTCCTTGAAGAAACGGTCATCTTCGGATCTGCATCAAGAACTCTGCCCCTCTGAACCATTAAACAAGAAAATCATGGTCGATCCAACGTTACCGCCAAAACCTCGCTCAATCTCAGACATGGTCTCATCTCCTGTCCCCACAAGCACTGTTCTTGGTTCTTCCTTGTGGACTCTCCGCCGGTGCAACTCTGCGCCGGACCCTCCGTCCGAAAATAACAATCTTCCGCCACCTTCCCCACAGAAACCACAATTTCTTGATCGATCACAATCTTTCCCCACCCCATCACCACCTGCAGCACAACCGCCGGTGGCGACTGCCTTAGACAGGCTTCATTCTTTCTCTAGCTCATCCGACACACCAAAGACACCCATGGAAGCGGAGATGTTGCCATCTTGTCCACCTTTGGTTCCGTCCACCATTCCCTCTGCAGTTCAAGAGCCGACCAAGAAAAATGGCGCATATCAAGAAACTACAACGACACCGCCCACAAAAGATACAATCCGATCATCCGGTTTCGGTCAGACGCTCTCCAAGATCACCAATCCTGCATTGTCGGATCCGGTGAAGGTGGAGAGTTCTGCTACGAAGGTAATTAAAGATTATTTTGGAATCGGGAATAACCAATCCGGCACAAGCTTATGTTGGGTTTACTTCAAGCTGCTTTTAATTGTTTTCTATCAGATGTAACTAACCATTGGAGCTCTGTTTAGTTACAGAGACCGGGGCAGATAAAGAAACGACTGATACAGATAAATGAATGCTGCAACGAAATAATGCAGGAGGTAGTGAAAGAAGAAATCGGTGATGGAACCAACAACAACAAGGTCTCTCAGTCTCTATCATATTATATCATTTTCCCTTGATTTTATTTTTGTTTAAATCAAACTTGCTTGTTAATCAGTAATGTTTGGGGCGCAGGAAGTTTCAGAGATTAACGAGGAAGAAAGTGTGACAGTTGGGAGAGAGGGAGAAGGTTTCAGTGTCCATTACAAGTGTGGCTGTGGAAAAATGTACCGTGTTCTTATCATCTGATCTCTAAGAAGACTATTTGTTTGTTTTCTGTGTTCTATATATAGAGACGTAATTTTGATTTGGGTTTTGTTACTTTACATATATTTGTGCTATATTTTTTTTTTCTATAGAAAAACAGACTTAATTTGCCACGTAGCTAACTAAGCAATTTTACATTGACCATTTTTATTCAAAGAAAAGAGATGCTTGCCTAGGTCTAGAAAAGGAGTTTATATGGACTTGGTAGGGCCCATCAAGAAGGTCCATAATCTGATGGACAAGATGCACTAGCCACCTGATCACTCCACAGTCCACATGGATTAAAATATGGGTAGGGCCCATTTTGATATAGACCCAGGATAGAGGAATGAAGTTGGAACCGATCTTCAACCAGGGGTTCCCCTCGTCTTTTCTTACCAGGAGTTCGAAAAACAGAAAAGCAACGGTAATAATAACTGTGTTCAAACATTGAGACTGAGGAACCAAGCACAAGCAGAGCCTGTTCACATTTGATCCTTTCGAATTCCACGGTTAAAAAAAGTGTAAATGGAGAAGTGAGGAAGAACCCAAAACTAAATCATATGGACTCTGGTCTCCATATCAACTTCGACGTCTAATCTAATCTGTGCTAATCCTTCTCTAGGGATATGGGTGGGGTTTAATCTAGACTTAAGAAGAAATAAAAAAAACAGAAACACTTAATATTGTAAAGGCCTAACTTCTTACATGGGATTCATGTATTCTATTTCTGTTATTGAAAATTATAATTGGCAGAAGATCTAGATATCCAAATAGGCATTAACTAATCCTGTTCCCACTACTTTTGAAAATGATAAAAAGAGAAAAAAAAAAGGAAGAAGAAGAAGAAGATTTTTGAGAAACTAGCAGATGGGGGCATGGTATGTACGTATATATTTAAGTATTATATAATTTCAAATCAAACATGTAAAAATATAATACAAAAATGTAACGGATCATCAGATCAAAAAATGAACCCTGAAGCAATGATGTTTTTGAATTCTATTAAGTTGGACTATAATTAGAGTAATCAATTTGAAGTGAGCTATGTGATCACAATCCAACGGTTGACAAACTTGCTAGTCGCCATTAAGTTGGTCTCTTCCAGTGGTGCTAAATCCCCAACAATATTCACAGGGAATCCCTGCATTAATTTTAACATTTGTAAATGTGCACTAAAGATCAATCCAAATTAATATCAAGAAATTTCAATATTTTTTCTGACATTGCTGGCGGAGTAATCATAGAAAAGAATGAAAGTTTAAGTGCACTAAGATCATTTCTATGTATTGTTCTTGTTTGTATAGGCAATAAAGAAATGGAAAAACAACTTGTCAACTATTAACTATTGAGGCTATTTTCATTGATGGATAAATTTAAGATTTGTTTTAATTCTCCTTCATTGGGAATATTAGGTTTCAAGTTTTTAAAGGTGTGATGTCAATAGAAAAACAGTTCTCTATGAGGGATCTTTCGATTTCTGTATATTCACAACTAGGAAGACAGAGAAGGGGAGTACAAGAAGCTACAATCAATTTAAATAGGAACTTGGAAACTTGAAACCAAAGTTGTGGTTTGGTTGAGATTGGCTTTCATAGTTGATTCCTACCCACCCCATGTTTATTAAAAGAACCAACAAAAGAATTAGCATCTCTTTTAACCCATTTTAGAGTAACATCCATCCCTTGCAGCAGCCACTGGATTCTTCTCCTCATAGATGTAGCCCCACCAACCCACATTCTCTTCCTTTTGCAGCCAGCTAATGACCAATTTTGAGTCTCCCTGAATTGGTAGCTTCCAAACGTTCAAATCCTTGCCTTTTTGAAATCTCTCCAATTACAGTCAATAATTTAGCTCTCAAAGCATCACCCACCCCATTATGGCTAGAGTAAAGGGCAATAATTTTTCCTTCCTCATTTCTAAACACTGTTCCAATACATACCTAAAGAATCCAGATTTCCTTCACTGCTATCATTAAAAATCAGTTTAACGAATCCCCTATTATGTGGAGACCAAATAAGCCTAAGACTCTCCTTGATAGGAGCAAAAATCAGGAAGTTCCTTCCACCTCTTCATCAAATCACCAACTGAAATATCCTCCAACAACTTCAGGGTCTTCACCCAATGAACCATTTTATAGTTATGGCATCAGTTAGTGCCTCTCTGTTCCTTTCTTTTTCTTAAAATATAAAAAAGCTTTGATTTCTTTCTTCCGGAAGTGTGGAGCATACAGCTGCCCTTGTACACCTCCAAGGAATTCTTCCCCTTCTCTTCAGCCCTCCAACAAAATGACAAACTTTGAATGGAAGATTGGGGGGTCTGCTTGCATCCAAACAAAGAGGCAAACTATTCCCAAATTTAAGCAATGGACAGGAGATTTATAAGTGATAGTAAGAATAGAGATGGCACCAAAAAGGGGAAAGAAACCAGTTAGGTCTTTTTCTTCAAATACACTTCCAACAAAAACTATCAACCCTAGGTGGAATAGGATTACTCCAAATCTCCTTTATAGGAAAGGGCATGGGGATGCTCACAGTTGCCAACACTCGATTTTTGCTCGATTAGCTGCCTGAACCTCCAAAATACCTCAAACACCCGATCAAAACATTCTGATCTCTTTGAAACCCCCAAAAACCCAAAAAATTCAAATTCCACCCAGATAGCCCTCAGGTCCATCGGTAAACCTGTCCGATACCAATATGATGGCCCCAATCGACCCATACTTATGCCTCAACCACTAGATTTGACCCCACCATCAGACCCGGGACCTCCTAAGACACCCACCTATAAAATTTCATCCCAAAACACCTCTACTTATCCCTCCTTCGCACCAAGATTCTGTTCCGAGGCTCTAGATTAGTCGAATTAAGCCATTTTCCAGATCTGCTTGATCTAGGCCCAATTGGGCAAATTTAACCAACTAATCAACCGAGAATCCCCAAGAACCCCACCTTGCTAAATTTTAGCCAAAAATACCCACATTTATCCCTCCATCTAAAAAGATTCCATTTTGACCAACCCCCTTTGTAGTCAGACCCATCTCAACCCTCCATTTTTTGACCCAAAAATTCCCACCATTGAACCAAAAACCCGGCTTGATCCCCTTAAACCCAGCTTGACCTAATTCCCAAATTACCCCTCCTTCCAAAATTATGAAAATACCCTTTCCTTCAGAATTACCAAAATTCCCTTCGCTTGCCCATTCTCCCCAAATGCCCAAAAATACCCTTAACCAAATTACCAAAATACCCTTATGATGAAATGCCCAATATGCCCTTTGATCAAATTCCTACATCACCCCTTTGATCAATTTTACTAAAATACCCTTACCCAAATATGACCCTAAATACACCCTCGCAAACCCTAAATTGCCAAGAAACCCCCATATACCTTGAAGATTCTGGCAGAAACCACCCTTCCCTTTCTGAGAGAACTGAGGAAGAAAAAAAAGAGGAGAAGAGGGGATCTTATTCTCTTGCAGTTTTTGGCTGAGAAGTCTGAAGGCAGCCAAGTGAAGAGGTCAAGAGAGAGCTCTGAGAAGAAAAATCAAAGGGGTTCATGAGAAGAATAGAGAGAGGGTTGGGCGAAGGTTTTGGAGGAGGAGAGAAGATTATGAGAGAGGTGCTCTTCGGAGGGCAATATTGAAGAAAGAACGAAAGAGAGAAATCACTGAGAGAAAGTAGAGAGAAAAGAAAAGGGAGAAACCTCTATTGTCACTACCACTGATTTTTTCTTCTTCAAAACCAGTATTGATCGTCTCTGATATGTATCTCTCTAAGTCTTGGTAGGGTTTTCGGTGCAACCAAAAATCCAGTCACATCCCGAAACTCTGCGTGTGAATTCTGCAGTATAATCAGTGTTAAAGCCACAAGAGGTAAAACTCATTACCTCATCCTCTTGCTTGAGATGTTTTAGCAATTAGAAGTTAGTTTAATCTTCATCTTTTTGCTTGAGGCATTTTAACAGTTCATATAGTGGTTATCTCTCTATCTGTTTTTCATTTTCATTGGTTTCTTTATTGTCGTTCTTGCTGCTTGTATTCGTTTTTCTGAGATCGAGGTTTGTGGGTTCTTTGGAGTTCGAGAGGTTCACACTTCCTCCCTTCTCAGACCATTCAACTGAGTCCGAAGGTGGGTGCTCTGATAGAAAAGGGGTGAGGTTCTCATCCTTTAGCTCAGGCCCCTGCGTCCAAAAGGGGAGTGGTCTGGAAATGCAGCGGGAAGCACTCTTTCGAACTACGAAAGGACTCGAACCTCCTATCCATTTTCTATATAAGTAAGGCTTTGGCATTCACACTGATCAGAGAGAGGGGTGCCTAACCCCTTCCCTCTCTCTTTCTTGACTTGCCCAGACAAAGCGTTGTCTTGGTTGATAATTCATGATGGGTGGCGACTCTATAGCATCAGCGATGAAGTGAACTGCGCCAGGGCCATGTTCCCTGTGTTCACAATGGTTCAATTAACCAAACTGTGGACTTAATTTTAAAACCAAACGGATACTATCGATTTTTAGAAAATCGATAACCAAATCCGATTGATTAACCAGTTACCTGGTTCGGTTAACCATCAGTTTGGTTCGTTGATAGAGAAAGGATTGTATCAATAATCCAAACCAAACTGATGGTTAACCGAACCAGGTACGATAGGAGAGTTAGGCAAGACAGTTCGAAGTAGTGGGAAGATGGAGAAAGGATGTCTCGTTCGAAGCTAGAAAAAGTGAAAATGAGGTCTCTGGTGTTTCTGAACATAAAAAGAAGAAAAAAGAGCCACAGTATATCTCCAAAAGGATGTAGCAGCATGGCTGAAAGCGTTCCTAGATATAGTTTTAGTGTCAAGGAAAACGCAAGCCGGGAAGAACTCAATCAAAAGCAATGGAAAGAGTTTGTAGCGGATGTTTATTGCACAATGGATTGTGATCTTTAGTGCACATTTACAAATGTCAAAGGGTTCCACTTAAACTTTCATTCTTTTCTATGATTACTCCGCCAGCAATGTCAGAAAAAATATTGAAATTTCTTGATATTAATTTGGATTGATCTTTAGTGCACATTTACAAATGTCAAAATTAATGCAGCGATTCCCTGTGGATTTTGTTGGGGATTTAGCACCACAGGAAGAGACCAAATTTATAGCAACTAGCAAGCTTGTCAACCTTTGGATTGTGATCACTCTAAGTATAGTCCAACTTAGTAGAATTCAAAAGCATCATTGCTTCAGGGTTCTCTTTTGATCTGATGATCCGTTACATTTTTGTATTATATTTTTACATGTTTGATTTGAAATTATATAATACTTAAATATATACGTACATACCATGCTCCCATCTGCTAGTTTCTCAAAAATCTTCTTCTTCTTCTTTTTCCTTTTTGTTCTCTTTTTATCATTTTCAAAAGTAGTGGGAACAAGATTAGTTAATGTCTATTTGGATGTTTAGATCTTCTCCCAATTATAATTTCCAATAACCCAAATAGAATACATGAGCCCCATGTAACAAGTTATATATGGTCTTTACAATATTAAGTGTTTCTTTTTTTATTTCTTCTAAAGTCGAACTTGATATGGAGACTAGAGTCCATATGATTTAGTGTTCGGTTCTTCCTCACTTCTCGACCATTTACACTTCTTTGAACCGTAGAATTCGAAAGGATCAAATGTGAACAGGCAGGCTCTGCTTGTGCTTGGTTCCTCAATCTCATTGGTTTTAAATACAGTTATTATTACCGTTGCTTTTTTGTTTTCCAAACTCCTGGTAAGAAAAGACGAGGGGAATGCCAAGGTCGGTTCCAAATTCATTCCCCTATCCTGGGTCAATATCAAAATGGGCCCCACCCATGGACCCATTTTAATCCATGTACAGTGATGAGGTGGCTAATGCATCCTGTCCATTAGATTATGGACCTTTCCATGTAAAAGAAGGAAAAAAACTTATTCGTTCTCTACAACACTTGGATTCAAGCTCTCCAAAGAAGATCAAGCCATCATGAAAGGGCCCTTCTTAGAGAAGTATCTCTCACAACCAATCAAGCGCGAAGCTCGAAGTGAAGAAATCTACATTAAATCTCCCAAAGCACCAAAATCAAGGAAATCTGCATCAACACTTCAAGAAGTACAAGAAACACGCCAACGGCCCTCGTCTTCACCAAATTCGACCGTTAATCAGAGATTGCTCATGTCATCGAGCAAAAATCAAAGAGAGTTCATTCCCTTGTTTGTTTTTTTCATTACAAATTTAATGTTTTTTGTAATTTGTCTCCATATTTTGTGCTAATTTAAATACACGAAATTTGTGTTGACAAATTTATGGCCCGCTCGGTGGGATGCTCTCTTCCTCTCATCTTTCAAGTCGACAACTGCAATAGTCATCCAATGGCTACCAAGAAGGCTACAACTTCCTTCCACAAGTCATCTGGTGCTTTCGGTTCTTCCTACAACCATCCTGTCACACGTGCTATGGCGAAATCCAACAAAGCACAACTACCGTCTCCAGTGGAGCTTCCTACACGAAAAATCACCAAGGTGACTAATCTGCGGAAGGAAAGCCTCTTCAACTCTCCACACATTGATGTGAAAGGAAAGAAACACTTTCTCCCCAATGACCAATATAGATCTGCATCGAGGACAGCGTCTCACTCCTCTCTATCACACAACTCCTACTCTGCTTCTAGTGGTGTTGTACCAGTGATGATGACAAAAGCCGCGACGATGGAAGAACGACTCCAGAAGATGGTTGAAGCCATTGACAACCTTAAGAGCTCCAATGCTGAGAAGGATCTCCAAATTGATTTCTTGATGAACAAACTAGAGATACAAAACCGCCAATCAGAGTCCAGTCAAGGACCTTCTCACCCTCCAGGATTCACTCCTCCAATGACTCCTAACCTCCAAGAGCAGCAGAAGCAGCAACAAGAGGAGCATGTACGGGTCTTAGTGTAGAACATGATGCAAGACACCACCCAAGTCTCTGTTGCTTCTTTAATGGTGCAACAAATCCAGTACATGATCACTGACACCAAAAGGGCTCAATATGGAGGAGTTCCACAAACCTCTCTAGTGTATGCCGAACCATACACTCGTCACATTGAAGAGATGCACATGCTAGTCGGCTAACAACCTCCTAAGTTCCAGCAGTTCAACGAGAAGGGCAATTCGAAGCAACACATAGCCCACTTCATTGAGACTTGCAACAACGCGAAAACCTACGACGACCAAATGGTGAAGCAGTTTGTTTACTCCCTCAAGTCTACAACGTTTGATTGGTACACCGACCTCCAAACCGGCTCCATCGACAGTTGAGACCAGCTTGAGAGAGAATTCCTCACCATTATGCAATCCAATTACTGAAGGAGTTGGAGCTTGCTACCATTGAACATGTACCCAGAAGCGAAAAGAAGCAAGCAGATGCCCTTGCAAATCTAGCAGTAGTCTTAGCACTCACAGGTGATGAAGCAACAACAATACCCATTTGTGCAAAATGGGTTCTCCCCCCTAAGTCACCTCAAGAAGAGATAGAGCAAGAAAGCAATGTGGCTTCTGTATTCACCATAGATGTTGAGGATTGGAGACAAACCTTCATCGACTACTTATAGCATGGGAAGTTGCCTGAAGATCCTAAGCATAGAACTAAGATACGACGTCGAGCATCTCGTTTCCTATTTTACAATGACAACCTCTATAGACGCTCCTTCAATATGTCTACATGAGGTGTATCCACGGAGACGAGGTCCAAAGTGCACTCGACCAAGCACACTTTGGAGTTTGTAGTGCTCATCAATCAGGACCTAAGCTCCATGATCGCCTTAAGCGGATGGGATTCTATTGGCCAACAATGGTACAAGACTCAATTGAATATGCCAAAAGATGTCAGGCATGTCAAATTCATGGGGATTTTATTTGCCAACGACCAGAACCTCTACATCCTACAGTTGCATCATGGCCATTCGATGCATGGGGACTTGATGTGGTTGGTCCCTTGCCTAAGTCTTCTCACTAGCACCTCTTCATCCTAGCAACAACGGATTACTTTTCCAAATGGGCTAAAGCGGTTCCTCTTCGAGAAGTAAAGAAAGAAGATATTGTTAACTTTCTTCAGATTCACATTGTCTATCACTACGGTGTTCCACATTACATAATCACAGATAATGGGAAGCCATTCTTAGCAGCGTTGGGGACACAGTTTTGTGACAAGTTTGGCATTAAGCAGAGGTTTTCAACCATGTACAATGCAGCAGCCAATGGACTTGCAGAGGCCTTCAACAAAGCTCTCTATAAGTTACTTGAGAAGATTGTGTCTAAGTCCAAGAAAGATTGGCATGAACGTTTGGATGAGGCCTTATGGGCTTATCGGACATCTTAATGCACCGCTACAAATGCAACTCCTTTTGCTTTAGTATATGGTGTAGAAGTTGTACTTCCCCTAGAGAGACAAATGAACTCCCTAAGGATGGTTGTCCAAGAGGGAATTACAGAAAATGAGAATGCAAAGCTATAATTAGCTGAGCTCGAAGTGCTAGATGAGAAGAGGTTAGAAGCTCAACAAAGAAAAGAGTGCTACCAAGCTCGTTTGGCTCGTTTGTTCAACAAGAAAGTTCATCTTCACTCCTTTCAAAAAGGAGATCTTGTCCTTGTTGTTCGACAACCTATCGTTCTCTCACACTGTTCATGGAGGAAATTTGACCCTAAATGGGATGGGCCTCACGTGGTGGAAGACGTCTACACTAATGGTGCTTATCTCCTTGTCACACCAGAAGGTCTACATCTTGGGCCCATTAATGGAAAGTACCTTAAGAGGTACTACTCCTAGTCTTTTGCATTATAACGCTCATGTCCCGCATGAGCTAATCTGTGAACGACAAAACAAAACAAAAAAAAAAAAAAAAGTATTTTGCATTGTAATGCTCCTAGCCAGCATGAGCCTAAACTATGAACGACAAAACAAAAAAAAACAAGTCTTTTGCATTGTAATGCTCCTGGCCCGCATGAGCCTAAACTGTGAACATCAAAAAAAAAAAAAAATCAAGTCTTTTGCATTGTAACACTCTTGGCCCGCTTGAGACTAATCTATGAACGACAAAACAAAACAAAAAAAAACAAGTCTTTTTCCTTGTAATGCTCCTGGCCCGCATGAGCCTAAACTGTGAACGGCAAAAAAAAAAAAAAAAACAAGTCTTTTGCATTGTAACGCTCCTGGCCTGCATGAGCCTAAACTGTGAACGAAAAAACAAAAAAAAAAAACAAGTCTTTTGCATTGTAACGCTCCTGGCCCACATGAGCTTAAACTGTGAATGACAAAACAAAAAAAAACAAGTCTTTTGCATTGTAACGCTCCTGGCCCGCATGAGCCTAATCTGTGAATGACAAAACAAAACAAAAAAAACAAGTTTTTTTCATTGTAACGCTCCTGGCCCGCATGAGCCTAATCTGTGAACGACAAAACAAAATAAAAAAAAAACAAGTCTTTTTCATTGTAACGCTCCTGGCCCGCATGAGCCTAAACTGTGAATGGTAAAACAAAAAAAAAAAACAAGTCTTTTGCATTGTAACGCTCCTAGCCCGCATGAGCCTAAACTGTGAATAAGAAAAACAAAAAAAAGAAACAAGTCTTTTGCATTGTAACGCTCCTGACCCGCATGAGCCTAAACTGTGAACGGAAAAACAAAAAAAAAAAAGTCTTTTGCATTGTAACGCTCTTGGCCCGCATGACCCTAGACTGTGAACTGCAAAACAAATGTCAAATATGAGAATTTCTCTCTTATAAAAAGTAAAAAGGAAATATCAAATCCATTTCCAACATCATTTGACTACAATGTAGAAATTGTTTCATTTACAAGAGAAAGACCACTTCTTGGAGTTTTACATAATTAAATATACTTATACAAAGAACAATGGATGTTGATACAAGTTGCGTCGTCACTTAACATTGACTTGCATCTCTTGCTTGTTGGTTGTCTTCAATTGTTTCAACTTGCCATGCTGAGTTTTTCCACTACAAGTGTTTCACTATCTTTCTACTACTTGCTAGAGTATTATCTTTGGAGGTTAAGGAAAAGTGTTACACCACCTAGTTTTATTATTGTTCCTCTATTCCTTGTCATTCCTCCTCAAAGGTACAAGACATTACATCAATGTGGGGTTTCTTGTTGTCAACAGAAGGCATGTCAATTGTGATTTGAATCCATTGATTATTGGAAAATGACTTGTTTAATTCAAATGCATCACTTTAATAACTAGATCTACCAATTCTCACCTCCTTTTGTTTCTTGGAACATGTTTAGCTCTATCTCTACATGCAAGGTACTCTTCACTATGGCTAGTTTGGTCATAGACATTCACTCATGTGTATAGAGATCTTTGCAACAAGCTTGCTTAAAGAAGTCAAGAGCAATCTTATCCCTTTCATGGTAAATGAGTACTCATTCTATATGACTTCAAGAAGACTAGCAGACTCTCTAAGGAAATAGAGGACTCAACCACTGCATGATCTATGATAGCTCCTCTTGCTAAGAGAGGTTCAAAGGGCTCTTCCTATTTAGCTCTATGTCGACAACAAGAACTTATCAAGAGTTCATCTGTAACAAGTATAAGTGTGTTGAGAGTTCTGCAAGGAAAGTAGAGAGATCACCCATTCAAAGTTGGGTATTATGGCTTTGCAACCTTCCTACTTGAGGAAAGTTCTTTGTTCGATGACGTATCAAAGATGGCGACGAAGCTTCATGACCAAACGATCTAGAAGAAGATGTCACCTATATAAGCAAAAGAGAAGTGTTAGTACAATAAAAATAAAATAAAAGTACCTTACCTTGAAGAGATGAAAGCTTTGTGCATCAAGTCCTTGCAAGATAATCCCTAAATCCAAGAGACCTCGGACCCAAAAGTCTATGAAGCTCTAGACCTAGGGACCCCAGACCATTGAAGGTCTGCGAGGGCCTACTGCTGATGAAACCGTACAAATATACCAAGTGGTGAAGCTTTGACTCAACACATACTATAAAAGCAAATGGAAGCAAGCCAATTCACAGGCCCTGCATACAGAAAGAAGTTGAGAGGTGAAGTTCATAGTCTTGTTTCAGATCAAGAACTTCAGAGGTCATAAGATCGACATGATTACAACTATTTCTAGTAATTTCATGATAAAAGGAGGTTGCAATTTTGGCGCTCAATGGCATTCAATCTTGATGGAGGCTGATTTGGCCTGACCTCGTAGCATAGGGACACGTGTGCGTGACCTGGCTCGACGAATAGCTCAGCCTAACAGCACAACCATAACTCGATGGGAGGGACCCGCCGAGTCCAACATTGGCCACTCGGTAGGGACTAGCGCCCGACCGACCTTGACTCCCACCAAGTGTGGGAGATCCCGAACTCCTCTTAGGGCTCGAGCTCCTCCCAAAGAAGGGAGCACCCCGATTTTTGGCTAAGTGTCCCAAGGGAGAAACACCTTAGGGCAGCACCATCGAGACTCCAATTCGAACTTGCTTAGGGCCTGCCTTCAATGCGGGCACCTCGGCATACCTCGACACCTCGAAGGCAAACCTGCCCTAGGTGGTTCGGCGTACAATAGCTCGGTAGGCTGCAGGGAGGTCTGCCTGACATCCGTACCTACCGGATCCGGTGGCAGGGCTTGGATCCCTTGCCAGGCGGTGTTCTGTTTGCCATCTCTAAAAAGCATGGCGCGCCTGTCAAGTCCGTACCTTGCAATACCAGCCTGTGGCAGCAACCTGCACCTGCCACACTTGCCCTGGCAGTAATGGCTAGGGTAGTGGCGGTTATGCCAGATGTGGCTGAGCTCCGATATAAAAGAACCCCAAACCTCACGAGGCAAAGGTATTGAAGCTAGCACTTTCAGCACTCTTAACTCTCTATATCTTCTTTGAGCTTTCCCCAGAGTTCTAACTTAGCCATCGAAGTGTTCCCTCCAGGAGAGCTCCCCAGGAACCCTTCATCTTCTTCTTCCTCTCAGGTATCGTCCACAATAGCTAGGAGCCAACTCTCAACCAGCTAGGAGTGCCCAGATTGTGGAGCATCATTTGGCGCCGTCTATGGGAACGCTTCAAAAGGCCTTCCTCCAACTTTTGTGAAACTTCTCTCAAAGAACTCATCATCACAATGGCTTCCTCCAGCAACTCCGGACGCCGGAACACCCCAGAGGAACAACTCCAGCTACCCACCGTCTACATCGGGCAGTTCACCATCCCCCTCTCTGTGGACAGGGTACCTAGTCCGAATGTGCCCCTGACGGTGGCACCTGTGACCGTTCGATTACCCTCTACCATTGGAACAACCTTTGTTGAACCCACCATCCTCCCTCCGATGGCCAGCCAAGGTCAATTCGAAGACCTGATGCAGTGCATGCGAGCCATGCAGGCCCAAATGCAACAGTTCCAGCAACTTCAGTTCCACCAACAGCAAGTGTTGCACCAAGTGTCCCAGTATCAGTATCAACAACAATTTCCTTCACTCTCTCCCCAACATCCGGCTGCGTAGCCGACTAAGCCTCACCGCCGCAGTGAACTCCCTTCCCACCGAGGAGAGACCTCGGCATCATCTCACGGAAGGAAGGAAAGGCTCCCTATCCCTGCCTCGTAGCCTGCAGTCAGGATGGGGGCCTCCCAGCCGGTCAGGCCGGCGTCACCTCAACATTCACAGTTTGAACCTCTGCTTGCGGAGAACCGGTTCAAAGTGCTAGCCTATGACCTGGAACAAGGTCCCTCTATTCGCAGCTACCGACAGTCGTCCCTACCTCTCCCTGGGCCCATCAAGCTTAGTAACACAGAGCCCAGTAGCACCAACAACGAGCCGGCCAAGAAGCAGCGAAGACGCCACCGAGATCGCCGAACTGCCACCACCCATAGCCTACCCGATCTTAGAGGCAAACTAGAAATAAGTTTGGAAGAGGTAAAAACTACACTACTTCTTTCAGTCCCTTCCCCTCTGTCCCTGGAGATCCTTGTTGTCCCCATGCCAAGGGACTTCAAGCTCCCCCCACTGGACAAGTACAATGGGTCCTTTGACCCCAACGACCATGTCGATGCCTTCTAGTCCCAGATGCATCTGGCCAGGGCGAGTGAGTCTTGCATGTGCGTGGCCTTCTCCACTACTTTCAAGGGAGTAGCCCACACCTGGTACCGAAACCTCGCGTCGGGCTCAATAAAGAGTTGGGTGCAGTTCGTGCAGGTCTTCACCTCCCACTTCGTCACTAGTAAGAGGTGCTCGAGGACCCAAGAAAGCCTCCTCAGCATAGTTCAGAGGGAAGGAGAGTCCATTCAGAACTACATCAAGCAGTTTAATGACGCTTGCCTGCAGCTACCCAACCTAGACCTTTCAGTTCGGCTCACTGCGACCAAGCGGGGCATTACCCACAAGGAGTTCAGATAGCACGTGGTGGTCAACCAACCTAAGACCGTGACCGAGTTCCTCGAACTGGCAGATCGGTTCATAGGGACAGAAGAGGAAATCAACTAGAAGGGAGAGCAGGCCCTTGAAAAAAGAAAAAGGGAACCAGAGCCCCCAACTCCAAGTGACAGTAAGAAGAAGAAGGACTTAGCTCGGGGGGCAAAGCCAATCCAACCTTTCCAAGCTTCGGCAGCAGAAAGGGGTTATACACCCCTCAAAACTAAGCGGGCCAAGATCCTCATGGCAATCAAGGATGCCCCGTATGTGAAGTGGCCACCTCAGCTTAAGGCTGATCCCAATGTTAGGAACAAAAACTCGTATTATAGTTTCCATAGAGATCACGGTCATAGTACCGAAAACTGTAAGAACCTCCACGACGAGATAAAAGAACTTATCCGTCGTGGGTATCTAAGAAATTTTGTACAACATAATAATAATAATAATAATAATAATAATAATAATAATAATAATAATAATAATAATAATAATAAAGCGGGTAGGCACGGGGAGCAGGGTAAAGAAGCTACCAAGTCCAGCAAACAAGCAAAACAGCCGCAGAGGCAACCTCCCTACGAGAGACCAGTTCGGGGGACCATCCATGTCATTGCCGGGGGATCAATTGTCGTAGGCTGCACTTCGATAGCAGGTCGGTCAACAGCCGGCCAGGCCGCCAGGGAAGAGCTTAACCCCCCAAAGTGGCCAAGGATGGAGGAACCGATTTTCTTCATTGAGGATGATGCACGAGGGGTCCATTACCCCCATGATGATGCGCTCGTCATAAAAATTAAGATCAACGACTTCAAAGTCAGGCGTGTCCTAGTCGACTCGGGCAACTCGACAGATATCCTCTTCAAGGCAGCCTTTGATCAGGTTCAACTCCAAGAAAGCAACCTGAAGCCTGCAAACACTCCACTCGTGGGATTCAGTGGTGAGGAGGTTAGGCCTTTAGGGAGAGTCACTGTACCTGTGGAGGTTGACACCTGGCTCAACATGGTAAGGCTCAACCATGAGTTCCTAATGGTCGCGACCCCCTCCCTGTACAATGCAATAGTAGGTCAGCCCATCACCCATGCCCTACAAGCAGTAGTCTCCACCTACCATCTAGCGATGAAATTCCCTACAAACTTCGAAGTCGGAGTGACGCGAGGTGATCAACTCGAGTCCCGCAAGTGCTACGTAGTCGCCCTCAAAGGAAAGGCCAAGGTAGCAGATGACCTCGAGCTAGAACGACATGTGGAGCAATTCGCGGAGCGAGCCACACCTACCAAAGAGACCATTGCCGTCCCAGCTTCGGTAGAGGATCCAGTTCGGGTACTTCAGATCGGCTCTTCTATTGAGGAGCCCCTGCAGTCTCGACTAGTAAGTTTCTTACTCAAAAATTTAGATGGTTTTGCATGGTCAGCGGCAAAAATGTTCGACATAGACCCCAGCATTATAACTCATAGGCTCAATACTGATCCTGTAGTTAGGTCCATTAGATAGAAAAACGCAACGAGAAAACTGCTTTCATAACCGAATTTGGCCTGTACTGTTACAAGGTCATGCCCTTCGGGTTGAAAAACACTGGGGCCACTTTTCAAAGACTTGTAAACAAACTGTTTGAGCCAATAATAGGCAAAAAGGTAGAGTGTTATGTAGACGATATAGATGTCAAAACCCAATTCTCACATGAATTAATACAAGATTTACATTCAGTTTTCGAAATTTTGCGTAGATTTAATATGAAGCTAAAACCCAACAAGTGTGTCTTCGGTGTCACCTCGGGTAAATTCCTAGGATACATCGTTAACCGGCGAGGCATTGAGTCCAATGCGGACAAAATCAAGGCCATCCTAGAAATGAGACTACCCCGGAAATTAAAAGAGGTTTAGAAGCTGAATGGCCGGTTAACCGCCTAGAGTCACTTTTTGTCCAAGTCAGCAGATCGTTGTCTGCCTTTCTTTAAGGGCATAAAAGGCAAAGGCTTTGAATGGACCAAAGAGTGCCAACTCGCGTTTAACGAGCTCAAAAGACACCTCGCTAGCATTCCCGTCTTAACCCGACCCGAAGTGGGTGATGTTTTAGATCTATACCTCTCGGCAAGTGACGAGGTGGTCAGCTCGGTACTAATAAGAGAAGTAGATCGGGTTCAATGACCCGTCTATTATGTTAGTAAATTGTTGCAGGGAGTAGAGACAAGGTACCTAGAGATAGAAAAGTTAGCCTATGCACTGGTTATAGTAGCCTGAAAGCTCCGCCCATACTTTCAACCTCACACCATCGTTGTCCTTACCAACAAACTTCTGAGGCAAGTTTTGCTCAAGCCCGAGGTCTCGGGAAGGTTGACAAAGTGGGCCATCGAGCTCAGCGAGTATGAACTTCAGTATAAACCGCGAACTGCTATCAGGGCCCAAGCCTGGGAAGATTTCGTCACAGAATGCACCTTTAGCTCCGAAGTCCCCAGGCCGGTGGAACACGAGGCCCCCAGTACGAAGAGCTCGGAGTTCTTGGGCTGGTTGAACTCGAGCGTCGTGAAGTAGCAACCAGTGCGGCATCTCTCCTTGTTAGGCCAAGCCCGAACTAGGATGAAGAGCCATGGATCCTTCACGTAGATGGCTTGTCAAATCGGTTGGGCAGCGAAGCTGGGGTCATTCTATACAGGCCAAGCGGTGTGAAACTGGAGTATGCACTATACTTTGAGTTTGCGGCATCCAACAATGAAGCAGAGTACGAGGCGTTGCTAGCCAAGCTGGATCTGGAAAAGGAAGTGAAAGCCAAGCACATCATCGTCTGTAGTGACTCCCAACTCGTAGTCAATCAGGTTCTAGGTGAGTATGAAGATCAGAGAACACTGAGGCTGATGCCCTATTATGGTTAGCCAGCACGGGAGACAACACCATGAGGACTGTGTATATAGAAAACTTGCCTCGGCCTAGCATTCTCAGGGGGTAGAGGAGGTCGCTCCTGTCGTTCAAGCAAAGCCGAGATGGATTGATCCGCTCACGAGCTTTCTGCTACATGAGGCCCTCCTTGCAGATCGTAATACCACCAAGAGGGTAGAGCGCCAAGCAGCCAAATACGTCATGATAGACGGACGGATGTACCGAAGATCCTACACACTCCCCTACTTGCGTTGCCTGTGACCCTCTAAAGTCGAGCTTGTCCTCCGCGATACTCATGAGGGCATGTGCGGTGGACACTTGGTGGGCAGGGCCCTCGCTCAAAAAGTACTATGACAGGAGTATTACTGGCCAACGATGAAGGCGGATGCGACCGAGCTCGTCAAAATATGCGACAAGTGTTAGAAGCACGCCAACATCCACCACCGACCGACCGCCAACCTAAAATACCTCACTAGCCTGTGGCCATTTGCACAATGGGGAATTGACTTACTTGGGCCATTCCCACCAGCAACAAGGCAAAGGAGATTCCTGGTGGTGGCAGTTGACTATTTCACGAAGTGGGTCGACGCTGAACCCCTCGCAACAATCACAGTCCGGAATGTGCAGAACTTCTTTTGGAAGAACATAGTGTGTCGTTTCGGATTACCTCAGGTACTAATCTCCCATAATGGTAAACAGTTCAAAGACATCAAATTCCAAAACTGGTGCCAAGACATGGGAATTCAATAGAACTTCACCTCAGTGGTGCACCCTCAAGCAAACGGTCAGGTGGAAGTCACGAATAGAGCTATTCTCCACGAACTAAAGGCACAACTAGACCGAGCTAAGCGACTATGGGCAAACGAGCTGCCCAGTGTATTATGGGCCTATCGTACCATAGAAAAGACCTCCACAGGTGAAACCCCCTTTAACCTCACCTACAGCACCGAAGTAGTCATTCCAGCCGAGGTCGAAATTCCCTCACTGAGAGTAGAAGCGCATGATGACAGGGCGAATGAAGACGAGCTATGCACCAACCTCAACTTACTTGAAGAAGTACGGGACCTCGCATACATCAGGACCGCGGCCTACTAGCAAAGGGTAGCTTGGTACTATAACGCCAAGGTCAAAAAGCGGACTCTCCGCGTTGGCGACCTGGTTCTCCATAAGGTTATGGTGCCTGAGCCCGGTGTTGGCAAGCTCTGTCTGAACTGGGAAGGACCCTACCAAGTAAAGCGAGTACTCGGGGAAGGAACGTATGAGCTTGAAACCCTGGAAGGGGAACAAGTACCTCGGATATGGAATATTGTCAACCTAAGGTAGTATTACCTATAAATAACTAAGTAGACCACGAGTCACTCTCAGGGCTTAAGGGCCAAAATGCCGAGCTAACAAAGACCTCAACACAATAAAACTCTGAGAGCAGACCACGAGTCTCTCAGGGCTCAAGGGTCAAAATGCCAACTAATAAACTCCGGCATAATAACCTAGCCACCTTTATAACACGAACAAATTTTAAGGGGCCACCACAGTACATGACGTATCGAGGGCGCAAGCAAACCGACAGATTCCACAACGCTTAGCTCACCTTGGCATACAACCAGAAGATAGTTTAGGCATATCCTTACTATGCCTTACTTTGCCTTATTATGCCTTACTATGACAATATTACCCATAAATCACCGAATTGAGTAGACCATGAGTCGCTCCTAGAGCCTAAGGGCCAACGCGTCAAGCTAACTGAAGACCTCGGCGCTATGCATGACTTAACCGTCTCACCAGCATAGGCTTAGTATGCCAAGGAAAAAGGCGTCTCAGGTACGAACTTCATAACGCTTAGCCTACCTCGATATACGCTGATAGGGGTAAACACCAACCTAAGTAGCCAAGTAGACTGGTCGGGCACGCACCTTACTATGTCCCCCTCGGCGTATGTTGTAAAATCTTATGGTCACCCCTACCAAGTACAGGGAAACAGTTTGGGGTGACAGCGGTAAAGGGACGCCCACCTCAAGAACTAAACTCGCTAGCTCGATAGTAGGGATAATACAAACACTTCGGTAGAAGAGAATTACACAAACACTTAACAGAATATGTACTTTCATTACATAATATGTGCTTCCATTACAAAAACCTCAGTACAAAGGATCAAGAAAAAGAGAAAGCAAAACTGAGCTTGCAGGCCCAGAGTACAAGGAACATACAACTACTTCGAAGGCTTGTCGACTTCACTTGGAGCCTCTGAGGAGTCTGGATCATCCATGGCCTGGCGGGCCATGTCGTCTGTGATCCTCCAGGTGGTGATGGAACTTATGTCGAGGTCGGGGTATGTATGCCTTATCAATCACCTGCTGAGCTTAAACGCCCTACGGTAGACCTGCAACATCACGTTGTCAAACCTAGATGATTTGACGTAGTCGATGACGGCCTAGACCTTCATCTCCCTGAGAGCTTCATCGAAGATCTCAGTCTTCTCCTTAATATCAGCTTTGAGGTACTCCACCTCGTGCTCCAGGGCCCCCTTGGCTTCCTTAAGTTCTTGCACCTCGAGCTGCGAAGACTCCTGACCCGCCTTGAGGCTATCCACCTCGAGCATTAAGGCCTCCTGGCCTGCTCTGAGCCCGTTCACCTCAGCCTTCAGCCTCTCCCTCTCGTAGGCTAGCTCCTCCTTCTTTGATAACAGAACTTCAATGAAGCTCTTCTGAGCTACAGCGTCACCTTCCAACTGACGAATCTTACACCGAGCTGCCCTCAAATCAGTATGAGCTGTGCGAGATGACTCCTCAGTAGCCAAAGCCCGCCTCAGATGTTTGTCAGACTGAAGGGTCAATGAATGCATGGCATTGTTCACTTGGCAAAAGGAGGTCGGTCAGTACCAAAGAGAAGAACGAAAGAATGGGAAAATGATGATTCTTAGAGTGTGAACTCACCACCATAGCGTGGGTTGCAGCGCGGGCCCCGAGATGACCAAGGGTGAGATTGCCCAGTCTGTAACCTCTACGGAGTAGACAACCCCTTTACTTTTTGCAAGGCAACACTAGGGGATCAGGATGCTTTCCTCTTCCTCCTGGCTCCTCGAGCTGGACAACGTCGTCTCAGCAGCATGATGAGTTGATTCTTCAAAAGCCTCAATAGCAGCCTCGGCGGGATTAGGAACTTCGACAGCAGCCCCAATGGGCTCAGCGACCAGCTCTGCCGCCACCTTAGGCTCCTGAGATGGTAAGTCCCCCTCCAAATCTATCACTGGAGGGGCATTAGGGAGCTTGGGTTCCGAGAGGGGAGCCTGTAGGAGCTCAGGCTTTGATATGGGAGCCTATGGGAGCTCGGGCCCCGAAGAAGGAACCTGTGGGAGGTCAAGCTCAGGGGTGGGGGTACTTAGGGGTTCTACGTGCGCCTTCTTGGTGTGGCTCGCTTCTTCCTCTTCTTCATTTGGCGAAGGAGCCTCTGACTGGTAATCCTCTCTTTCTCCATGGGACTTGCAATAGAGCTCGGTGTCAATAAGCTTGAAAACACTTAGCTGATTAAGCAAGACGCTAAGGTAAAAATAGACCTACCCGGGCTCAAACCGGTCTGAATGAGCTTCTCTTCGGCAATGTAATCTTTGTGATCGAACCCGACCTGAGCCCATGAGTGGAGTGTTTCCCTTGTCTTCCGATCGAGAATAATGTCGGGGTCTTGAGTAGCTACCCTCTAGCTAGAAAAGAAGGGCCACCCTGTGCTCCTCTGGACTACTCGCTTCCAGACCGGGACCTTGCTTGGGAGTTTATGTAAGAATTTGAAGCCTTGGCGAGGGAGAGTACCCGAAGCGCTCTTCTTTATTGACAAAATGGAACAAAGGATATATATATCTAAGGGAATGTTGTATTCGAAACAAAGGGAGATAGTCCCAACCACGTTTCGAATAGCATTTGGGTGGAGTTGGTCCAGCGTGACGTTAAAATGTCTCAACACCTCGGGGATAAGGGGGTGAAGAGGGAGACGAAGCCCACCGACGAGTTGCTCCCTAAAGATCACGATCTCATCCAGACCATGCTCCCAAGGGAAGTTGCTAGTAGGATGACTATATGAGGTGCTGAAGTCTCTCCAACATCATAGTGGATGGACCAAACTGATCTGGCACCCGACCTGACCGAAATGATCTGGCACCCAACCTCGGTGGGAGGTAGACGCCAGCCTACCCGAGGTCATCCGTGCATCGTGGGAAGGCTGGGCAATAGCGGGGTCACCCTGACCCAAGGTACCCATCTCGGGCTCGTCTAAGAGACTATCCCCGCTAGACATTGAATGAAATAAACTAAAAAAAGAGAAAGGGAGGCTTGGGGACTCACCAAGGAAAAACACAACCGAAGGATACTTAGTGACTGAAGAAAATAACAAGGGTCCCCCACTATTTATAGCCGCTAGGCCCGGGCGCCAACGGTCAAGATCGATGCAATCTGACGGTTCTAAAAAAAAAAGGGCTACGAGGCTCTCGAGGTGAAATCAGTTTAGCGCATTTTTTGGTGTCTGCGAAGTCCAGATTGTGTGACATCCGCACGTGACTTGTACAAGGCCTGGGTTTTTCCTTCCGAGTGAACCGAGCGCCAGACCGGTCTGGCCAACGGGTTGCCCGATAGGGTGGTATAAGTGCCGAGCCAAATCCACCCGGCGCACCGTGAACTCCCCACGCTAGGTCAACACCCCCAGCACAGGGAGTGGGGGATAATTGATGGAGGGTGATTTGGCCCGACCTCATAACACAGAGACACGTGCGCGTGACTTGGCTCGACGAACAACTCAGCCTAACAGCACAACCGTAACTTGACGAGAGGGACACGATGAGTCCAACATTGGCCACTCGATGGGGACTAGCGCTCAGTCGACCTTGCGTTGAGACCCAAGCTCCTCCTAAGGGGCCCCGAGCTCTCCCTTCCTAATAAGGGAGCACCCCGGTTTTTGGCTAAGTGTCCCAAGGGAGAAACACCTCAGGGTAGCACCGTCGAGACTCCAGTTCGAACTTGCTTAGGGCCCGCCTCCAGTGCGGGCACCTCGGCGTACCTCAGCACCTCGGTGCAAGGAAAACCTGCCCCAGGTGGTTCAGCGTACAAGAGCTCGACAAGCTGCAGGGAGGTCTGCCTGACATCCGTACCTACCGGATCTGGTGGCAGGGCTCGGATCCCTTGCCAGGCGGTGTTCTAATTGCCAGGCGGCATTCTAATTGCCATCTCTGGAAAGCATGGCACACCTGTCGAGTCCGTACCTTGCAATAGTAGCCTGTGGCGGTTATGCCAGATGTGACCGGGCTTCGATATAAAATAACCCCAACCCTCACGAGGTGAAGGTATTGAAGCTAGCACTTTCAGCACTCTTAACTCTCTATATCTTCTTTAAGCTTTTCCCAGAGTTCTAAATTAGCCATCGGAGTATTCTCTCCGAGAGAGCTCCCCGGAAACCCTTCATCTTCTTCTTCCTCTCAGGTGTTATCCACGACAGTTAAGAGCCAACTCTCAACCAACTAGGAGTACAAAGCCATGCATCCAATCAATGACATCGCAGAAATCTAATAAAGCAGACGATGCACAAAGCATATGGTGATTATGATAAGAAGGAAATGAAAAAAGATAAAAGAAAAGAAAATTGTGGAGAGCCAACTAATATGTGAGGTACAGTAGAATCCCAAGTTCTCGACCATCATGTCAAGTGAGATGCCTCTAGCCATTGTTTTTGTATTCAATGACCACACTGAAGTCCATAATCGATAATTAATGTGCCATAATTGCTGCAGCCAAATTCTATCTCATCAGCTACCCTAGCCAAAAAGTAAAAAACAAATTTCATTTGTGCTAATATGATAGAAGCACGCGTGGGTTTAGAGGTGAAGATATGGATTGATGGAGGGTCCATATTGTAATTAACGACAAGAGCATTAAAATCATTGGTGACTTACAAAGCAAGCAGCAAGGAATTCGTAAGTTGGAGTTGTACCATGTGGGATATTATAGAGCTGTGGAATCGATATTCGATACCAATGATGCTCAGTCTTCTCCTCAAGGTAAAACTCTTACCGCTGTATCAAATCAAGGACTCAAGGTGTATATATTTATACAAAAAAAGGTGGGGAAGTGTTTCTATTTTACTACAACAATTGGTGATACTTTCCAACAATTGAGTAGAGTTGTCAAATTAGTGCAACAGTTAGAGCAGCAAGATAGATAGCGTATTGACAAAGTTCGAAAGAGCTTCCTTATCAACATAGTGTCCTCACCCAACATGGATGCATCAAGTGGGGAAGATCAATCCGTCCAAAGCACAATAACTTGATGCATTACCTTATTGCTTGATTTTAAATGATTGACGAATTCTCTTGGGATGCCTAGTCATAACAAACTTCAAGTTCGGAACTTCACAAAGCATAAGGATTTCTAGACATGTACGGAGCTCCGTCACCTCATCCTCGAAGGGGCATTTGTAGATATATGAATTTTTAAGTCAAATAAATGGGCTTAATTTACATGATAGTCTCTAAATAGTATGGTCCTCTATGGGCCCAAGGCCCAAGTCTACATAAATATGTCTTGGTGGCCTAAGGATCTAAATGTATTAAGTCCAATTTGGCCCATCTCCTATTATAATAAGGTGGTTCCATTGGCAAGACCACTAACTCCTACATAATGGTGCATGTACAGGAGTTTATGCTAACCCAACACTTGAATATAGCACTGACTACTGCTAATTTTCTCTAAATCTCCCACAATTGAATATAGCGGCAATTACACTTTTTTTACACATGCCAAAATAACCTGAAATTCATTCCAAATAACCTATTTTATATCAATTCATCCAAATTGAAATGAAATACAAAAAAAAAAGAAAAAAAAAGATCAAATACAAATAAAATTTAAGTCTATTCTCCATTCAAAATACAAATTCCATCCATTCATAAGTGCATCTGCTGAAAAATGCATTGTGACAAATTAGTTTGCGGGTAATTACAAAACACAAAGAAAAGTATGCTAAGGGCCCTCAAGGCAACCTCTCGTCTCAACATATCAGCACTGTCTCTTTCACATGTATATCAACAAGTAAGCTCCAACACCATTTGGGCATTAGGATTGGAAACCAATTTATCATTATCCACTAATTGATGCTTAATCTTCATAGAGGCTAAACTCTGAGCATGTCTCTTCTCTCCAGTTTTCAAGTTTTCATTTGCTTTGCCGCTTGAAACCGATATATTAATAGGAAAGGCAATTTCCCCCATCCCTGATGAGGACCCAACTTCCCCAACCTGATGAGATCGAGGATGGGGATTGTTTTGGTGGGGCAGGGACAGGGATGGGGACGAGGATTAATAGGAATCCCCGATCAAGGTCGGGGTTGGGGATGGGGATTGAGGTCCCCGCCCCACCTCGACCCCAATTGTATATGTGTGTGTGTGTTATTTATATTATATTATATTATATTATATATATATATATCAAAACATATCTAAAACATTATTTATAATTTACAAATTTTATTTATTTTAAGTAGATATATTTAAAAAAAAACTATTATCTAAAAAAGTTTCAAGGATTCAAGTCCCCGCAAGGAACCCATCCCCATCAAGGACTGGGAATGAATGACAAATTTTATCCCCGACGATGATCGATGATGGAGATGGGGGTTAATTTTAGAATCGAGGGTGGGGATGGGGAATATGATCCCTGCTCCAAACCTGCCTTGTTGCCATTCCTATTTACTACAATCACTCATTGCTCCCTCTCCAATAAGATCAGGCCCAAGTAGATCTTTCACTATACAAATGCAATCTATCAATGGCAAACAAGGATTTGAGTAGCAAAGCATGTTGAGAAGAGATTCTAGCCTCCATACATGAAGGGGGCAAATTTTATCACATCAGAAGATAATTCTTTTTTTTTTATTTTTTTGGCAAAGAATTTTGTGAATAACAAATGGCATAACCGATGAATGGTCTAAAATCCTTTCCAATATTAGGATGATGTGGCACATCATGATTGGCCCAATATCCTCTATTCCTGTAGAGGATCCAAACGTCTATCTATATGTGTATAGATTGATGACTTGGTATAAACCAAGGATTAAATTATCGAATCGGACCATTTGGATGCGAATATAAATACGGATAAGGATACGCTTTGGAAACAAATGGATATGGATGAAAAAATATAGAGACGCTTGGATACATTAGGAAATGCATATAAATTCCATAAATATATTAATAGCATTACATTTAATGTTAAAATAGTCAAAAGTAATGTATAAATGCATAGGAAATGTATATTCTAATGATATTTGTGAATAAATATATTACAGTAATTAATATAGCGGGAAATGTAGAAATCATACAATTTTTATTGATAATGTATCAATCTAGAGTCCTAAAACATATTGTATAAGTTTTCTCAAATTAATACATGTACAAAGCTATTATTTATTTTCAATTGAAGTTCATGTCACAAAACACATGCAATGATTATATGTAATTATTATATCAATTTTTTTATATTTTTATATTTTTATATTTTAATATTAACTAAATAATCAACTAAAAATTAATTCTCAAATGTTTGGTAAACAATATTTTTATTTTTGTAAACAATAAAAATGTTATTATAAAATGTAATTAAAATATGTATTAATAGTTTATAAAAAATATATAATCTTAACTTAAACTATCTCAAAGATACTAAAATTTCTAAGATACATATCGTATGCAAATTCATAATTTTCAATTTCTAAAATTATTATATTATTATTTTTATAAAATTATGAAATAAATTATCATTTTTTTAAATAATAAATATATTTTTATTTAATGCAAATTTAAATATTAATTAATAATTTATAAAAATTTTAAGATACATTTCACATTCAAATTTATAAATTTTTAAGTACTAAAATTATTATTTTGTTATTACTATTTTTATTTGTATAAATTTTTTGAGATTAAAAACCTCTTTTTGATATGAATGCAGATTTGAGAAATTATTTACTCCATTAGTTTATAAAATATTAAATTTTAATAATATTGTTTAATCTTTACTTAGAATTGTTGAACACACACACATATATATATATATATATATATATATATATATATATATATATATATATATATATATATGTTATTTGTTAGGACTAGATATTGGTATTAAATAAAGAATTTTCCTTGATTGTTTTTACTTTTTTTTTTTTTTTTCCTTTTCGTGTTTGACTTGACCAGGTTTGATCTAATGATTGACAAGCTTTAACTCAACAACCTTATTTTCGCTTTAGATTGTTCTATGATTGACACATTGTTGATTTAAAATAATCCGAATCACCCATCAAATCAGATGCGTTTAACCATTCTATTCTACTCTTACTATTAGCCATTTTAATAAGACTAAAAATGATGAATTATGCTTTGAAAGCTTGTGACCTCTTTAACGGCCGAATTGAATGTAAGGTTGGAGTTCGTCTTCGGTCAATGCAAAGGTCGTTTCGAACAGTCTTTATAGCCTTGCAATGAAATATCTCGGTATTTATGTACTTTATTTTATGGATAGATATTTCTAATGTAATGTTCCAAGAGGCTGTTTTAACAGTATAAGTATGAATTTGTATTTAGGTTGTTTAAAATACCCCTAAACATTTTATATATAGCTTTTTGGGGGTTTGAGGCAAGTTCAAAGTATCGATATATATTGGCCTGTATTAGCCGATAGGTATCGTTCTGGGACTCCTCTGATATGCTCTTATAGTGGGTGTATCAGAGGTTTGACCGGTTCAGGGGGTGGAGGAGTCCTAAACCAGCTCCCATGAACCGGTTGCAAAAAAAAAAGCATCAAAAGCTGTATTAATTCACCTGATATATCCATACCAACATATCGGGTATATCGATATTTTGAACCTTGGTTTGAAAGTATTCATGACTTAACATAGGAGTGTAAATTTGACGAATTATCGATTGGCCGGTCATATTTAAATTTAACCCAAATTCAACCTTAAAAATTGGATCTAAAGCCTGAGCCTCCATTAAAACTGAGGTTAAGTCTGATACTTTCAATTCATACCGTGGGAACTGAAATCTCACATACTCACGTTGGTCAAGTGGGCCTATTAGGGAGACTGGTTTAGCTGAGACACAGTAGCTACTCAGGTTGTGGGACCAATGATAAGGCCCAACACCAACCTTTCAATACCTGGGGCCTACAATGACTCAAACCTCTCACCATGGGCCCATGTATTTTTATCACTAGCACAGAATTTCATCATTGGTTCCCACAGCCTCCTACCTATTAGGCCCTATGTATTGAAAAGTTGCATGAATTTATCTAATATCAATACTTTAAACCCTAAAATGAGAATCTCTTATATTTTGCTATATATTTGTACGTAGGGGTGTCAATGGACCAACCGTCTAAATCAAGACAGATTGAGCGGATTAATAAGTTATACTAAATTTGGACGGACTGGACGGGTACAAATTCTTTAAGAAATATCATGTGTCAAACGTGTCAGTCCACTGACAAGATTTGGTTTTTAATTCATGTCTCTCACCCACTGTTCTTTAGTTTTTAATTCATTTCTCTCTAACACTCTGCACTGAGTTAATGGAAGAAAAGAGCTAGAGACTAGGGCACATTCCTGAAGATCTTCTTTTTGGTTGAACCAAACACAGTCCAATAGATGAAACACAATATGAAAGGCACGAAGTTCGACATAAAGTATGGACCCAAGCTCAGGCTGGGCCTAAGGCCACTCCAACTGAGCAATAGGGCAAATGGTATGGTGTAGAAATCGCACTATGAAACATAAACATGAATCAAAATGTGAAATGCCACATGTATTGTCTTCAACATTTTTAACATGAACCAATGAAAAGGTAAATAGGCATTGAGTAATCAACATTTTTAGTTACATTGCACCATAGTCACACTCAAACAATGATAAAAAATGAAGGTCTGTACCACTAGAGACCAACATCTTGTCATAGAGTTTGGATTGGCTTCCAACAGGGTGCATCTCAGAACACATCTCAACATGCATTCAAGGTTCAAAAAATTGATACAATACGCTTCGTATCATATCTTTTGGATCCTAATATGCTTGTTTACAGGTGTTTACTTGTGCCTGTGCAGAGTAGGTGCCCTTATACTAGTATTATATAAAATGGATACTTGCTTTGATTTCTACATTGACTCATTAGGTCAGCTACATGAATCATGTTCCACCAATCCGTTTTATATATTTATAGCCATCCACTATTAAATTATTAGTGCTTAAATCATTTCTTAATACACCCATGTCTATTTTGGTCTACCCCGAGCTATTCTAGCCTCATTAATGTATAACAAATCTCTTTTTCTAATCCTAACCTTTCTTGTTTTTTTACTCATCCATCTTAGCATTTGCATTTTTGTGACATTCAATTTTTGGACATGTTGTATCTTAAATGTTAACACTCTACTCCATACAACATAATTAGCCTTACAAATGTTTTATAGAAATTTCCTTTTAAAGCGATATTCGCCTATCACATAAAAGTCCTGATGCACCCCACCGTTTTTCCATCCTGCTCTAATTCTCTAGGTGACATGGTGACATCCTCCTCAATCCTAAATATACCTTGGTTCGCACTCATTTTATTACTAAGTTTACATGTCATATACTTTATTTTAGTCCCACTTATTTTAAAACCTCTTGTTTCTAAGGCATTTGCCCAATGGTTTAATTTTTCATTTAAATCTTTCATTAGTTTCATCAATTCAAACAATGCTATTCGCAAACAATACGCACAATGGAACTTCTTCCTGAATATGTTTAGTTAATTCTTCTATGAGCAATGCAAATAGATAAGGTCTAAGTATTAAGCGTTGGTAAATTCTCTTACACTCATGTTCTAACAATGGTTGTTGCCACTTGATATCTATATACCTATTTTGAACCCCTTTCTTTTCCAAGACCCACCATATTATCTCTCTAGAAACTCTATCATACTATAAATTTTAAATTAAAGTGGTGGAATTCACAAATTGTTTATGCACGTGCATAGCACATACTCTTACACTAGTCAAACATCTCATTTTGACTTCGATGGTGTTAGTAGTCCTCACTTGTCTCAAGAGACTGGATTGAAGTTGCATCCAATATGAGTTTATTGCAAGGTTCAAAGTATCGATACATATCGACCGATATATATTGTATTAGTAGCTTCCCAATTTGCCCCTACAAAGATTATATCGGGTCAGACCACAATTTACCCCTCTGCAACCACGGTCACAAGATTTCCTCTCGAGCTGCAACTCCAATGAAACAAGAAATTCAGAATTTCATGTGAAACGATATTTTATTTCAAGCACTGGTGTGTCCATGTTTCGTTGGCAAGTCACAAGAGAGTCTTGCTACCATGGTTGCAGGAGATGTGAGTTCCCTCTAAGCGTCCCATGGATAGATCATACATTGACTAGGTCTGAATGTCAGCCCAAAAAGACTAAAGAGAGTCTTCAAACCTTATAGGATCCTAATTAGAGTGAAATTGAACTCATATTTGTTTGCACTCTCTTCTGCTAATTAAAGACTTAATTCGCTCTTGCCTCTTGAATTTCTATCTATTAAAAATTCATTAGAATGAAAAATAAGAATCGAAATTACTAATTGAAAAGCTAACAAATAAGTATTGTACCAAGAGAGACAAGGATGGGTAACAACCCATTAGCTTGTTTTCAATCATCATATAACAACATGCACAGTGGAGATAAATCCAATGGCAATAATAAATATTGAAGAAGACATAGGAGCAGAGATAACAATGACATGTACAAAATAACAAAGTAAAAAAAGGACAAACATTTAATTCTACCATTGAGTACATGCATCCTAGGTTTAGTAACTACTAGTCCAATAAAAAGTGAAGCAAATACTGCAATTCATGATGTTCAATCATCTGTATCATATAGGCAAATAGGAATATCTCAAAATCAAATGTCATAATTTCTTTTATTTTCTTTTTTTTTTTTTGTTGGGGATATAAAGTGATTACAAAAATTTCATTCACTCTTCTCTAAGAATCCAACAAATTAACAATCAAAACATTGAGAATTGATTCAGGATACTCAGTGAAATTATAATGGCACATTGGTCCTAGTTTTCTCCTGATAAAACTTCAGTCATGAGCTAGAACCCATTAGTATCTTAAGAAAAGAAAGAGAAAGGAGGAAGAAAGGAGTTTACCAATGTTTCATATAATCTAAGGGTCCATTTAGTTTATATCCAAGATCATAATTGGAATCCCCATTAATCAAAATCGGAATTGGATTACAACTGTTATTATTTGGTTCAACTAGAAGCCGAAATCTGAATCACCCAAATATTTAAATTTTGCCCTTATTAGAAGAAAAAGAAGAAGTGGGGGAGAAAGAATGTTGAGCCCTACAAACACAAATTCTAAAGATCCCTGCAAATAACAGCTGGGGCTTACACACTTGTACCGGTCCTCCAATATAAAACTAGAGGAAATTAATATGACCCAAGGAAGCAGCTCGTGACAGGGGATTTTCTCAGATATGAAATTGTGCATTAGAGTTGAATTTGAAACCTATATTTATAATGCAACTTCCATCACTCAACAGCACAAAAATAGATAAGGGGAAAACCCCTTCTTATCCGAGATTACTCTAACCACCTAAACTCTTTCTGCCTCTTGGATCAAGGGACAAGTGTCCCACAAGGTAAGATTAGTTGCCCAGATTTTCTCAACTACCTTGCCAAACTTTGACCACACCAAGTAAGAGTCTTGCTGACATGGCATCGGTTTGATTATCTATAAATAGGCCAAGAAAAGGAGACTAGTCAAAGATATTTAGCCATTGGTGTAGGCTATGTAATCGGCCGTAGGATTTGTCCATACACCAAGGTTATTCTGAATCGAGGGCATCTGGACACTTAGATCAACATCTCCCACTTGGCCATTTATGTTCGAGATCATAACTAGCATTTAAGACCCATAATTAGTTTATGCCTATTGAATTTTCACCTGTAATTGCCTTAGTAAAGGGGTTAGCTAGCATATCTCTAGAAGGCACATACTCTACCCAGATCTCTTTCCTTTGGTAGATATCAAATAAATACTTGTATTCAAGCTCTATATGTCTTCCCTTGGGCCAATTTCCCCATTTTTTATGGTTTGAAGGCAGCTTCATTGTCATTGTAAATAAGAGCTGAGTCATAGTTCAGGCCTTCCACCTTTAGTTCTTTTAGGAACCTTCTTATCCATACACCTTCAGAGGCTGCATTACTGCATGCAATGAACTTTGCTTCCATTGTAAACTTAGCAACATAACCTTTTTGTTTTGCTGGCCCACGAAACTGCTCCTCCTCCTAAGAGAAAGACATAGCCAGTTGTTGATTTTCTATCATCAACATCTCCTGCAAAGTGAGCATCACTATATCCAACTAGTTACAAATCACCACAAGAGTAGGTTAGCTTAGTATTTTTAGTTCCCTGGAGATATCTAAAACTTCCTTTTATTGCATTCCAACGAGACAATCTTGGGTTAGTTTGAAATCTACTAACCAAGCTAACAGCAAAACTTAAATCAGGCCGAGTACAGAGCATGGCATACATAAGGCTACCTACAGTTTGAGCATAAGGTTTCTTAGACATTTCTTCCTTTTCTTGTTCATTTGATGGGCACATTTCTTTTGTTAGTTTTGTTCCCATAATTATTGGAGTATCAACTAGTTTGCATTCATCCATTCTAAATCTCTTAAGGATAGAGTCTATGTATCTTTCTTCTGATAGGGTCAAAGTTCTTGTTTTCCTATCTCTCTATCTTTATTCCAAGAATAAAAGAAGCATCACCTAAATCTTTCATTTCAAATTGAGAGTTTAAGAAACTCTTTGTCTTTTCCATTAAATTCATATCATTTCTAGTAATCAAGATATCATCTATATAAAGAGATAATAACACAATGGAACTCCCACTATTTAGGACATAAACATAGCGATCAAAAGTATTAGGAACAAAACCAAGTTTTGTGATTGCATTGTGAAAAGTATAATACCACATACGAGGAGATTGCTTTAATTCATACAAGAACCTTTTTAATTTGTATACTTTTTCTTCTTGTCCCTTTATTACATATCCTTCTGGTTGTTGCATATAAATTTCCTCATTAAGTTCTCCATTTAAAAAGACAGTTTTTACATCCATTTGGAATAGTTCCTGATGGAGCGCAATCCAGCCGGTCTTAGCTGTCAATGAACTCGCCTCTGGGCTGGAGCGCCGGGGAGCCTGAAATGGGAAAGATGGGAGAACTCTGAGGGGAACCCGGTGGGATAGCTCCGAAGCTCAAGTCAGTAATCTCTCCAAGGCGAAGTGTAGACCAAATAGCGCAAAGTTCACATACCTTGTTTGTTGGGGGCAGGGGGCTTTTATAATCACTTCGCACACTTGCTCCAAGGCCCTTGTCAGGTCGGGTATGATTACCCTTGCATCAGTCAATTCAACCGTCGTCCTTTCTGTTGGGACAGAACCGTCACTGCCTAACAGTCTCTCCAACTGGAGATGGCGGTGTCAGTAGAATGTGGCAGGTGGCCGTTTAGAGTGCAGCCGTCAGGCGTCATATCCCAAGTCAGTCAGGTGCGGCACCCTCGGGTAAAGACTTCCTCAGTGTCAGGCATAGTATGGTTTGTTTGGTTTTGATGCCCTGAAGATGATGTGGTGGAGTGGTGAGCGAGGCGAAGTCTTGAGTTAGGAGGTATGTATAGGGCAGGTCAGTTCGACGAGGTGCATCCCGAACTGTTACAAGGCAGGCCAGTTCGGCGAGGTGCATCCCGAGCTGTTACAAGGCAGGCTAGTTCGGATTACTTTCTGGTTTGGGGCAAAGGTGAGTTCGGGCCCCTAGTAGGGAATTCGACCGCTGGTTTCTCCCCTTGGTGCTTGCGCCTTAGGCTTGCTTTTGTGCCGAGCTGTTGCTTTTGCCACGTGTCGCATAACTGTGAAGTCGGGCCAAATCTTCCTTCATCAATTGCCCCCCACTCTTCGCGCCAAGGGTCTTGCCCTGGTGCGGGGAGTTTTGCGAGGTGGTAGGTGGATTTGTCCCGTTCTTCGAATCTTGACTGCGTGAGTTGCTTTTACCAAGGTTCTTCGGTTCCGAGAAGGCGGGAAACGTGCCTACCGCTCATAAATGTTATGGTCGTGACAGCGCACGTTTAAATTTCAAAAATTCGTGCCGCTGGGACGTGACAGCGGGTCATTTAAATTTAAAAAAAGCGTGCCACTATCGTTCTGAAGGGACGTGCGCTGGCGGTTTTTGTCAGTTGCAGGGAGACGTGCGGCGCGGTCAGTTTCAGAAAGACGTGCACCGGCGCGACGTCGGTTTCAAAAGACGTGCGCTGACGTTTCGCTCTTTTAGGAAAGACGTGTGCCAATCACGTCTCGACCTCAGGGGACGTGCAGTCAGCGCGAATGTGGCCATCGGGTCGTCTTTGATCTGCACGGTCGGTTCTTGGTTACTGTAGCTATAAATAGTGGGGGACCCCAGTCGATTTGTCACTTCTGTGGTTTGCCTATTGAGCTCGCGTCCAACTTTTCAGCTCGTGTCCAAGTTTTTCAGCTCGCGTCCAAGTTTTTTCAGCTCGCATCTAGGCTGGTTACTTAGCCTCCAAGGTTTTTTGGCTTGTTCCCATCTCCGAAGACTTCAAAACTTTCTTCCAGTGAGTACCTTCCTAAATCCATCTATTTTCCTCGATGTCTAGCTTTGATAGCTCAGACGACTCTTCAAGTAGTACTGATGTAGGTTCTACAAACCGAGTCGTATCCCCCAACTATCTTAGTGATCCCGAGGTGGAACTTGAGGATGACTATGAACCCGTAGGCCGAGCCGCTTCGGGCAGTTTGGCGTCTACCTCTCACCAAGGTCGGATGCTAGATAGGTTTGGTCCCTCAACCATGACACCCGAGGGGCTCCAATCTATACTCATGTCTTACAATCTGCTTGGGGGGCATACATATTTCATTCCCTCAGGTAGTTTTCCTTGGGAACATAGTCCTGATGAGATCATGATTTTTTGAGAGCAGCTCGCCGCGGGGCTGCGACTGCCTTTCCACCCCTTTTTAGTCAAAGTCATAAACCACTTTGGCGTTACCATTGACCAGCTTCACCCGAACTCTATTCAGAACCTAGTGGGGACAGTCTCCCTTTTCTGCGAGCAGAATTTCCCTTTAGACTTGGAGATATTCTCCTCCATCTTGATGGTTAAGAGACAAGCGGGTTCTCTTCCTGGGGGAAGACGGGCGTATTACCTTTCTCCTCGCCCAGGCTTTAAGTTTCTGCACGATCTTCCTAATAAGGTCTTGGCATGGAAGCAGGACTACTTCGGCGTGCGAAGTGCGCAAGGATGGCCCTTTCACACCGGGTGGGGTGAGGCCGCTCCTGATTCTGGTGTCACCTCGACAAAGAGACAGTGAAGGGCCTCCGGCAATGGGCACGGCAAGGTTTAACGTGTCATGAGTACTTGACGGAGGCCAAGCTTATTGCGGCCGGCCTGAGTTCGGGTAGGTTTCTAGTTCTACGATTTCTTGCTTGCTTTTTTCCTTCATTTTTTTCTGATGTCGAACTCGTTTCTACAGTTGTGATGGATGCGGAGAGAACTCGTGGGGGGCACCTGTTCCAGGGCATGAAGAGGAGGAAGCGGGTCGCCAAGCGAACTCGTACCGAGCTGCCCCCAGATGAGGAGCATCAAGTTCCAGGCCACTTGCCGGAGGATCTGCCGAGGAAGCCCGAGGTGACTCCGCCGATGTATGAAACTACCGGGGCGCCTTACGCTGAGACCACTCATACGGGTGCTCCTGCATACTCCAGTGCTCCTGCATACTCCAGTGCTCCTGCTCACTCTAGGTCCGCTCATACGCGAGCTGGGCCCTCGGGCTCGGGATCTCAAGGGGAGTTCAGGAGCGTGTTGACGCCGAACTATGCTCTTCAGAAGAGTAGGGCGGCTATTTTCCCCGAGGAGATCGTGGCGTGGACCGATCTTCCTTTGAATCAGGTCGCCTGTCATGCCGTAACACACGCTATGGTGGTAAGTCAGATTTCGTCTACCTTCATTTTCTATCGCTTTTGTTGTTGTTGCTCACTTGTTTCTTTTGGTAGGTGAACTCTTCAATTCACGCCTTAGCAGCCCAAGTGGAGAGGAGCTCACGACAGGCGCGAGCTGCTGAGGCTGCCGCCCATGCTGCTGAAGAGGCTTTCTGTGCTGTCGAGGCGAATACCCGAGCCACTGAGGTGGCCGCTTATGCTGCCGAAGAAGTTGCTTGCATCGCCATGGCCAGGCAGGCGATGTCTCAGCATGATGCCGAGGCCATGGGGGTAGTCGTCAAACACATGGCGGATTTGAAGTTGGACTTGCAGCATCAAGTCGAATATCTTTAGGAGGACATCAGGGAGAAAACGCAGATTTTTTTCCCAAGGCATTAAAGACGCCAAGAAGAAGGTTGTTGAAGACTGTATTGCCTCTCCGCATTTTGACGATCTGATGGTGGATTCTTACAGAAGGGGGTTCAAGCTGAGCCGGTGGATGATCCGGAACACGTACCCCGACCTCGATGTTAGTGCCATATCCACTTCACGTATAACTCAGGAGATGGCCAATGCTGCCGATGGCGAGCCGGATTCTAAAGGAGAGGCAGGGCCTTCGGGTGTTGTTGAAGTGCCTTCTGATGGCGAAGAAGTAGCTCCAGGCATGTAAAGAGTTTTTTTTTTTTTGAAGTGCCTTCTGATGGCCAATGTACTCACGTTTCTTGCAACGGAATAGATAATCCTTTTGCCCATGTTCCTTTTCCCGAACTGATTCTTTGTCGAACTGATAATATGCCACTGTTTTAGTCCGGGTTATTATACTTCCACGACCTGTTTTGCCGCTAAGGCTTTTGAAGCGAACTGATTTTTTGTTGAGCTGATAATATGCCCGACTTTTCTTTGCTTGTTTACGCCGAGGTTCCTCTTGGCTCTGCATCGTGGCCCATAGGACCTTATAGCGATTTCGTCCACTTCGCTTGGCGGTTTATAGGTAGTATCGCCTTAAATTCACGATGTTCCATGCTCGAGGTACTTGTTTGCCTTCTAAGGTTTCGAGCTCGTATGCCCCCCCGAGCGCTCTCTTTACTTTGTAGGGCCCTTCCCAGTTTGATCCAATATTGCCCATGCCGGGTTCGAGCACCATAATCTTACGAAGGACCAGGTCGCCGACTCGGAAGCTTCGTTGCTTTACTCTGGCATTGTAGTAGCGAGCTACCTGCTGTTGGTAGGCCACTGTCCGGATGTGCACAAGGTCCCTTACCTCGTCAAGTAGGTCAAGGTTGGTACGTAACTCCTCTCCGTTTGTTCGATCGTTGTATGTTTCTAGTCGCAATGTTGGTACTTTGATTTCCGCCGGGATCACTGCTTCAGTGCCATAGGTGAGGTTGAAGGGGGTTTCTCCCGTGGTGGTTTTTTCTGTAGTTCGGTGAGCCCATAAGACACTTGGTAGCTCTTCAACCCACAATCCCTTAGCTCGATCTAGACGTGCTTTCAGTCCGCGCAGGATAGCTCTGTTCATTACTTCCGTCTGACCATTTGCCTGCGGGTGCGCGACTGACGTGAAGTTTTGCCGAATCCCCATGTCCTAGCACCATTCTTGGAACTTGATATCCTCGAACTGCTTGCCGTTGTCGGAAACTAGTACCCGAGGTAACCCGAAATGACATACTATGTTCTTCCAAAAGAAGTTCTGTATGTTTCGGGCCGTAACAGTTGCCAGAGGTTCGGCTTCTATCCACTTCGCGAAGTAATCTACTGCAACAACTAGGAATTTTCTTCCACCTGTTGCTGGCGAGAATGGCCCCAGGAGGTCAATGCCCCATTGTGCAAAGGGCCACGGGCAGGCGAGGTATTTGAGGTCGGAAGCAAGCTGATGGTGGATATTGGCGTGCTTCTGACACTTGTCTCATTTTCTGACGAGCTCGACGGCTTCTGCCCTCATCGTTGGCCAGTAATATCCTTGTCGAAGTGCTTTTTGGGCGAGTGCTCTGCCCCCCAAGTGTCCACCGCACAAGGCTTCATGAGTGTTGCGGAGTACGAACTCGGCTTCGGCAGGTCACAGGCAACGCAAGTAGGGGAGCGTGTAGGACCGTCGGTATAACCGTTTGTCTATTATGACGTATTTGGCTGCCTGGCGCTGCACCCTCTTGGCCGCATTGCGTTCTGCAAGGAGGGTTCCATCTATCAAGAAGCTCACGAGTGGGTCGATCCAGCTCGGCTCTGCTTCGAGGACGGGAGCGACCTCCTCTGCCCCCTCGAGAATACTAGGCCGAGGTAAATCCTCTATGTACACGGTTCTCATGTTGTTGTGACTTGTGCTGGCTAACCGGGACAAAGCGTCGGCCTCAGTGTTCTCTGACCTTGGTATTTGCCTGATGAAGTGTGACTGGAAGTTGAGCAGGGCCTCTTTTACTTTCGCCAAATATGCGATCATGGAGAGCTCGCGTGCTTCATACTCGCCCGTAACTTGGTTGACCACGAGTTGGGAATCGCTGCAGATGACTAAGTGCTTTGCCTTTACCTTTTGCGCCAGGTTTAGCCCGGTTATCAGTGCTTCGTACTCTGCCTCGTTGTTGGATGCTGTGAACTCGAAGCGTAGTGCGTATTCTAATTTTGTGCCGCCCGGGCCGCATAAGACTATTCCAGCCTCACTGCCTTACTTGTTCGAGGAACCATCCACGTGAAGGATCCAGGGCTCCTCATCCCAGTTCGCATTTCGCCTGACCAGGAGAGGTGCTACATTGGCTGCTACTTCACGGGGTTCAGACTCTATTGGCTCGGGAGCTCCGGGTTCGCCCGAACTGGGGACCTCGAGCTCAACCTGTAGGGCTTCATGGCTGAAAGTGCACTCGGCGATAAAATCTGCCAAAGCTTGGGCCTTAATTGCGGTCTGTGGTTTGTATTGAAGATCGTACTCGCTGAGTTCGATGGCCCACTTAGTCAGCCTACCGGAGACCTCGGGCTTCAGCAAGACTTGTCTTAGGGGTTTGTCGTTTAAGACGACGACGATGTGAGCTTGGAAGTATGGGCAGAGTTTCCGAGCTGATATCACCAATGCGTAGGCAATTTTTTCTATCTGTAGGTACCTTGTTTCTGCTCCCTGCAGAATTTTACTAACATAATAGACGGGCCGCTGGACCCGATCTACTTGTTTTACTAATACCGAACTGACCACTTCGTCGCTCGCCGAGAGGTACAGTTCTAAGACCTCGCCCTCCTCGGGTCTGGCTAAGGTTTGTACGGTGGCGAGGTAAGTTTTTAGCTCATCGAACGCGAGCTGGCAATCTCGGGTCCATTCGAACCCTTTGCCTTTGATTGCCTTGAAGAAAGGCAGGCAACGGTCTGCCGACTTGGACATGAAGCGGCTCAGAGCGGCTATGCGGCCGTTTAGCCTTTGAACTTCTTTTACTTTCCGAGGTGGTCTCATATCAAGGATGGCCTTTATTTTGTCCGGGTTGGCCTCAATACCGTGCCAGTTGACAATGTATCCTAGAAACTTACACGAGGTGACACCGAAGACACACTTGTTTGGGTTTAGTCTCATGTTATATTGACATAGGATTTGGAAGACAGAATCCAAGTCTTTTATTAATTCTCGCGAAAATTGTGTTTTGATGACCATGTCGTCTACATAACATTCGATTTTCGTGTCAATCAAAGGCCGAAAAAGTTTTTTTACAAGTCTTTGAAAGATCGCACCAGCATTCTTTAGCCCGAAGGGCATGACCTTGTAATAGTACAGGCCAAACTCGGTAATGAAGCTGGTTTTTTCTTGGTCAGACTGGTCCATCTTGATCTGGTTGTAGCCTGAGTAGGCGTCCAGGAAGCTTAGCAGCTCGTGCCCCGAGGTCGCGTCCACCAGGCGGTCAATTTGGGGCAGGGGGAAGTAGTCTTTTGGGCAAGCTCGGTTCAGGTCGGTGTAGTCGACGCACACGCGCCACTTGCCATTGGCTTTTTTCACTAGCATTGGGTTGGCTACCCAGCTTGGGTAATGAACTTCCCTTATGAAGTTCATTGCGAGGAGCTTTTCGACTTCTTTGTCGACCGCCCTCCAGCGCTCCGGGGCTAAGTTGCGCTTCTTCTGTCTAATGGGTCTGACTACAGGGTTAGTGTTAAGCTTGTGAGTTATAAGGTCAAAGTCAATACCGAGCATATCTGCCGCGGACCATGCAAAAATATCTAAATTTTGGAGTAAGAAACTCACCAGTTCAGTTTGCAAAGGCTCATTGACGGAGGCACCGATCTGTAGTGTTCGCGCCGGATCTGTAGCCGAGGCCGGGACTGCGACTGTCTCCTCAGTGGGTGAAGCTCGTTCCTCGCCCTACTCCGCAGGTCGCTCTAATTCGAGATCGTCGGTTGCCTTAGCTTTTCCCTTTAGGGCGGCAACATAGCACTTGCGGGACTCAAGTTGGTCGCCCCGCGCTACCCCCACACCGAAGTCCATGGGGAACTTCATTGCCAGGTAATAGGTGGAGACCATCGCACGCAGAATATGCGTAATTGGTCGCCCTATTATGATGTTGTATGGGGAGGGGGTCGCGACCACCAAGAAATCGTGGTTAAGTCTTACTACGCACGGCCATGTGCCGACTTCCACAGGTACTGTTATTTTTCCCAAGGGCCTAACTTCCTCTCCGCTGAAGCCTACCAGAGGAGTGTGAGCGGGTTTCAAATCGCTTTTCTGCAACTGCAATTGGTCGAACGCCGATTTGAATAGGATGTCCACCGAACTACCTGAGTCCACCAGTACGCGCCGGACTTCGAAGTCATTGATCCTTAGCTTTATGACAAGCGCGTCGTCGTGGGGGTAGTGGACACCTCACGCGTCATCTTCTGTAAAAAAGATCGGTTCTTCCTTCTTCGGCCTCTTGGGAGGGTTCTGCTCCTCTCGGGCTGCTTCGCGAACTGACGTCCTTGCTGCTGCCGAAGTGCATCCTGCCACCACCGAACCGCCCACTATCACATGGATGGTACCCCGGACTGGCCTTTCTTCTGGGGGAGGTCACTGCAAGGCTTCGGCCGGTCTATTGCTCGGCTCGGGGACATCCTTCCCGTGTTCCTCTTGCCGACCTACTTTATTACTATTGTCATAATGTACAAAATTTTTTAAGTACCCGCGACGGATGAGTCCTTCTATCTTGTCGCGGAGATTATTACATTGCTCGGTACTATAACCGTGATCTTTATGAAAACTACAATATAAATTTTTGTTCCTCTCGTTGGTGTCGCTCTTCAGGCAAGGTGGCCACTTTACGTAAGGGGCGTCCTTGATCGTCATCAGGATCTCGGTCCGCCTTGCGTTCAATGGCGTGTAATCCGTCTGAACTGCTAAGGGAGCTCGGGACAGCTGGCTTGGCTTCGCCTCTCGGTTCTGGCCTCTTCTATCGCTGGGGTTGGAGGGCTCGCCTTCTCTTTTTCTTTTTTCAACCCCGCCTTTGTTTCTCTAGTTTATCTCTTCCTCTATTCTCATAAACTTGTCCGCGAGCTTGAGGAAGTCGGCCACGGTTGCTGGCTGGCTGGCCACCATGTGCCACTTGAACTCTTTGTGCGTCACCCCTCTTTTGGCCGCGGCGAGCTGTACCACAGGGTCTAACCGAGGGATCTGCAAACATGCCTCATTGAACCGTTTGATGTAGCTCCGGATGGGTTCTCCCTCTCTTTGGATTACCCCGAAGATACTTTCCTCGGTTCTGGGACACCTTTTGCTGGTAACAAAGTGCGCAGTGAAGATCTGAACAAACTGGGGCCAGCTTCTTATTGACCCGGAAGCTAGGTTACGGTACCAGGTGCGGACCACTCCTCTGAAGGTGGTGGTGAAGGCCACGCACATGCACGACTCGCTTGCCCTAGCGAGGTGCATTTGCGATTGAAATGCGTCGACGTGGTCGTTGGGGTCAAAGGACCCATCATACTTGTCCAGAGAAGGGAGTTTGAAATCTCTAGGCAAGGGGACTGCCAAAAGTTCTGCTGAAAGGGGGGAAGGAACTGAGAGAATGGGGATGGTTTTTACCTTGCCCGAGCTCGTTTCTTCCTTGCCTCTAAGCTCGGGTAGCACACGGGTAGTAGTTCGATGACTTCGCCGGTGCCTTCTTTGAGTGGGCCTGGTGCTGGTGCTACTTGCCTCCGTGTTGCCGAGCTCGATGGGCCCGGAATGTTGGCCTGCTGCTAAGGCGCTGAAGCGGTTCTCCATGAGTGAGAACTCGGGCTTGGAGGGCCGAGGTGACTTTGTTGGCAAGGTTCTTGACCCACCCGCGGGCTGCGAGACAGGGGTGATCTTTCTTTGCTTTCGGCCCAGGGATGAGGCCTGACTATTACGGGGGTTCTGTGGTCAGGAAGCCTCTCCTTGGTGAGGTCGTCCACTTTGAGGGGAGGCCTTGACCGGCTTTGAAACGGGGTGCCGGGGTGGAAGTAGTGGTTGGTTCAAGGGTAGCTGAGGGAACTGTTGTTGATAATGGTGTTGGGAGAGGTGGTGCAACACCTGGTGTTGCTGGAGTTGGTGCTGCTGGAATTGCTACATTTGGGCCTACATTGCCCGCATGCATTGCATGAGGTCATCTAGTTGGTTTTGGCGGGCTGCTAGTGGGACAATAGTTGGTTCCGCGAAGTTCGTTTCGATGGGGGGTGGAAGGGGAATGTTCAGGGAGGGAGTGTTCAGAGGTGCCACCGCCTGTGGCACATTCAGACTTGGGATCCCATCCACTGAAAGGGGGATGGTGAACTGCCCAATGCACACCGCCGGAACATGAAGTTGTTCTCCGGTAGTGGCTGTTTTCGGTTCCACGTCCGGCACTGCTGGAGGAGGCCATTTCGGTGTTGGAGTGGGTGTTGGAGTTTTTGAAAGAAGGGTAGGTAAAATAGATTTAGAGGGAGGCTTTTGGAAGCGTTCCCACAGACGGCGCCAATTGATGGAGCGCAATCCGGTCGGTCTTAGCTGTCAATGAACTCGCCTCTGGGCTGGAGCATCGGGGAGCCTGAAACGGGAAAGATGGGAGAACTCTGGGGGGAACCCGGTGGGATAGCTCCGAAGCTCAAGTCAATAATCTCTCCAAGGAGAAGTGTAGACCAGATAGCGTAAAGTTCACATACCTTGTTTGTTGGGGGCAGGGGGCTTTTATAATCACTTCACGCACTTGCTCTGAGGCCCTTGTCAGGTCGGGTATGATTACCCTTGCGTATGTCAATTCGGTCGTCGTCCTTTCTGTTGGGACGGAACCGTCACTGCCTAACCGTCTCTCCAACTGGAGATGGCAGTGTCAGGAGGCGGTGGCAGGTGGCCGTTTAGAGTGCAGCCGTCAGGCGTCATATCCCAAGTCAGTCAGGTGCGGCGCCCTCGGGTAAAGACTTCCTCAGTGTCAGGCATAGTACGGTTTGTTTGGTTTTGGTGCCCTGAAGGTGATGTGGTGGAGTGGTGAGCGAGGCGAAGTCTTGAGTTCGGAGGTATGTATAGGGCAGGTCAGTTTGGCGAGGTGCATCCCGAACTGTTACAAGGCAGGCCAGTTCGGTGAGGTGCATCCCGAGCTGTTACAAGGCAGGCTAGTTCGGATTACTTTCTGGTTTGGGGCAAAGGTGAGTTCGGGCCCCTAGTAGGGAGTTCGACCGCTGGTTTCTCCCCTTGGTGCTTGCGCCTTAGGCTTGCTTTTGTGTCGAGCTGTTGCTTTTGCACGTATTGCATAACTGTGAGGTCGGGCCAAATCTTCCTTCATCAGTTTTCAATCAAAATAAGCTACTAAAGCAAGTAAAATTCTAATAGAGGTGAATCTAGCAACTTGAGAATATGTTTCTTCAAAATCAACTCCCTCTTTTTTGTGTATAGCCCTTAGCTACCAATCTAGCTTTGTACTTTTATATTAACCCATTTAATTTTAATTTCCTTTTAAGTATCCATTTACAGCCTATAATTTTCCTACCCTTGGGTGGTTCAACTAAGTCCCACACCTAATTTCTAACCATTGAATCAAACTCTTCATCCATGGTTGTTTTACATTTTTCATGATTAGTATAAGTCATAGCCTCAGTAAAATTTAAATGATCAATTTCATAATCAATTACGTAGTTAGTTTAGAAAGTATAAAAGTCTTTGTATCTACTAGAGGGAACTCTTTCTCTTTGAATTCTAGTGATTGTATCAACTTTAGGTGCTTCACTAGTGTTAGGACTATCAACAGCCTTTTCTTTTTCTATTTCAAAGATGTCAACTAATTTCTTTGGATCATTTGGGTCAACTTCATCTTCTAGGAATTTAGAATCCCTGCTTTCAACTAGTTCAATTAATCCATCAGATCTGTGTCTCACAAATCTATATCCCTTTGATATTTCAGAGTATCCTATGAAAGTTGCTCTAAAGCTTTTGGAGTCTAACTTATTCTAAGTTGATTTGGTACCCATATAAAAGTAAAGGATCCCCAAATTTTCAAATTTGAAAAATCAAGTTTTCCTCCTGTCCAAAGTTCATAGGGAGTTAGCATATTGATTTTTGTTGGGACTCTATTTAAAATATAGATTGTTGTGGCTATTGCGTCCCCCCAAAAATGATTTCCCAAGTTTGAATGGCTTAGCATAGACCTATTCATGGGTCGGGTGGCCGGACGGGCTTGAACATGCTTATAGGCCCGCGGGCTTAAAGTCGGGCCAAAAAGCCCAGCCTGCAATAAATTCGAGCCAGGCTCGGGTTTTGTCAAAATAGCCTGGCCCAAGCCCAGCCTAGCCCGACCTAATGTTAAACTTAAAATTAGTTATGTGATTATGTCCATTTGAATAAATTTTTTTATTTAAAAATGTAAAATTGTGTTTTAAAATATAAAAGAAAGGGAAAAATACCATCTTGTAGGCCCATTGTTCATTTAAATAGAAAAAAAAATACTATCTAAATTTTTAATTCTAATTTGAATAGGGAAAATTGTTTTTTTTTCAATTAGGTCGGGCTTTGGGCTCGGGCTCGGGTTTCGGGCTTTTTACCAAGGTCGGGCTCGGACCCAAGTTATAGGCCCATTGGTTGGGCTGGGCTCAGGCTCGGGCCTAGTATATTTTCATTAGTGACAAGTGAAAGCCCAAACCGAGCCCAGCCCGGCCCGGCCCATGAATAGGTCTAGCTTAGCATGGACCTTGTCATATCTAGGAGGGTTCTATTTCTCCTTTCAGCTACCCCATTTTGTTGGGGAGTGTAAGAGATTGTCAACTGATGTAAGATTCCATTTTCTAAACAATAATCATTAAACAATTCAGAAGTGTATTCTCCACCCTTATCACTTCTAAGTATTTGTATTTTCTTTCCTACTTGATTTTCAACTAAGGTTTTAAACTCCTTGAATTTTTCTAAGACTTCAGATTTTTTATTTAACAAATAGATAAAACCATATCTTGAGTAATCATCTATAAAGGTTACAAAGTATTCCATCTTCTTATGGGTTTTCACATTAATTGGTCAACAAACATCATAATGTATTATTTCTAAAATTTCTTTAGATTTTTTAGCCGTTCCAAATGGTTTTCTATACACTTTCCCTTTTAAACAAGGTTCACAAGTCTTAAAGTCTATATTCATTTTTGGTAACAAGTCATTGTCACGCATCCTCTTTAATTTGTCCTTATTTAAATGGCCAAGTCTTAAATGCCATTTATATGAATCTAAGCAAATAGAAAAGCACAATCAATATAAACAGAAGCATTGACAATTTTATTATTAACATTCAATCGATACAAACTATCTTCTCTAGTTTCCCACAAAAGGATTATCCCATGTTTCCCTATGGATACTTTTCCACTCCTAAAACGAATTTCAAACCCCTTTTCATCAAGATGAGATATAGAAATGAGATTTTTCCTAAGGCTAGGAACATACAAAGTATCAGACAGAATAAAATTGGTCTCCTCTTTTACAGAAATTTTCACAGTCCCCACCCCTAGGGCATCACAATAAGAGTTGTTTCCCATAAATAATTTATGTTGCCCTGGTTGCAATTCTTTCAAGTCAAGGAAAGCTTCTTTGGATTCTGCAACATGTTGAGATGATCTGGAATCAATCCACCAAGAGCTCGAGTCAGAATCAGCTATGAATGACTCTGAAACCACACAAATTATGTCCTTGGTGTTAGTATCAGGATTTTGTTTCTTTTTAGAGCAATTATATTTGGTGTGTCCTGGAGCACCACAGTTGAAACAAATCATTTTCTTCTTTCCTTTATTAATGTTAGTCTTTTTGAACCATTTTCCTTTTCCTTTCTGAAATTTAGGTTTAGGCTTCTCACCTGATTTAGTTGGTTCCGATGTAGTGGGTTTAGTAACTAAGGCTTGAGAGTTATTCTTTTTATTTCTTCTCTCAGCCTCAACAGCAAGTAACATGGGGAGATTCTGCATAGTGATGTTTTGGCCAGAGAGGTTAAGGGTCATCACTACTTGTTCCCAAGATTTTGGTAAACTATGTAGAATTGTAGACACATGTACTTTGTCTGGGATGGAATTTCCTACAGCTGCTAATTCTTTAGCTATTACTATCATTTTGTTTAACATTTTCAACAATAGGATCATCTTCTTTTATTGCAAAACCATAAAATTTTTCTATCAAAAACTGAATGTAAGATTTAGTAACCTTCCCATAAGTTTCAATAACAGCATCAAACATATTTTTGGAATATTGATGTTCTTCAAATCACATTTCAATACCAGGTTCCATAAAAGTTAGAATAGTAGAACGGAGCTATTTTATTATCCTTTTCATACTTATTATGTTTTTTGGTTTCAACAAGAGTGGCATTTTCACTAGGAACTGGAGGAATAGCATCATCTAATATGTAGTCTAAACAATCTTGAGCAAGTATGTGTACAATCCTCCTTTTCTAGATTGGATAATTTGTCCCATTAAGTTTTTTGGTTCTACTTAACTCTGCAGCCACAGCTTTACTAGCCATTTCTAATATGCAAATGTAATTTGAATAGGAAATAGGGGTACTTAGCTCTGATTATGCCAGACCATGGCTATTGCTAGTTGTTGTTAGTTTCCTCCACTGGTTATGCCAGACCATGAATAAGTATGAGCGAAAAAAGATTCTCCATCATTCACAGAAAAGGATAGGGCTATTCATGGGTCGGGTTGGGTTGGCTTATTTCAGTTTTTCCAACCGACCCGACCTGGTCGAGTTACCTGACATAGAAACCGAAACTGTCATAAATTGAACATCATTTCAGTCGGGTTGGGTCGGTTGGGTCAGTTTGAGTCGGTTTCAGTTCTATGTTCATCCTTGTGATAAAATCTTGCTAATTTTAAAAACTATCATAAATTGAACATCATTTCAGTCATCTCCTATGATAAAATTTAAATGAAAAATTAATCACGAAAGTTGTTCATTAATCACTATTCACTAATCCAAAGTTTCTTAAAACCATTCAAAAACTAGGTGGCCTAATGGGCTTTGGAACTTCATGTTTGAACTAGGAACTAAGTCGGTTTGGTTTGTGTGAAAACCAAAACCAACCCGAATCATCGGTTTAGGAATTTGCACAACCCGAAACCGACCCATGCTGATGAAAACCCGACCGACTCGGATTGGGTCAGTTCGGGTTGGTCAGTTTGGTCGGGTTGGGCCTTCTTATGAACAGCCCTAGAAAATGATTCCTTTACCTCCTAATAATAAAAGAAAATAGAAGATAAAATACAACGACCAACCTACACGTGTAGGTTTCACAAATAATACAAAACAAAGTTGGCATGTCAAATATGTTTTCATACCATATTCATCAACCACAAAAGACTGATGATGCATGCCTTAACAAAGTTCCAAGCATGGTTTAAAGTATTGATACACAGGAAATGCAAAAATTGCAAGAGGGGTTCTTATATTTGTATACGAATTACAAAGACCCCTCCAAAATCTATGTAAATAGCACTTCAGTGGGTTCAAAAATCGATATGTTTCATATTATATATATCAATAATTGTGATATTTTGAACCTTCTGCTGCGTTTGGAATCAGTGTAAAACGTCATCAGTGTAAAAATACACCGATAACGTTTTACACTGAACGTGAAAGTGACCGTTGCTTTTTGAAAAATTCAATGGATGGAAGAGTGTAAAGTTTTACATCGATTATCGACGTAAAACTCCACTCCATCCAAACGCATACAAAACTGAAATGGAATGGAGTTTTACGTCAACTATAATTACACGCTCCTTCCAAATGCCTATAAAACCAAATCGATGTAAAAATTACATTGATTCTTGATTTACATCACTTCTAAATGCAGCCTTAGGCTCAATTTGGGAAGAGTGCCAATACAAATATGTACAATGCAAATATACAATATACAAGGCTTTGCATTGTACATATTTATAGAATGACTCTGGAAATACAGATACATTCCAACAAGATCTATGGTATACTTGGTGCTCATCCAATCAAATATCTCTTAAAATTATTCTTCCATAGGGATCTGAGGAACCACAAAACCCTGAGATGATTTTTTTTTTCTTTTTGCTATACATTATTATCAGCTATTTGGTCTTGTCAAACTCTTGGAACCTTGTTATGTTCTCCCCTTTCCAGAGCTCCTGCTTATCCCTTACACCCTGTAATGGTTTGGCTGGAAAAAGCTATTTGGTTTGGATAAATTCCTCCTACAGTTATGGCATTTTGTTGGGAGATGATGCTACCATAAACATAAAGGTTTACACTTTTGAGTTGCATAGTGAATTTTGACCGCGGATGCTTTTTGTGATATGGGTAAATCTTCCTTGCACTCCATGAGAGCAGGGCCTTCAGCCTTTGTTCAAGGTCTTGGACTGATGTTTTCTTTGGGCCATGATAAGAGAGGGATGGAGATTCATAGTGTTAATGTGTCATTTATCTGAGAGCTCATGGACTCTACACCATTGATTATAGAAGCAAGATCTCTGGCTTCTAACATCAACATCTCATCTATATGGGTACCGCACAATCTAATAGTGCTCCTTCCAATGACTTTGTGTAGGATGGGGTCAAACAGTATTTTATCTAATACAATACATTCGATACAGGGCATATCGTTAAAGTATCTTTTGAGTGCTGATACATCTGTTAGTTTACAGGTGTTTTCAGGAAATCTTTTTTTTTTTTTTGGTTAAAGTGCCGATACACCTCTGTCGATACAGAGAGATGTATCGATACTTGGAACCTTGCAAAGGAGTTTGGTTTCTTGGCATAATTTTCTTTTGGCTGTACTTGTATCCGTTTTAGCTTTCTGTTGCCTTTTGAGAAGAGGAAAACATTTCTTTGTTTGTTCATCCCTAAAATAGAAAAAGAGAGAAATGAAGACCAATGGCACTAAGTTCTGAACTCATTTGCTTCCTCTAGCTTCCCACCAATACATGCATAGTGCTAAAGTTTCACCACAATGGACCTGTCCTGATTCAGTAATTCAATGAAGTGTTTCCCCTTATCTAGCTAGTAGAGTAATATTAAGCAAGCCAATGTATATAATTCATAGGAGGTACCTTCTCTTGTACCATTTGGTCAAAGAATTTCACATGCTGTGTGCATCCAACAATGTTAGATCTTCATTTTACAATGTCTCTTTTGCTCATTTTTTTTATGAATAGGAATATTATATTCCATGAGACAACAATTCAAAAAATTACTTAACTCGGGTAAATTATAGATTGACATCCTGTAGGAGATTGACACTTAGCCCTCTGAACTTTCATTTGTGACAAACCCCTGAACTTTTAGATTACAACACTTTGTCCCTGCTCTTAGCATTCCATCCGTTAAATTTTAAAAATATTCTCATGTGACTGATGTGTTTGTTTAGACATTGTTAAAACCCCAAACCACCCTTATAACATGGTATGAGACTATTATGTAGAAAATTGATGAAATACAAAAACTAAGAAAATATAAAAGTGGGTAATTGCAAAAAAAAATATGGGAAATACTAGAAAACATGAAGAAAGAAAATACTATATATAAAAAACGAAAATATGACAAAATAACCGAGGAAAATAAACAGAAGAAACAAAATAATACAAAAAACACTAAATAGTGCAAAAATGAAAAATACCATGCTTTGTTGTCTCTTTGATATATATCAACTATGGTTTTCCAAATTGACCACGTGAAGGGAATGGAAAATGTAACTGTCCCTGGTTAACTCCTGTTACTGTGTGTGTTACATTAGGGCAAAGCAAAAACCCATTCAGAAAAAGTTTTTTTTCGGGCTTGGGCTTGGGTGAATGGACCAACCAGCCTGATTTGGTATGTTGTACTGGAAGAGTTGAGCATCGGACACAGACAGACAATGTAGGAAGTGAGCGTTTAGGAGTCGGGAATAAACTTGGAAAGCTTGTTAAGAATGGTCGATGGGAGATACTTCACCATTACTGTTGCATTTCTTTCAAATTTCGTGATTCTTCTGTTGTTGGACTTGGTACTTTTCTCACGTTCTCGGTTGTTTTGTTTGGCAGATTACATGGAGACAACCTAAAATGTTTGTTATTTTCTCCTATGATCTCGGGAGGCTGCTCTTAGCAATGTCAAATTGATTTAAGGGGTAATTTGAGTTCAGTCCATGGGAAAATTTTGAGGATAAATGCATTGGGAGAATTAATTTATGAATTCTGAGGTAGTGAAGTAGACTATAAAATAGCCTTGATTTAAAACAACACTTTGTATTAAAGAAATGACTGCCAGACAAATTTGACAATTTTTCAGGTAAAAAACAACACTACTAATCAAAATCTAAAAAGCTTTCGATTACATGATGTGACAACTCATAATTCACATCAATTTCTATTGATACAACACTAAAGAAGCATCTATCTATATCACCAATTTCAATTTGTAATTGTATTGATTAATGATAAAAATAAACGAAACGAAAAACATCACAGGGGCCGGGCTAGGTCAAATATGGAGGGGGTCACTTTTGTTCATATCGCTCTTCAAAGTTGAAACAAAAGTGACTCATCATTACGATGATGTATATATTATACACACCTGGTTCCCCCATCATGGTCACGGGGACGTTGAAAATGATGCCCCTGCCATCCCTTTTCAGTACGAGACCAACGTGTGACCTGATGGCCTTATATCAAGAAATAACTGATTCTCACTGAATTCGAGATCTCAAGACTTTTTGAGTTCAAACTTCAAAGTGGAGTTGCCCCACATCCACTCTGAAGCTTAGAAAGCACCACAGGGAAAAGAGTGAAGACCCATGTGTATGTAGGTTTATGCTAATGTACGCACATGTGCATGTAGGCTTAGGAAGCACCACAGGGAAGGAAAAGAGTAGACACCCATTTCAAAGATTTTCTTTTCTTCTCTCTCTCTCTCTCTCTTAACAATGGAATGTATTATTTTCACTAAAAATATTTAATTAGTTTACTGTGATTGCTAGCAGTACACCCCCATCTGATCCAACTGTGAAACACAACCTCATCCCCCCAGACAAAGCTCCCTCGTCAGCCCCAGACAAAGCTGCCTCGTCAGCCCCAACCCAAGCCACACTCTCCCCACCTTATCCTCTCTTCCTTTTTCTTTGCCTGCCTTCTTTCTCTTTAACTTTTGATCCATCCCTTCCTCATAAAATTACAAAATCGCCCCCCGCCCCCCTTGTTTCTCTCTACATGGGACTCCTACCTCCGATTGATTCCTTGGACAAGAAGCAACCCCCTTCTTCTTTCTTCCATTTCCCTAGTGGAGCTAGTACATCCTTGACATGCCAAACTGAACTGTGCCCACCTTTCTATGTGCAGCTGCTGTAGTAGCGGAAGCACCAAACTGTGATTTTGCCTGTAAAAGGTTCATATCAACAGCAATTCGATCATCTACTAGTTCTGCTTTGGCAACTTCTCGAGATAGATAATATGGTGAAGAGTTTATGTCAATGGCTATTTCTGGGGCCATCTTCACTGCCATGCTGCATTGTGCCGGCTGTGGTTTGCCCTGCAACAAGTCCCTCTCAGCCTCTGTGTCAGAGCTTCTTTCTTGCTTTGTGCCAGTCCTGCGGAAAGAATATGGAGGTGGGACAGCCTGAGGAGGAAGAACTGCATTTCTGATCATCCTTGGATCATAGCCATCTTTCATGCTACTTGCACCTTCGTATGGCATAACTGGTCCCACAACTTTTCCGGGTTTAGCTGAACAGCAGGCCAACCAACATAATTCACACATCCATATTAGCATACAAACCATGGAACCACTGGCAAATGAATTTAAGACAAAATGTGCAGCATGTTTGTCCTAACAAAATACAAGCTATGGTAGGGTTGGGCCGACTTTTAGACTGAGTTGGGTGTAAATCCCTTGGCATAAACTATCCTTGGTTGTACCCACTAAATAGATACTTTCTACTCATCAATCACTAAAGGAAAGAATGTATTTTCTCCTGGACCTCCTTCAACTGAAGATCTGAAATTTTTGATGGCTGCCATTATGGAGAATCACCAATTCACCATAGGAAAGAAAGGTGCATAGTAGGCCACATGTGTTCACAGGAGCACCAGCATTTCACAAATCCAAGTCTAGGGCTCCATAGGATAAACCAACCAAGGAATTAGATTAACCTTTTTCTCATATCTAGAATAATGGTACATTAGCATTTTAATTTTCACATTTGCACCTTGTACTGTATTATGGTCGCAGTATGAATTTGTGATGAACAGTGGTTCCAATATGAACAGTTCAACAGAATGAAACCATGTGCACACGAGAGAGAGAGAGAGAGTGAGAGTGAGAACTCCTACCCAATGGAATCTTATGCGGTGCTTGCAAAGTCCTAGGAATACTTCCAGAAACTCCCTCCATATTTCTGGAGCTTTTATTACAGGCCTCTTCTTGGATTTGTCTCTCTCTCAAAGAAGCCAAGCTTGTTTGATCCTTGGGGGGAATTGTATTGGAATGGACAACTGTTGATCTGAAAAAAAAAACACATTGGAAAATCACCTATAACCATTTATTTAAATTTTAAAGATGCCATTCACATTATCAATTACAACCACCTATTATGAGTCACTTGTAACCAGGAAAGTGTACCATATCTGATTACTTATGTAACATGTCTACTTAGAGCAATGGGGAAATGGTTAAAATTGCTCATACATTCTAAAAGTGGCTTGTCAAAAATGAACTCAGCCAAGGAAATTACCTCGGCAGAGAAACATGCTTCCTCTCCAATGGAATCACTGGCCCACTTTTACCACCATTTTCTTCAAGATGTGCAAACTGTTTTCTGAATTGATCAACAGCACTGTATACAGAAGATGTACAAAACACATCAGTTTACTGGAAAAATAAACATCATTGCTATTCATCTAAAATGCAACAACATAGGAGGGAAAAAATCATATATAGACAGCATTACAACCTAGGATAGAGAAAACTTGTCCTCTCAGTTCCATTCATGTAATCCTTCAGCAGCTGTTGATGATATTCTAAAATCTCCCTGAATATTAGCTCCCTGATGTCCTCCTTTGTCACCCTCCGTCTCTCAAACTCAAATTCTAGCTTTGCAATTGGCTGGCAGGATGGTTCCCTCTCAACTTTTGCCAGGCCTTTAAAGTAAGGATCAGCTAATGCCTGGAAGAACCGCACAACAATCAGTGCCATACTGGAAACACTTCGACTCAAATGACTCAAAAAGTAGAATTACTAAGACATGGCCTACATCAAATAAGCCCCAGCTCCATTATATGACTGGTGTGGCCATATGCATTGTTGAGGTCGACGTTCATGACACTAGTAGGTGAGATACTAAGATGCATGTGAAGAGATGGCATGCTTCAGCAGAATGATTCTAACCCACACACAAAGTAAAAAGTATAAAACATTTGACTATAAGATCTGGTTACTGAAGCTAACAACTAACCTTTCTTTCACAGATATCCTATGTATGAACTAAACAAAAGCTCCTATAACTTGTGCAATATTCTAAAAGATGGGAGTCCCTGTAACCATCCCATTATACAAACCTCTTCGGCAGTTGGTCGGTCTTTTGGATCAAATGCTAACAACCTTTCCAACAGTTTGAGTGCTAAAGGATCTGCATTTGGAAACTTCTGCGCAAATGGCACAGGCTGTTTTTTCCTCATGCTGGTTAAGTATCTCCTTGCCTTCTCATTGCGGACCTGAGTACAGTGCAAAAGTTAAGCTTATACTTCATTGATATGATTCAAATATGAAATTCATTTGCTTAAATAAAAGCCATGCCATACCCGTGAGATGGTATCCATGGATGGTGTTCCAAGCAAATCTGTCATCAAATCCAACTGATGAACAACATGTTTACCAGGAAATAGAGGCTTCCCTGTTAATACCTCAGCGAATATGCAGCCTATGCTCCAAATATCAATTGCAGGGGTATACTGCAACCCAGAAGCCATACTAGTTAAATCATGCCATCAAAAAATGGAAATTTGATACTGCAGTAAAATGCACAAGCAAAACTAACATCAAAACAGACCAGACACATTTACCTGAACAGCAAGATATTTCAACTTGCAGGAGAGTTCAATATCCCTTCCTGAACAAGAATTATTTTAATCTAGGAATTATTATTTACTTATATAGTTAAAGACACTTAGAAGACACTCCTTAAATAAATGCAGTTACTGAACTAAAGAAGCTAGTCTTTCAAACATCACTTACAAAATACAGTCACATACAAATGATCATCTTGTCAATTGGGATTTGGTTTGTAGAAGAATGAAGGATGGAGGTCTAGGTTTGGGGAATTTGAGTTTAAAAGAACCTGGCACTTTTGGGAAAGTGACTTTGGAGATACCCCATTGACGTGGATAAACTGTGGCATTTGGTTATAAGGAGAATCATGGAAAGGATTCTAATGACTGGGACCCTGAACTGTCTACAAGAACTACTTTAGCTTCCCTTTGGAAATCCCATTGCAGGTCTGTTACCGTTGTTCCTGAGACATATTACTATTAGGTATGACTTATGTTCTAATAATAAAATCAAATTCTAGGAAGGCCTCTGGGTGAGAGATAACACTCTAAAAAACCTTTTCCCTAGTTTGCATAACCTGTCTTCCTTCAAGAACTTGATGGTTTCATATTTTGTATCATTCTCTTCGATGGGGCTGAACTGGGATCTTGGTTTTAGAAGCAGTTTAAGGATATCCTCCATGTGTCTGACATCCTTAAAATACTGGATGGTGTGATCCTTGATCCCTCCAAGAATGACAAATGAATTTGGATTCTTTAATCC